>NC_092873.1:316347716-316655591 GCF_028372415.1 Notamacropus eugenii | reverse complement strand
TGGAGTGTAGGCCTTTCCCGACTCCATGTCTAGCATACCACCCTCCCCCTCTAAGAGATAAAAGTCTAATGATACAAACTGGAGAGCAATAGTTATTAAGCTACATGACAGAATCAGGACCCAAAATATACTGAATTAAGGCTACAAGCTGGATAGAATCTAATGAAAAAATTTAATAGGGAGGAATAGGTCCTGAACCCTATACATAGGTTCAAATAAACAACTGCTCAGATTGAAGCTTCAGGGGGTCTGACCAAAAAAAATATTATTCTTTGAAATGGGCATGAGGATTTTAGTGAATTGTAATCTTGGCATGAGTTAACTGTGCCAATATGGTAAATGAAAGAGCTAATATAATCTTGGTCCAAAATTTTGAGGGTTAGATTCTAGAATGAAGGAGGGGATTCCTGCTCTGGTCATATCATGTCTGAAATACCATGTTCAGGTCTGTGTGCCAAATTTTAGGGAGAACATTATCAATTTGGATAGCATAAAGTAGAGTGTAAACAGGATGGGGAGTGAATTTGAAATCATACCATTTCAGTATCGGTTGAAAGAACTGGGGATTTTTAGCTCAAGGAAATGAACACTTCAGAAGTTTTCAGGTGTTAGATGGGTTGCCACATAAAACAAATAAGGATGGTGAAAGGCCTTGAGATCCTCCCAGGTGATGATCAGTGGAAAGACCTAGAAATTTTTAGCCTGGAGAAGAGAAAACTGAGGAGGGACAGGAGAGCTTTCTTAAAGAGTTTAAAAGGCTATCACATGAAAGAGAGATTAGACTAATAATGCTTAGCTTTAGAATAAACTTAGAAGCAAAGAAGAAAATTTAGGGTTGATATAGGTATAAACTTCCTTGGTGACTAGAATAGAACAGAATAAATGGAATAGGTAAAAACTTCCTAAGAATCAGAGCTATTCAAAAGTGAAAGAAGTCTCTAAGCTAAGCCTAGATGACCACAACACATATGTTCTCTCCATATGTCTGGGATGTTTGTTTGGGTATAAGATGACCTAGAAAGCTCCTCAAATTCCTTCCAAGCTTGAAATTCTGTGATGCTTAGTACCTATGTGACCTGGAATGATTCATAATCACTTTGATTCCTCTGCTTACTCAATGCTAAATTTAAAAACAGTTAGACTAAATGATTTCTAATATTTCTACTATGCTAAGTTTCTATGATTTAATTAGTCACATGATACCTACTTCATAGCTTTGTAGAAAGGAGGGCTGTTAAAAAACCATTTTAGGCCTGACAACATTTTTTTCATTCATTTGAAAGGCTAGTGAAATCCATTTACCTTTAGTAGTACTTGGGTGTTTCTGTAGTTCCTTATGGCCTCTGCAGCTTGGCGGTTGGCATGATTCAGTTGAATCTCCATTTCATTCAAATCTCCCTCCATCTTTTTCTTTATCCTCAGAGCGTCATTTCTGCTTCTGATCTCAGCATCCAGTGTGCTTTGCATAGACTCCACAATTCTAATGTGATTTCTCTTAAACTGCTCAAGTTCTTCATCTTTTTCAGCCAATTTCCTATCAATGTCAGACTTGACTTGGTTCAGCTCAAGTTGAATACGCAGGATTTTTCCCTCTTCGTGTTCAAGAGATGCCTAAATGAAGATAAATTAGTAATAGAAAACAATTACTGCTTAAAGTTTTGAAATCTAGGGGCCAGGAATCAAGTCCCTTCTGGGCTCAACTCCATCTCCATGATAATACCAGCATGCCTCACTTTATGCAATATATACATATATCTATGTATATACCTATGTAAACACATACACATATATACATACACATTGGAAATATTCTGAATAAAGAAAATTTTTAGAAATAAATTTTAAGCAAAATAGGGTAACTTATTATTTAAGTTCATATTTATTTAAGTCCATATTTATATATAAGTTGGATTTATAAAATCAACCCCTAAATGATTTGTTTTGAAAGTGGGAAGACAGCAAAATGAAACAAAATGAACTCTCAGTCAGGAGACCCATGATTAAATGCTGGTTTTGACATATCCTCTAATTTACAATGCCTCAAATTTTTCATCTGTAAAATGGGTATTATAATACTTAACGTACCTATCTCACAAGGTTGTTATGAGGAAAATGCTGTGTCAACTATACAATATTATGCAAATGTAATCTAGTGTGTTAAATCCATATTTCCTTAGTTTTGTTTTAGTTAAAGCACAAGGAGCCTAGAAGGTTTTTTTTTCCCCTTCATATCTGAAATAATAGAGCCAAAAAATGTTTAAAATGTACATATTAGTGGATAATGGAAATGAGACAGAAGTGGTATGGGCCAAGTCAGATGAACTACCACCACTACTGCCTCCCCTTAGACTATGATACAAAAAACCCAGGACCCTAAAGCGCAAGAGCCCAGACAATAGTAGTACCCTTTCAGCAACTGCTTCCATCACCACTACTACCAATATTCCCACTCCCCATCAAAACTTCTCTGCAATCATCATCCAGAGATGCCAGATGGTGCTGAAACCTGGCAACTATTTCTGAAGTTTTTCAGGCCTTGCCTTCTCAACAGCCACCAAAGGAAGTTCTTGCCAACTCAGCTTTTGGCACTGTGAAATGGTCCAACATCAGAAAGAATATGGCTTTATCAGTGGAAATAGCATGAAAGAAGATAAGTTACAACCCACTTTGTTGATTCACTCTAAAACCCATGGGACATTTCCATGTTAACTTGCAGGTTGAACATGTTATATGTGTTGTGTCTCCTGTTAGAATGTGAGCTTCTTCAGAACTGTGAATCTTTTGCTTTTCTACTTGTACCTCAAGCTTTGTTCATGGTAAACACAAAGTAGTTGTAAATAGTTCATAGTAAACACACAAAAAATGGTTTTTATTCATTCATTCATTCATTCATCTATTTACGCATGCATGCATGCATCCATTCATTCATGAAGACTTAGATTAGATGAAATCTAAGGTCAGGGTCAGCTAGAAGGTCCTATAATCCTACCTCAGCTTCCTCAAGGGAAGCCTGCAGCTCACACTTCTCTTGTTCCACTTGTTTCTTTATTTTTTCCAATTCATGAAGTTGTTTCCCTCCCTCTGCAACTTGCTCAGTTAGGTCGGATATCTCCTCTGTTGGTTAACAGATAGAAGGTTGGTTGGAAGATGGTCAAGGGTCTGCTATGGCATCTAGGTGGTAGAAAGTTTTTAAAAAATACTCACGCTGCAAGTTCTTGTTCTCTCGCTTCAGGGTTTCCAGGTGATCCAAGGATTCCTCATAGGCATTCTTCATCTTGAACAGCTCTGTGCTGAGAGCCCGGGACTCCTTCTGGGAAGTTTCGAGCTCAGCCTGAGTTTCCTCATATTTCTGCTTCCATTCTGACAACACCTAGACAACAGGAATGGTCAGGTTAGGCAGTGAATTAAACTAGATAGCAAGAGCTATGACCTGGGCATACCTTGTCAAAATTCCTTTGCTTTTTATCGAGAGCAGCGCAGGCAGCATTGGACCGCTCTACATCAAGCATGAGGTCCTCCACTTCATTCTGCAGCCGTTGCTTGGTCTTTTCAAGGGAAGCACATTTGGCATTCACAGCTTCTACATGTTCCTCAGCATCTTGTAGGCGCTGGGCCAGCTTCTTCCTGGAAAGATTCAAAAGTGTGAACGAGCAAGATCAGAATGAAAATGTCCCATGGGAATTAGATTCAATTGCTTTAGAAGATCTAGCATCTTACACTGATGGTCAGAGTGCCTAGCTGAAGAAGCATATAACTGAAACATTTCTATATAGTTAATGAACTAAGTTATTCCAAATCATGGCAACTAAGGTAATTTTCTCCATTGCTGAACTGGACCTAGAGACTTGAAGTGGCAAGTACAAGGTACAGTTACGGTTTTATTGCATTCATGCAATTTTTTTGATGGTGCCTCATATTTCTATAGCACTTAATGTTACCAAAGTGATTTCCTCACAACAATAGCCCTGAAGTGAATAGTGTTGTTTTATAGATGAAGAAACTGGCTCAAAGAATTGAAGTGAATTAATTGCTTATGGCCACCCAGCTAGTATTAGTAGCAAGTTTTGAACTCAGATCTGCTGACTCCAAGCTAAATATTTCCAACTTGCTCTCCTGATTAGCTACTGCCTCATCTGGTACACTGTGTCAAGAAGGACTCAGTCCTGCTTCACTTCATTCCCTACTCTCTTGATAAGTTCTCTATCCACCTTGCCACTGCTCTCATACTGTTCTCTATCCCTTCCACTCCTGGTTCTGGAATCAAGATCTAATCAATTGTCATTGTTCTTGGAATCTATTCCCACTATATCCTCATTCTATCCTAGTAACTTTCTATCCTAGTAACTTTCAGTAATGCCCTGTTCTTTGTGTGTTAGTCTCTATTAGAATATAAGCTTCTGAGAGCAGGGATTGCCTTTGCTTTTCAATCAATCAATAAACATTTATTATGCACTGACTTTGTGCCAAGCACTGATTTAAGTGCTGGAGATGCAAAAAAAACCCCAAACAACCAGTTGTTTAAGGAGCTTACAATTTTAATGAGGGAGACAGCATGAAAATAAATATATACAAAGCAAGCTATATATAGGATAAATAGGAAATAATTAAAAGAGGGAAATCATTGTAATTAAGAGGGATTAAAGAAAACTTCCTATAGAAAGTTGTTTTTAATTGGGACTTAAAGCCAGGGAGGTCAGTAGTCAGAGCAGATGACAGAGCATTGCAGGCATAGGGGAACAGCCAGAGAGGATGCTTACAGAATACCTGCATACAAGCTTCTGTATTTCTATCCTCAGTGCTTAGTGTTTGGCACACCTTAAGCGCTCAGTTGGTTTTTCTTTCATTCATTCAGTGATATTTTCACCACCTTTTAATAATATATTCTCTGTGTTGAAATGGCTACAATTTCATCCATTTCCTCTTATTTTAAAGCAAATAAAATAGAACTCCATAAAGCAGGACTTGTCATTTGACCTAGATTGGCTATGTGACTCATTTTGATTTTGTTACAGTTTAAAACCTCTGTCTTCTGAAAATTTCTATTTTCTTTCCAAACTCAACTTAAATTCCACCTTCTGCATGCAGCCCTCTCTGATCTTTCTTCCTCTTCCTCCTCCAAGTTTATTTTTGTAGCTGATATATATATACACACATACACATATGTATGTACATACACATACATATATATACCTATATATGTATGTATGTGTACATACATATGTATATATATATATACATACGTATGTATATATGTGTGTATATATATAAATAAAATCTCCTTGATGGCAAGCACTTTTCAGCTTTTGTTTCTGTAATCAACTTTATGCCTGATCCATAGTTTGTGTTTAGTAGTTCTAGCACACAGCACAGATCCTCTGTCAGTAGTTTATACTTAATAAATGCTTGGTTGCTTAATTTGTTGATTAAAATGATTGTTTTTAATGTTCAGAAAGGAGTCCTGCATATACTAGATAAGGTGTGTGTGTGTGTGTGTGTGTGTGTGTGTGTGTGTGTGTGTGTGTGTGTGTACAAGGACCTCTGAAGGTTCTGGTTTAAACTACTTTAAGGATGAGTCTTACACAGTTTAGACTAACTCCATTTCCTTTAACACTAGATTTAAGGCTACTGACTTTTAGGCACTTATCTATGCAACTGATCATGAGACCTAACCCAAGTCATCCCTGTCCTTTGTCTTTAAGCTCATTCTACGTACTTGGCTTCCTCCAGTTCCTCTGTACGCTGAATGGCATCTGTCTCATACTTGGTTCTCCACTGAGCAACTTCCCCATTGGCCTTGGATAATGCCCTTTGCAGCTCAGCCTTTGCTTCCTGTTCCTCTTCATATTGTTCCCGTAATAAGTCACAGTCATGGCGGGATGACTGCAGGGCATGGGCCAGAGCATTCTTGGCCTACAAAAATGGTAATATCAATGTGTTAGTTTCATTTGCTTAGAGGGAATCTTCATTTTGATCAGTACAGAAGAATGAACTACTGGAAAAAATCTTGAGATGCAAAAATACACATAAACAGAAAAAGAAACAAAGACAACAAAAGTCACCATCAGTTACTCACTTTAGACTCCTCTTCCAGCTGCCGTTTCAGTTCTTCAGTTTGTTGAGTAAATGCTTGTTTACCCCTTAGAAGCTGAGAGACTAAAATTTCTTTCTCATCTAATTGACGGGAATATTCACCTAAATTAACAAAGTGGAACATTTTATTAAGATCATAGACAAAGAAAAGAAAGTAAAGGCTCACATATCCCTGTCTTTAGAATGTACTCCTACTTGTTGCTGTTGTTATACCTAATGAATAAAAAAGAATTTCTATAGATTTTCTAGTCTTTTCTGATTTTTTTGATGATCACTAATAGTTGCCATTTGAGGTGCATTTCTCACTTCCAAAATGGAAATACTGCTTCTAACCCAGATTTTCTTTTCAGTTCTATGTGATTTACCATTTATAAGATCATAGATTTAGAACTGGAATGGACCTTGGAAGTCATATCATCTAATTCCAATAATTTCCATTTTACAGATAAGAAGACTAAAAAAGATGAGGTGCCTTGCCCAAAGTTGGAAGATTCCATGTTGAACTCTTCAGGATCTTCGCTACAGTGTCCTGCCTCCTGTACCTTTTGGTGACCTTGCACAGCCCTCCCTCACTCAAAACAAAGTCAAATGCAAGTCATGTCATCATTTCTCTGATGTCTTCTTCGAAAATGAAGGACGAACACCACCTGTGAGTAGATTGAGCTGCCTAAGTGGGGATCCAGCTAGCTGGGTAACTCATCTCATCCTCTCCCTTCTGTCTCCCTCTCCTCTTCCTTCTCCTCTCCAAAGGAAGGTAAATTTGGATGTCCAGAGGCTGCCTAGCTAACTTGCAGCTTACTGTCCAGATTCTTCCTTCCTTCCTTCCTTCCTTCCTTCTTTCCTTCCTTCCTTCCTTCCTTCCTTCCTTCCTTCCTTCCTTCCTTCCTTCCTTCCTTCCTTCCTTCCTTCCTTCCTTCCTTTCTTTTCTTTCTTTCTCCTTAAACCCAGTGCACTCTGAAGCCCATAGATTGGACAACAATAGGTGCCTGCTCAAACTCCACTTAATGACTGTTTTCTGGACCCTCCTAGCTTACCGTAATTATCAATAGTAACTGTTTCCCTTTTTTCCCTTCCAGCTTCATTTAGTTATTTTTTCTTTGGCTCATTTAAGGGCCATTCCCTGAAAACTTCTTAAAGAAGACTATTCACTGAATGGATGTTACTTCTCTCTGAGTCCCTGAAAAGGCCTTAGCCTAAAAAGGTCAAAGTCTCCCATGGCATGCTGGACCATCTCCAGTCATCCTGATGAATATCTGGTCACTGGATCCAGATGGCTCAGGAGGAGAAAGTGAGGCTGGTGACCTTGAACACTCAAATCAAAGTCAATTGCGAGTCATGTCATCATTTCTCTGATGTCATGGTCTTCTTTGAAAATGAGGACAAACATAACATAGAAGCAAGAAACAAACTTGCCTGCTTCAGTCTGCAGTCGTGCTTTCTGGGCTGTCAGCTCGCTGACCAGACGTTGTTGTTCTTCTTCCTTGTTCTTAAGCTCACTAACTTGATCTTCCAGACTTCGGGACAATTTTTCGAGATTTGCCTAGGAGAAAATGAGGAGGTTCAGAGAACAGTGAGAAGAATGAAAACTTTACTTTAAACCACTTTAAAATACAACATATTTTACTAGAAGTGATTATAAAATAATGAAAATAAACATGCCAGAATTTACATTATCCCCTTAAAATAGTGACTGTCAAAGGCCTTGGAGATCTAGAGAAACTAATGATATTCTCTTTAACACTTACTTTCGGAGAATGACAGACACTATAAGAGATTTGGGGAAAGGTTGCTATTGTTTGCCCTTTGTTCTTAGAGAAGACCAAAGACATCAGTTGGGTGATGTCTTGACTTGCAAGTGAACTGGATTTAGTGAGGCAGAGCTGTGCAAAGTTATCAACCTCACTTTCTCTTCCAGAGTCATTGGAGCCCAGTGGCAAGACATAGGTCAAGACAACTGATGATGGCCCTGGATGCAGTGGGAGACCTTGATTTGTTTAGACTAAGTCTAGGGTCTTTCCCAAATATCTGTCTGAGGCAGTGGAAAAAGAAAGTCAATGAATCAGTCTTCCAGGTGATTCAAAAGTACCTGACAGTAGAGATCCATTTTATTCCTGAAATATATATCTAGGTGACCGAACTGAATAAGACTTGCTTGACTTGATTATTACTACTAATTTTTGGTGATTCATGTGAGAGTGATATATCCAGAAGGAAATGTAAGACTGTCAGGTGGTCTGCTGCATCTCAATAGGAGCAATGGTAGGAAATTGCAAAGAGGCAGAATTAGGCTTTATATAAGGAAAACTTCATAGCAATTAGAGCTATCTGAAAGTGAAATGCTGCCTCATGGGGCAGTGCATTGCTTCTCATTAGAGGTTTTCAGACAAAGGCAATACAACTATTTGTCAGTTGTAGTGGAGAATGAGTTCTTGTGCAAGTGTGGGTGGGCTTATATGACTTCTGATTTGCCTTTCAGCTCTGAGATCTCATGATTCTTTGGGATAGGAATGTTGAAACTGCATTTTTCTAAATGTTCTCAAGACCCTAATTCTCTTTTAAGTTTTTCCTGTCCTTTAGATCTCTGACTATCTTTGGAGCCTCTAAGTCCAGGTTAGGATCATGCATCATGATACAGTAGATTAGGGCACTGGATTTGTCCTCAAGGAGATCTGGATCCTTTCCCAGCCTCTGATACTTATTAGCTGTGTAATCTTGGACAAGTCACTTAAAATCTTTGTACTTTGATTTCCTCATATGTAAACGTAAATGGATTAAATGAACTCTAAGGTTCCTTCTAGTTTTAAATTCATAACCCTATTTTAGGAGATTTGATCCTACTCCTAGTCAATCTTCTTTAGAACTTCCAGCAGATCCAAGGAAAAATTGAATCATAAATATTAAGCTGAAAGAGATTTCAGAGATCACTTAATCTAACTTATTCAATTAATCAACAAGAAAACTGACACTCAAGTGACTTGGCCTAGTTTATACAGTGAGAAAATGGTAGTCAGAACCAGAACCTGGATCTTCTAAAGCCTACATCACAGCTGTCTTCTAAGGCCAGAAATCAGAAGTAGGCTGGTCAGTTCTCCTTGGAGTCACAGGTTCCAACCTATCATAGGAATTCTGTGTGCCTGAATATATTATAAAGCTTCTTGGGTACTACCACATTGTCCTAAAAATTAAGTTCCACTGTTCCAACTTCCTGGTAGATTTGTAAGTCTGACCCAGATGTAACAAAGATCTCTCCAAGAACCCTAGAAGCTTTGACAGATTTAGGGGCCTGTCTTCATTACGCGGTAGTTTAGAACTGGACAACTGCTGTCCTGTTTGTGGGTTGGTCAATAGCTTCCAATAACCTGGAGCTAGTCTTTATTAAATAAATAGAAGAAAATTTGCAGCACAATTGTATCATTTGGAAAGAAGAGAGTTCTTTTGCTCCTAGTTAAGGTCAACATTTGTAGCAGGTAGCATACTTGAACAAGTAGAACAGGTGTGACAGGTAGAAAATAAGAATTAAAATAGTCACAACTGAGAAAGATGAGTGAGAAGCTATGAAAAAAAATTATTTATCAAAGGGATAGTTATTCTATTTTTGATTACTTTTATTTTATTTTCTCGAATTAGATATGTTAGAATGTTTTACTATTGGTTTTAAGGATGTTAAATTTTTCTCAATATCCTTCATCTTCATTTCCCAATATATTGTCCCTACCCAGCAAACTATCAACAGTTAAAAAAAAAGAAAAGAAAACGAGCAGGTTGGCAAAACCCAATCAATCAAATGTGACAGTCTACACAATTTTCCACACCCATTTGTCCTTCACTTCTACAAAGAAGGGAGGATTATTTTGATTTGTAATAAAGCTTTATGTAAGCTCCTACATTACCTTAGCTTTAGAGATCATTTCCATGTTACTTGAAAGGTCATCAATCTCTAACTTCAGTTCACTCTTCTCCTTCTCCAGTTTCTGCTTGACCCTCTGCAGGTTGTCGATTTGCTCCCCAAGCTCAGCGACACTGTCCGCGTGCTTCTTGCGCAGAGTGGCCGCTGTGGCTTCATGCTGCAGGGTGGCCTCTTCGAGGTCCCTGCGCATCTTCTGGAATTCTGCCTCTCGCTTCTTGTTCAACTCCACCTGAGCTGAAGTCACTCCGCCAGCTTCTTCCAGGCGCTCGCTGATTTCCTCGAGTTCCCTGGACAGATCAGAGCGCTGCTTCTCTGCTTTAGCCCGAGAGGCGCGTTCTGCCTCAATTTCCTCCTCCAGTTCTTCAGTGCGGGCCTGGAAATAGGGGAAAACAGATCCATCAGCTCCTTCCTATAGATGGCAAATTCTCTGAGGGCTGGAATCCAGAGAAGTGATGACTTTACCTGCAACTCTTTAATTCTCTTCTGTAGTTGAATTTCCACTGCCTGTTCATCTTCAATCTTGCTTTGGAGGTTGCTGATTTCAAACTCTTTCCTTTTAGAACAACAAGCAAAGTTTTTAATTTAATTTTGTCTAGATATCCTTATCTCACCCCAGTTGGAAATTCAGAGCCTACCCATAGGCTACACACAATATTTGACCCGCTCCATTTTCAAACTGGGCTGCTTCACCCTTCCTTAGGTAGCCTGATTTGCCCTCTTGCTTATGGAGCAAGACTGGTGACAGATTTAGTGCATTTGCCCAGTTGGCTAAGCAGCCGAGAATTCCTGAGCTCAAGTGATATACTAGGCTTAGCTTCCCTACTGGAAGGGTTTACAGGATTACAGATTGACTCATTTGAATTAAAAAGACAATCTCATACAGATATTATTTTCCTCACTACATACCTAAAGCAGAACTGTTTAAAAACATTTCTATCTTTTGATTTTACATCACCTTCGTTTCCAAAAATTTCATTTCCCTCCTTCCCCTTTCTTACCATCCTTTACAAATAAGAATAAAAAGAAAAAGAGCAAAAGTGACCATCACATAAAACTAATTTGATTGTATTTGCAATATTCCACACTCACAGTTCCCATCAATATTCTACTCCCCTCAGTTCCAACTTTGCAAAGAAAGGAGAAAGGCTTATTTTCTTATCTTTTTTCCTGGGTCAAGCTTGGTCATTATAATTACAGTGTTCAGTTTGTGTGGTTGCTGTTCTTTCTGTTTCCAGGGTTGCATTCAAAGCTGCTTACTTTTTAAGTTTTTCATCAAGCTGGGCTTTGTCGTTTTCCATATCCATTGTGCATTCTTGGGCTAACTTCAGGTCACCCTCAAGTTTTCGCTTTGCTCTCTCCAGATCCATGCGAAGCTTCTTTTCTTGTTCCAATGATCCTTCAAGCTGAATCGGAAAGATGTAATCAGTTTTTCAATATTAAAGCACCTTTTTTTTGGTTTCTCTTTCAGAAGGAAAGAAATTTTTAAGACTTACATCATCCACTTGCTGTTCCAATTTGGTTTTGGCTTTGGTCAGTGTATTCACTTTGTCCTCTTCTGCCTGCAGGTCATCTAGGGTCTGTTGGTGGGCCTCTTGAAGGGCTTTCTTTTCTTTAGTGAGTTTAGCGATAGTTTCATCCAGCCCTGCCATCTCCTCTGTGAGGTTTTTTACCTTAATAAGAGGAGAGTGAGATTTTTTTTTTTAAACACAAAATACATTAACTATGTATCTATAACAATAATGTTGAACACTTATGATGCAAATACAAAGAATGTAACTCAGACCTTGTTTTCTGTAGCATGTTTTTCCTTTTCAACCTTGGCTAGCGTCAGCTCAAGATCATCAATGTCTTTCTTAAGCTCTGAACATTCATCCTCCAATTTCCTCTTCTTGGCTGTCAGTTCAGCATTTACTTCTTCTTCCTCTTCAGCTCTTTCAGTCAATTCTTTGATTTTTGCCTCAAGCTGGATTTTGTTCTTGATAAGTTGTTCACATCGTTCCTCTGCATCAGCCAAGCTGTCAGCTTCCTATGGAGAAAATGCATTCAGCTACTGCCTTAGTGACTTAAACTTTAAGCATGTTCTTTGAAGAGAAAAAGACACACTTGCTCCATTATGATGAATGCTTTTCATTTTAAAGAAGCATAGCTAATTTTATTATGTTGGCTTCAAAAATTCCCAAGACAAATAGGAATAAAGCTGTGTCTACACATAGAAACCTAACTAATATTTCACAAGAAATAGGACATAGATAGATAATGGGATCATCGTCTTTAAGGGTGAAAAGAAATGACAAAATCTACTAGAAGAAATGCTTTACTGGGTGAGTGAAATTCAAGAGACCTGGGTTTACTCGAAATTCTTTAACCTCACTGTCTCTGCTTTCCTGTTGTTGGGATAGTAACTGCTACTCCAGGTCAATAAATGTTTATTAAGTCCCTTCTATGTGCCAGACAGTACTGAGCACTGAGGAAACAAAGAGAAGCAAAAATAACCCTTGTCCTCAAGAATTTCAGTATAATGGGGGTTCAACATGCAAACAACTATGTATGCACAAGAAATATATAGGGAGTAGAGGTCATACCAAAGGGAAGGTGCTAGCATTGAGAAGGATCAGGAAAGGACTTTTATAGAATGTGATCTGAGGAAGCCAGGAGACAGAAATGAAAAGTGAGAATATTCTAAGCATGAGTGAAAGGCATGGAGTGTCTTGACTGAGAAATAGCAAAGAAACCATTGTCATTAAAACATCAAAAACAAAGGAAGAAAAACATTTTTTTTTTTTTTTACTGATCATCCCTACCACCTATCCCTTATGCACACCCCAAACAATAAACAGCCTGTAAAGAAATGATTCAGCAAGGTATTTGCCCCAGTGATACCACTACCAGGCCCATATTTAAGAGATCAAGAAAGAGGCAAAGGACACATACATACAATATTAGAACTCTGGCCTTTTTGACTACAAGTCCACTACACTGCTTAGCTCCCTCTTTGGGAAAAAGCCAAAGTGTCCTGAAGGAAAATTTCTGTCTCTAAAAACTTTTATCAACAAAAGTAGAACAAAATAAATGAATTGGGCATATATCTTAAAACAAAAACCAAGAAAATATAATACTCTAAATTATATGGAAATGTAAATTCTAGAAAAAAATTAACAAAATGGAAAATAAAAAAGTTTCTTGGATTAACAAATAAAACTGGGAGCTGGATTTTAGGGATAAATTATCAAGCAGTCTTATTAGAAAAGAGAGGAAAACCAAATTGCCAAAATGAAAAATAAGAATTCACAAGAAAGGAAAAAGAAACAAAGGAAATTATTTGAAACCCTTTGGTCCAACTAAATGCTAATAAAACTGATAACTGAATTGAAATGAAATGGCTCAATATTTATAAAAAAATAAAATACCTAGATTAACAGAATGAGAAGTAATTTAAATAACTCAATGAAAAAGCCATAACTGAACTCTCAGAGGAGAATAAAACCCTAAAGAATAAATGAATTTGTAAATGAATTCTATCAAAGAACAATTAATTCCATTATTACATGAGCTATTTGAAGAATAGAAAAAGACTTCCTATTAAATTCTTTTTATGAGACAAATATGTGTTTTATATCGAAGCCATAGACATACAAAGCAGAGAAAGAAAACTACACCAGGAATTCTTAATCTGGAATCCGTAAAATTATTTTAAAACAATAACTATTCAAATATAATTGGTTTCTTTTTAATCCTATGCATTTTTATTTTACATATTTAAAAATAATAGCTGACATTTATATACTATATAGTATGTGCTAGGCACATACATACATAGCTAAGCGCTTTACAATTATTTTCTTATTTGATCCTCACAACGTTCCTGGGAGGCAAGTATTGTTATTATCCCTACTTTACAGATGAGAAAACTGAGGCAGATGGAAGCTAAACAGCTTGCCCAGGGCCACACAGATAGTGTCTGAGGCTAGACATGACTCAGGTCTTCCTGACTTTGGCCTCAGTGCTCTATAGATGGACTCCATCTAAGAAAAACTTTCTAAGATGGGGTCCAAAAATTTCACTAGACTGCCAATGGTGTATACCACACGTAAAAAAGTGAGAACCTCTGATCTAAAGCAATATCCTTGATGATAATAAAAATAAATAATTTTAAATAAAAATATCAGCAAAAGACTAAGAACACATGAAAAATATTACATCCTATGAGTGGGCTGAATTAATAGTAGGAATGAAAAAATATGACAAACAAGATTCATCTAAGTATCTTGTAGAAAGAAGCAACTCTCTGTCAATCCAAGGCATTATTTAATATTATAGTATAATAGAAATGTTCCTTTCAGAATGCACACAATAATAGTAGCCTCTTATTTGCATACTGAACACTCACTGATTGAACTTGGAGCTGCAGGTCATTTTTCTCTTTCAAGAGAGATACCATCTTTTCTTCCAACTCCTTCCTTTTTGCCTCTGATTTTGCAAGACTTTCTTTTGTTTTCTCAAATTCCTGTTTCATGGTGGCCATCTCCTTCTCAGTTTCAGCACTCTTGAGCAGAGGCTTGATTTTAAAGAATAATTTCATCCAAGGCCAATGTTTGACATTCATGAAGGCACGGACATTGTACTGAATGCAGAAGAGGGCTTCTCTGAAATATAACAAAAAGACAAATTGAGCTTTTGTAGCTCTTTACTAGGTAAGTTATCATTACTAGTAGTATCAGGGCATAGCACAGGTGTCTTGTACATGGTAGGTGTTGAATGTTTTTTCTAACTGAATTATTGTGAATACTACCCTATTTTAATTAATTTCAGTTCTATTTCTATAGACTAGATAAAGTTTGTATTAATGCTGCTTTGCTAATGAATTATAATGAATAAAAAGTCTACTTAAGGATGATTTAGTGACTAAAATCTGTCTTTTTGGTAAGACAACATACATACCCATATTTGAATATATATACAATGTTAAGTATTCTTTAACATAGGACCTGATTTTCAAAATAATATGTTTGTGATTTGAGAGTCAAAGGTAGGGTGAGGAAGCAGACTACTTCTTGGCCATTGCTATGGGGATCAAAATCATGAAACATTTGTAAATTGCCATTCCTAACCTAAGCTAGTAATAGTTGTTTCATTTCTTTCCTATTATTCTGAAACCCCACAGACTTCTCGGGTTTTATTTTTAACTCTGCAATGCAATGTACAAATTAGTACTTGATTGTATATTGTCTTCTAGTGTTCTCTAATCGTTTCATGTTCTTTTCTCCAACCAGATTGAGAACTCCTTGAGGAAGGGAGTCACATCTTATACTTTCTCCTGAACTAAATAATAATTTCCTTAATTCATTAAGGCCATAATTCATAAAGATTGACTCTTTCTCTCCAAAAAACATGCTTAAATTTAAAGCCCTAATTTAATATCTGAATATGGTTTCTCCAGAAGAACCTGTTAACTTGACTATGCAAAGAAAAGATGGGATCTTTAAGACCAAAATTCAGCTTGACTCAAAAATTAAACAATTGACTAAAAGAACTGAGGATGAGGTAGGTACCTAGTTCAATGCTGAGTACATTGATATGTTAATTCACAAAGTAACTCACATGAGTAAAGAATTTTCTGCCCTGTACATGATCTGAGATTTGCACCCTTATCCTTTATAACTCCCATTATCCAAAATTCTGGTGATCAAGAACACTACAATAAAACAAACAAATGAAAAAAACCCCAAATTTCTAAAGTCAACATTTTGAACAATACATTTTTTTCTAAACTAAGAATTATCTATTGCCTAAAAATTCAGTTACAAAAGAAGGGATAAATATGGGAAAAAATTATCCCCTTAGGTGTAATTGCTTTGGAAATAGCAAAGTACTCCTGTCTTTCATTCTCTCTTCCTTTTTAGTTAATCTATTAATATTGTTAAAAATAGGAAATGAATAAAAGGATTGATTATATCAGAGACTAACAGGAAGTTTAATATACATCAATTATCACAATGAGGAAACCAAGAGTCCATAAATCTCCTCAGCCAGGAAATATTTGATCATCTTGTCAAGTGGAAAGATATTGCAGTGAAGGGCTACATCAGTTTCGATGACCAACTCATTTGTAAAATCCTATAGAGGATAGTAAAAGATGACAAGTAGTAATGTCTTATGAAACAACAAAATGCAGTGAGAATAGAGAAATGGAGGGACAGAGCAGATGGAGAGATAATGAAAGACCCAGAGAGAGATAGAGATAGAGACAGAGACAGAGAAAGATCATACCAAAAACACTGAATGATGAAACAGGGAGGACATACATGAAAAATTCAAAAGATCTGTCAAGATTATAAAGCTTTTGATCAATGAGAATGGACTTTTACTTGGACTTTTATATCAATCACTGACATACTCTGCCATGGCAGGGTACAATGAGCTCATAGATTCATTGAACTATGTAAGTGTATTTTGTTGATATATTTCAGTTCCTATACTTATCATGTAAGTGTACTTTGTTGATGTGTTTCAATTCCTATACTTATCATTGGGAATTAAAATATAATTTATATAACTTAGATACATAAAATATATATGTGACATTAGCTCAGTGTGTACAGATAACCAGCATCAAATCCCTCTTCTAGACCCAGGAAATTATATTTACTAAGCTAAATCTCTTTTGCTTCTGCTAATTGTGAGCTGCACTTTTAAAGGGAATACAAACAGATTGAGATTAGATGAGAGGGTTTTCTAGATGCGGGAAGTGCAATGGGCAGAAATAGGAATGTGCAATGTAATGGAAAGGACCCAGTAAGCATCCAACTGATTTATTTAGAAATAATGAATAACGAGACCAAGATTTGGCTTGGTTAGGAAATGTCAAGTATTAGAGTGCTTTGAAAACTACAATAGGTTCCTAAACAAGATTGTAGCATGATGGAAATTTTCTTCCCAAGAACGTTTTCTAAGAGATATGTATAGAATAGTTTAGTGGGGAGAGATTAGAGGCAAGCGAGTAAGTGGGGCATGATGCGACCAAGGCTCTAAGTGAATGTGCTACTTTGCTGTGTGGAGTAGGGAACCCCTTCTTACTAGGAGTATCCAAGGAGAATCTCTTAGTCATGTTAGCTAGGTGATTGCTGCTTTAGGTGCTTTCTAATGCTTATTTTTCCAATGCTGAAATTTGGTGTTTCTATGTCTCTAGGAGAATTGAAACAAAAGCAGAGACACTATGTTATTATTGTTACCTTCTCTGCAACATTTTCTGGTACTCTACCCTCATGAGGAATCCTCTGCACATGGCTTGAGTTCGGGTGATGATCTGTGCTAGTTTATCATCTCTCATCTCCTCCAAGAGCCCCAGAAGACCAGCTTTGAAGAAAACCTTAGCAAAGAAAAGATCACAATTTTCATTCTTCAGGAAGCACAAACACTTATGTCATTATGTCAGATAAAAAATTAGTGCTTATACCTTGGTGTGACCAAATTTATACTGGGTGTGGTCAATATCTATAGAGCCAAGAAGCTTCTCAGAAGCCTTCTTGCTATCAATGAATTGTCCTTCAGGAATAGCACTTGCATTTAAAACCTTGTATCTGTTGGAGTAAACAAATTGGAAAGTGTTATAACAACCCACAGAAATATTAGTACAGCAGGTAATTAATTTGTTGTTTGCTGATTTCAGTTAACCTCCACCAACAGAATAAAGGCAAAACCATGAATCAGATGACTGTGTTACATGCCTTGATATCCCTAGCATGATAGACTAGACAGCTTTGGAGGCCTCCAATGAGCTCATGACAGGTAATAAATAACTATTTCTGATTGAATTTAGTGAACACAACAATCTCAAGAGAAGTAGTTCAGCATAACAAATAGCTAATATTTATATAGTGCTTACTGTGTTACAGGCGCTGTGCTAAGTGTTTTGCAATGATTATTTTATTTGATCCTCACAATAACCCTACGACGTAAGTATTATTTCTATCCACATTTTACAGATGAGGAAACTGAGGCAAAGAGATTAAGTGACACACTGAGGCTCATAGTGTCTCAGGCTGGATTTGAACTCAGGCTGTTTGACTCCATGCCTGGAGAGTGCCCACCTTGGAACTAAATTCAAATTTTCTCTTTGCCAGTATTTTCCCCTCTCAAATTACCTTCCATATGCTATTTATATGTCGTATACACACTTAGTTATTTATATGCTGTTTCCACTACTAGAATGTACCCTTTATAAAGGCAGGAACCATGTTTTTGCTTTTCTTTATAATCTTAGCCTTAGAGTAGTGACTGGCACGTAGCACTTATTAAATGATTTTTGATTCACGGACACAGTCCTGTATGACCCTGAAGAAATCACTTAATATCTCAATCGCCCAGGCAATTTTCTAAAACTTATTAATTGTAAAACAGTTGCCTCTGTGCATTGGTAGAGGGAATTTCCTCTCTGTGAGTTCCCTTCTTTGATGAAATCAGAACTCTGGGTAAAGAAACAAAAACAAAAAATAAATCCAAGGAAAATACTCATGATAGCCTGAGAAGAAAAATAAAAATCAAAATGATTGAGGAGCTAAAGAATTTCATAGTCAATTCTTTCATTGTAGAGATGGGAAAACTGAAGATAAAAGAGGGGGAGTCACTTGTCAAAGGACACGCAGGGAGTAAAAAAAAAGTAGAATTTGAAACCATATTATTTGACTCCAAATCTAATATTCTTTGTACTATACTACTCTGCCTTCATGAGATTTCATTAACTGTCTCCTGGGAAAATCTGTTTTTCCACTGTTTAATCCATGTGTATTTCCCATCTTCAAAAAAGTGTTTATTTTCCTCTATCTTGCTATTCTCCCATGCAACATTTTGTTTGCTCCTTTGTACAATCAGTTAAACATGATATGTGCAATGTTTTATAACATTGCAATGGTGAAATACTAAAGGGTTGGATTACTGTATTGTATGAAAAACACAAGGAAAGACGGACCTCTGTTTGAAATCACCATACAGGATTCGGCTTGGGAATCCTTTCCGGCAAATTCTGATGCCTTCTAGCACACCGTTACACCTCAGCTGGTGCAGGACAAGTTCATGTTCCATGACACCTGAAAGAAGCCACCATATATATTCATTGTCTTGCAAAATAAAGAACTCAAAACCAACATGTATTTTAATCTGAATCCCTTACCAGGAGTTTTGGTTTCATTGGGAATGATACACCGTACAAAATGAGGGTGAGTGCTCCTCAGATTGGTCATCAGCTTGTTTAAATTCTCCTAGAAGGCCAAATGACAAGTTTCATGAAGGTAGGTCACATCAGAATCACAGAACCTCAGAACTGGAAGGGACCTCAAATGCCTGTTCAGCCTGTATCTGATCAAAAATTCCTTCTAAAGATCAGTCCTCCAGCAGGAATACCACTTCATATAGGCTTGTGAATAGCCTTGTGAATAGTTGCCTTCTTAAAATAAGCAGCAATGTGTGCCACTTGAGGAAATAAGAATGCTGATATCATTTTAGTGTCTGAACCTGTGATTTCATTGTTGCTGGGAAATCCCAGAGAGGAAACTTTCAATAACTGTTCTGCAACCTATAGTCTTAGAAAATGGTCTAAGAGTTTAAGTGACCCATCATTGTCACACCACTAGTATGTGATATAGGTAACCCTAAGACCCCTCTCACTATCAGTATTCTGCAACAACCTTATATTTTTTAGGGCTTAAAAAGCTGTCCTATGTATTATCTCACAACAACACTGTAGGACAGGTAGGAAAGGAATTCCTAATGCACAGAATCATAGAATCTCATGTTTAGAAATGTTTCAGAAGCTATTTAGTCCAACCCTAGCTAATCAATCCCTTCTGTAATATCCCTATAAGAAGTCATTCAGCTTCTGCTTGAAGATCCTCAATGACCGGAGGGGTAAAGGAACCCACTCCCCCTCAAAGACAACTCACCCCACTTTTGGATAGATTTAAGTTTTTGGAAATTTTTCTTACCTCAAACCAAAATTGATCTCTCTTTTTTCTCCTAGTTTTCTCTTCTGAGGCCAAACAGAACAGGTCTATGTATATGTATGTGTGTATGTACACACATATGTACACACATATGCATGTATGCTTGTATATACATATACACATATGTGTATACATATATATGTTTTTGGATCAAATAAGATAAGTTAGATAAAGCACTTTCCCAATGCTAGCATACTATACTACTGCTGCTGCTGTTACTACTACTACTATACTTTGTCCAATGCGTTCATAATTCCTCTCAATCTTGATGGGTAGTGATTATGTGGATGAAGGAAAGAAATGGAAACATATACTACGGTGTGGTCAGAGTGAATAAGGGAGGAGGCATGTAGACAAAAGCTGGTAATATAACGAATGAGTCTGCAAAGGCACCTCTTAGACACCAAAGTGTTTTCACAAACTCCTTTAGTTTATCTAGCTTACTCGTGATTGATGAATTTGAAAGAGTCTGGGGTCTGTTTATTCCACAAGGGTACATTTCAAAGAACTTCAACTTACATGATTCTCCTGGGTATTAAACTAGTCTTTCCTTAATTACACAGAAATAGCGGATTAAATTCCAGGTAGGGCTGGTTTCTTGCACTGCCTAATTTCTCAGGGTCCTCAGGACAACAATTAACATCGAAGTGGCAGGGATAAGAAATTAGCATTTCCTTATCCCTCCAAAGTTTATCCAAGGTGCAATAATTATGAGCATTTCTTGATATTGACTAGAGAATGTTGAATCAAGTTTGCACTGTACCCTGAAAAGAGCCGACACTGTCTGGAAAGATGAACCCTTCTTCTTGGAACTTTTCTTTGCTCCACCATCTGAGAAGGAAAAAATGCATCAATTAAATTAGAATCTGGACTCTGGAATGTTACTTGTTAATTTTATAGGAATCAATATATTGCAGATATTACCTGCTTCAGCTGCAGCATATGCAGAGAAGAGATAAGCCAGAGTTTTCATTGAGGATTTCTGGTAGAGGCCAACCACTGTCTCATTCAGGGGATCCTTATTCTTGTCTAGCCAGCCCGCAATGTTGTAGTCCACAGTGCCAGCGTAGTGTATCAGAGAGAAGTGAGCTTCGGCCTTTCCTTTGGTAGGCTTGGGCTTCTGGAAGTTGACGGACTTGCCAAGATGCTGGTCAAATAGCTTGTTCTTGAAAGATGTGTCTGTTGCTTTGGGGAACATGCATTCCTCTTCTAGGATGGAGAAAATTCCCAGTGGCTGAAAGATAGAGGAGAGACACTGGATTTCAAATCATCCTCTTTCAAAAGTAAATACTGGCATGATTGTCATTTCTTTGCGTCCTGCACAGCCTTAAAATATAAATCATGTCACAGATCAAGAAAATTCCTTTATTTGGGAAAAAATCATTTGGTTGCACTCATTAAAAGCAATCTTGCCCACTTAATGAGTTGTCCCTCAGATTATGCAATAGTTCAATCCCTACCACCATGTTGTAAGACAACCACATTATGAATAGCTTTGTTTCTAAAAAGAAAAGAAAACAGGATATGTAGGATCCAAATTCACTATGACAGTTTGTTTTTAAATGCTATTTATTTTAAAATACTTTCCTTAGTCAAGTGAGTCCACTTTAAAAATTTTTAATCTCTAAATTCAACCTTACTGATCCAGAAGAAAGTATCATGGAATATTATAATTGCATTGAGATTTATAAAAACTCCAATAATTGAATGTCTTTAATATTTTCAAGTTTTTTTGCCATTGATGTGGAAAAAATTAAAATAACTAGAATTCTGTTGCTTGGTTTCTTGTTTTTTAATGTAGAAGCAATTCTGCTTGGCTGTGATTTCAAAGAATAATAGGACTACATGTTTTCCTGATATGTCATTTATGAAATATTTAAAATAGAAATCAGAAGTAGACTTAGTTTAAATGTCTTTAATCATAATAAGAGAAGGTAATTCAAACACACACACACACACACACACACACACACACACACACACACACACACACACACACACACACACACAGAAGCCCAGAATGCTTGGCTTTTTGTTAACTGCTTTAAAACGGGTCCTGTATCAATCCTCCTAAGAAAGTCTTCTCTTTCATTCTTTCTATGTATGAGTTGGGAAAGGCAGGTTCTTTTTAAATTACAAAATGCAACATTTTAAATCTCAAATCTGGTAAGGTATAATTAAGAGTGACAAAAGGTATCTTGGCTATCTTTGAAGAGACATATGAGAAAACCAACGTCATCCTTGAATACTGATACTATTAAACCAGTTTTCAAAAAAGGCCAAGCACACCTTCTCAATGAGCTCGATGCAGGCAGCCAAGTCCATCCCAAAGTCGATGAATTCCCACTCAATGCCTTCCTTCTTGTACTCCTCCTGCTCCAGCACAAACATGTGGTGGTTGAAGAACTGTTGCAGTTTCTCATTGGTGAAGTTGATGCATAGCTGCTCCAGGCTGTTGAACTGAATGAATCAAACACTTTGAGTGAGATTAGAGAAACAAGGAATATTCCTGTAAATCAAGTTAGGATGTAGACTGATATATTTAGAATTTGGCTACTCACATCGAAGATCTCAAAGCCAGCAATATCCAGGACTCCAATGAAGTACTGTCTGGGCTGCTTGGTGTCCAACTGCTGGTTGATACGAGTGACCATCCACAGGAACATCTTCTCATAGACAGCTTTGGCCAGGGCACCCACAGCATTGTGCACCTTCAAAGACAGAGGGTGACTTCATAGAACTACCGGAAGAATGTCAACAATGTATCAATCCCTCACAAAATTTAAATAATAAATTTACCTGCTGCACAGTCTGGCCTTTGGTGACGTATTCGTTGCCCACCTTCACTCTAGGGTAGCATAATGCTTTAAGCAGGTCAGCAGAATTCAGATTTTGGAGATAGGCAGCCTTATCAGCAACTGTGGGAGTAGGATGAAATAGAGTTAGATTATCATGCTTGCCCCACTCCTGACCTACCAATCAAGTTTTTTACAGCAACTTTTGCTTTTTTTTTTTTCTTTTAATAGACCACCAAAAAACTTTCCAGGGGTCTAAGTGCTGCCCCTTTAATATCATGGTTCATACTCTCCATTAAAGTGTTCATCACCTGCACTGGCCAAAATGTATTTTTGTTTTGCATTTGTTGCAAGTATCCTTCGGTTCGTCATAGACATCATCCTCATCATCCATCATCATCATCATCATTACAGGTCAAGAGTCACATTCTTCCCTCCTATCCCTGGTTGTTAGTTTGTTGTTGTCATGGTTCAGTCTTTTTCTGGTTGTGTCCAAGTCTTTGTGACCCCATGACCCCATTTTTGGATTTTCTTGGGAGTGCTTTGCCATTTCCTTCTCCAGCTCTTTTACAGATGAAGAACTTAGGCAAACAGGGTTAAGTGACTTGCCCAGGCTCACACAGCTAATAAGTATATGAAGACCTATTTGAAGTCATGAAGATGAGTCTTCCTGATTCCAAGCCCTGTGCTCTATCCACTGTGTTACTCAGCTTCCTGTTGTTAGTGAGATAACCTGCCTTAAATTATGTACTTGTATATATGTTATGGCAAGTAAAGTAAGTTCTTTTGCTGTTTTATTTTAATATAATCAAGAAGTATAATGCCTCTAATTGTGCTGGTGAATTTTTAACCACTGGCTCTCAAAAAAAAAGTGCACTAGGTACACGTTAAAGTTTATTCTTCATTATTAACACTTTTGCCACCATTTTCTTAAGGCTAGTCAATCTATAGTGATTTGTAGTATTTGTTGATTTCTGAGTTATAAATGCTCATTCCAAAAATTTAAAAAATTGGTTAGCCAGTATGAGTTCATTCCTTCACTCCCCTGCATTCATATCTGTTTATCTACATATACAACATACATATATGTATATATACAAATATACACACATTGTGTTTGTCCTTTGTTTTTGAAGAGAATCATGCCATCAGAAAAATGATGACATGACTTGTACTTGACTTTGTTTTGAGTGAGGGAAGGCTGTGCAGGTCACCAGCCTCACTTCTCCTCCAGAGCCATCTGAATCCAGTGACCTGATATTCATCAGGATGACTGGAGATGGCCCAGGGTGCAATGGGAGACCTTGGCCTCTTTGGCCTCGGGCCTATTCAGGTATTCACTTAGGTTGAGGTAAGGCCCATACAGGGAATAGGCCTGTTTAAGAAGTAGTCAGGGAGTGGCCTCTTTAATGAACAAAAGAAAAATAGCTGAATAAAGCTGGAAAGAAAGGGAAACAGTTACAACTGATAATCACTCTTTAGCCAGAAGGGGCACAGGAAACAGCCCTTAAGTGGAGTTTGGGCAGGGATCCAGTCTATGTGCTTCAGAGTACAGTATGTTTGAGATTTAAGGTTTAAGGTCAGGAGGGGAAAGGACAGGAGAGGAGAGGACAGGAGAGCAGAGAGAAGTTGGCCAGTAAGCCCCAAGTTAACTGGGCATGTCCGGCCATCCAAATTTACCTTCCTTTGGAGAGGAGAAGGAAGGAGAGGTGGGGACAGAAGGGAGAGGATGAGCTGAGTTCCCCAGCTAGCTGTGTCCCCACTCAGGAGCTCGGTCGACTCACAGGTTGTGTTTGTCTTTTGTTTTAAAAGAAGACCATGACATCAGAGAAATGATGATATGACTTGCGCTTGACTTTGTTTTGATTGAGGGAGGGCTGTGCAAAGGCACCAGCCTCATTTTCTTCTATATATACACACATACCTAATACATGCATGTATGTATGATGTACGTAAAGGCTATAGTAACATGAAAAATGTGATTTTGTCAGTGTGGGCCAATGCAGGTCTGTTGATCAATCAGTAGATAAATTTTAGTGAGTTGCCTGACATTAAGTGACTTGCTTATGTTCACATGGTGATATTCAAATTCAAGTTTGCCTGACTCCAAGTCTAACACTCTATGTAGTACACTTCCTCTCATCAGTTTCATCAGTCATACACAGTATGACTTATTTGTTTTGTTGTTCAGTGTGTGTATGTGTATATGTATATATACATATAGGTATGTATGTATATGCGTATGTATACACATATATACGTGTGCACACACACATATATTTTTGCATACATGTTCACACATATATATTCAATGATGATGAGTTAAGAATTAGTTCCTGTTTTGATTTTGCATAATATGAAGTCAAATGAATAGCTATTTAGTACCTTCGGTGCCATCTGGCTCAGCTTGTTCCTCTCGCTGTTTTTGCTTAAATTTCATGTTCCCATAATGCATGACAGCCCCTGTAAGCTTGTAAATGGACACTTTTTCTTCTGAAGTAAAACCCAGGATATCAATAGCACTCTATGAAAAGAAGAAGTATAACAGAGATCATCTATAGCATTCTCAACATTCCTCTTTGTTTTAGGTGGAAATATTTATTGATATACTAAGTTACAAGGTACAATGTGTCATGAATTTGTTACTTATAATACATGGGATGTGTTACATAGAACTTTACGTGGAAAAAAATAACCCAAACTGTTACATAGCTAAATAGTACATCCCTAGAGATGTTACAAGGCTGTCACAGTAAGGTCAGACATAAATGTATGAGCCCTGCTAGCACCACTAAAAAGAACTCAAACATGCATATCCTTTATATGGACAGTGAGCGAGTGATACCATCTTCATGTTAGAAAGGCAACCAATTTTTTTTGTGGATGTTACTTACATCAGTGGCAATCAGTTCTTCCTGATCATCAATGCTGGGAACAGTGATCTCCCCTTGACTGACAAAGGCATAATCATATGGGTTGGTGGTGATCAGAAGCATCTCTAAGCACATAAAGTAAAGAGCATATGATTTAAGTTTGAATTTGCTACGGGGATTATTAGTGGCCAGGTAATAAGTCAAAACACTGCCTTACCAATTAGTTCTGGCTTCTTATTGGATGTGATCTGATAAAAAATGTGATAGCTTCTTTCAGCCTTTAGTTGAAAAGTAACTCGAGATTTCTCTAGCAGATCTGAAATGGCAAGTAAATGGAGAAAAATGCAAGCTTTAACAAATTTGAAGAATTTACAGAAATTAAAAAACAGAACTAGAATGTTTTCTGATCATGTGAGATATGCAATGACTATGAATATACAATGCAAAATGTATGTTTGATAGGAGTCATTCAGTAGTTTTTTAAAACTAACCTACAGTTTTAATCACATTACCCTTTAAGAAGTACTTAAAATTAGATTCACTGTAAATGGGGAAAGAGCATTGAATTTGGATTCAGAATAAGACTTTAATTCAAGTCATAGGTTATTAACTTGTTAGTTATATATGACTGTATGCAAATCACTGCATATTTCTCTCTATTTGTAAAAACGGGGCTAACAATACTTGAGTTAGAAAATATTGCTCACAAGTATGAATCTGAAGCCACTCCTATCTACGTGAGTATATTTCTCTTGGAGAAAGATAGCTTCTTGGTAGCAGTTAAAGTATCTTAGGGATCAACATTAAGATACTCATGGGACTTTGATATCTTTACTCAAAGTTGGAAGGCATTGTGATAGTCCCAGAAGTTTCCAGAAGAATAATATCATGGGATTAAGTGCAAATAGGCCAAGGCAATTTCAACTCAGGACTTTCCTCCAAATATTGCTTAGATATACTCTGGGTGTTAGTCAGTGAAGAATGCCTGTTTTAGGACAGCTTTATTCTCCCCCTTCCAAGGTTTGGGTTTTATTTAAGTGAAGAAATAATATTTCTACATAACAGAATAATAACATATCACAGTTATGTATGATCATATCCCTACTATTCTATCTATCCAAGACTGCAGATAACAACCCATTCATGTCTTCTTATGTGCTCCCATAAAAATGAGCTTGAGACCTTCCTCTGGTTCTCTGGACAATATGTATTTGCCAGTGGAGCATTAAGGTTGCCATTTTCTCTCTCTTTTCTTACTCTAGCCACTATACTTGATACCTTTTTTAATTAATTTTTTTCAAGCAATGAAAATCTATCTCCTCTTAACTGACACCTCCCTTTCAACATTGAGAAAGAAAAACGAAACCCCTGTTATAGACATGTACATGTATAGTCAAGCAAAATAATTTCTATGTCAAGAAAACAAGTCTCAGTTTTCACTGAGTCCATGAGTCCTCTGGAATGGGTTGGTCATTGTGAGGACTAGAGTTCTTAAGTCTTTCAAAGTTGTCCTTACAATATTGTTGCCTTTATGTAAATTGTACTCCTGGCTTTTCTCACTTCATTCTGCTTCAGTTCATACAAGTCTTTCTGAGTTTCTCTGAAATGTTCTGTCATCATTTTTTACAGCATGATAATATCCCATAACATGCATGTGCTTGTTTGGCTCTTTCCCATAGTTTGTAATTTTTTGCAGCAAAAAATTGCTATAAATACTTTTTTAAACATATAGATCCATTTCTCTTCCTTTTGAGGTAAAGACTTAGTAGTAGTAGACAGCTTTACTCTAGATAGAAAGAAGTTCTGGCATTTGGATGAAATGCTAAAGACACCATCCATTAAAGTTGACTCTCCATGTCAATTTCTTCCTAGAGTGACCTCTGGGGCAGAAAATTCATCCTCTGATGGAAGGGCTGCTAAGGGCAGCCAATATGGATATAATCTCCTAAGAAAAGCCTTTTATAATCCCATTAGTTTTAAGTGCTCACTTTCCTCAAATTATCTTAGCTTTACATATCTTTTTACATGCTACGGAACCAGGAAAAATGGAAACTCCTTGGGGAAGGGGATAGTTTTTAATTTTTGTTCTTGTATTCTCAATGTTTAGCACAGTGTTTTGCATGTGATAGGAATGTAATTAATTCTTGCTGAATTGTTGAAATGCTTGTTGAAAAGAAGGGATCAGCCTAGGTCCTCTGAAAACTACATCCACCCTGTATCCTCCTGATCAGGTAATATCTGTCAGGTAAAGGTATTGATTCTAAGTTTAGAATTTTCTGGTTATATCAGAATTTCCTGGGAGACAATATCCCATCAGGATATCTTCTGGGTAGTACTAGTAGTCACTCATGGGTAAGACAAACATATTTATTACAGTACTTTTTAACAGCAAATTAGTAGTTTATATGATTCAGGAATAAAAAGATCTTCAAATGAAGGCCCTCCACCCCAAACTAAAAAGCCCAATTCATATTTTCACTTCTGTTACTTACATGTTTCAATGTCAGCTGAAGCCAGTTTCCCTGTGGTACCAAAATGGATCCTGATGAATTTACCCTTGAGAGGAAAAAAAATGTAAGCAAATTGAATATATACAGTAAACAGAATTCATAAATTCATAGATGTGGCAACTCTAGCCCTTATGAAAGAGTCTTAATGACCAAGAAACTTACAAAACGAGATGAGTTGTCATTCCTCACAGTTTTGGCATTTCCGAAGGCTTCCAGCAGGGGGTTGGCACTGATGATTTGATCTTCTAGTGTCCCCTTAAAAAAGAAGCAATTTTTATATCTAGACATTTGTCCATACTTGAGAACATAGGGAGAGACTTTCAACCTTTGGTAATGGACCCACCTGCATCTTTCCTGAGGAATCTTCCTTCTTCTTTTCCCCAGTCACTGCAATTGTTGCAAAGTATTGGATGACACGCTTGGTATTGACAGTCTTTCCAGCACCAGATTCTCCACTGCCAAATCCAAATGAATGAAGCAATTCAGACCCTTGATACAGCTAATAAAATTTGAAAAATCTGCACCAAAATGCATATAATGTACTCACGTGATCAAGATTGACTGATTCTCACGGTCTATGAAGGAGAAAGTGAGACAACTTTTTAATATTTTTGTAATGAAAATTGGCATTCAGCATAAATGTCTCTTAAAGCATCTAGTTGTCAAAAGAGCTTATACATTTTAATATTAATATATTTATACATATATGTGTATATACTTAGATATTTTAAATATTAATATATATTATAATACACATTACATTAGAATATTCTATATATGTTCTGTATGCAGAATACATATTTTCTTGCTAACTTCTGGTCATCAACTTTATGTGGAAATGAATAAAATTAACCCGTACTTAACCAAAAATCCCATTTACTGGATCTTGAATAGGTGGTCATACGGTCCTCACTTGAAGAGTCCTCAAAAGTCTATAAGTTCCTTGAAGGCAACAGTAGTTTTAATCATATCTCTGTATCCTCAGCACCTAGCTCACTGCTTGGCACATAATAGAGCTCTTAAATTCTTAAACAACCTCTGGATTTAAAATCAATGGCATACAAATATATTTGGTTCATTTTTGAAAAAATAAAGAGATTTTGTCATTTATATAATTTATCAAATATTTGATATTTGAAAAGAAAATATATTTGGCTAGATTCTGTTCTGAATATAAGGGGAGTGAGTAAAGATTTTCCACTACTTCCAGTAGCTCCCTGAGGAACCATATCCATACATGCATAATGTTACTATTTATAGCTGCTAAGCATAGACTACATGGAGTAGTGGAAATGAACACTCAGGAGACCTTATTCTGTCAATAATTGGCAGTCAAATTCATCTCTTTGGGTATCAGTTTCCTTATACATAAAATAGAGTTTGAAGTTAATTGTCTTTAAGATCCTTATGATTTTCTAAGTTGTGAAAGCTTGAATAGATACATGTATATGATACCATGAATCACAGATTCTAGAACTGTGAAGGACTTTGGATATCATCCAGTACAACTCCCTTATTTTATAGTTAAGGAAACTAAGGCTCAGAGAGGTGAGATAATTTACCCATGGTCGCATAGGTAGTAAGCTTGAAAGATAGAATTTGATTTTGAATCCTCTGAATTCGAAGATCAAACACTTTCCAACGTACCAATAATTTTATGAGATGGTCTAGTTTCTGGAAAAGAAAATATGTTCTTGTTAGGGAATATCTTTTGTCAGACCAAATATCCTTGACTATCATCCCTAGTGGATTGTAGGTACTTTAAAAGCAGGGACTACATAATTTTTCATTTTTGTTTGATCAGCATTTATTAGTAGAGTATGGTAATAAATGTTTCTGGAACTGAACATTTGATTCAGACAATAAAAGTACTAAATGCATGGCTAACACCAAAGCACAAGTCACCACTAGTACAACAGTAGCAGTACTTGGAGTCTAGAAATGACTTTTTTTTTTTTTTTTTTTACCAAACTGACAATGATGAATCACAGACCGAAGGGAACACAGCAGCTGTTCACCTCAGGGAGGGGTAGCTGGCACCTTTGAATATGTGAAAGGGGAAAGATGTTTTCTATTTTTAAAAATTGAGAATTTAGGAATATTTTTTGGAGGATATAATTTGAAAGATTAATGTATATGAGAAAGAGGTTATATAGTACAATAAAAAGAAAGGCTTGAGATCACATCGTAGCCCTGATACTTGGTAGCTGTGTGACATTCCACAAGTCACTTATCCTCTCTGAACCTTCTTTGTAAAATAGTTGAATAGTGATAAAAAGTAATATTTTACAGAAGTGTTATAATGAAACTGCTTTATAAGTATGATTTATATTAAAAGAGAATTCCTCACCAGTTAACATGAACTGATAGGCATTGTCAGAGATGGAGAAGATGTGGGGAGGAGCCTCTTGACGCTTTTTGCCCCGGTAGGCGGCCACCACCTCTGGGTTATACACTGGCAGCCACTTGTATGGATTGACAGTGACACAGAAAAGGCCTGAGTAGGTCTGTAGGAAATCAGGAAATTATATTAATCATTTGACATCTAGCTTGTTAAAGTAGTGATTCCTCAAAGACATCATGCAAATGAAGAGAATTGCTTAAAGTGTACTTACATAGATCATCCAGGCTGCATAACGCTCCTTCAGGTTATACAGGACCCCAGGCTCATGCAGGTGAGTCATCATGGCCATGTCTTCAATCTTGTCATATTTAGGAGGGTTCATAGGGAAAACTTGATCATCCCTCACTGTGAGAGTCTGGCAAAGAAAGGAAGAGGCCACTTCGCATCAACTAAGCAACTCTAGGCATTTTGTGGACTTTTTCCTTTTAAACATTGAAGCCACCAGCTACTAATAAGTAGCAAAGCTGTGTGTGAATGGGGAGACTCAATAATTAAGTTAAGTCAAGCCAAATCAACAGCGTTTATTAATCATTGATTATATGTCAGACAGTGTGCTAAGAGCTGGAGATACAAATAAAGGCAAAAAATAAAAATAAAAAGCCCTCCCCTTAAGGAGGTCACAATCTAACAAGAGAGACAACTTGTAAACAACTATGTCTGAACAAGATATACATGGGAAGATTGCTTGCAGAAGGCAAGATTTTATCTGGGACTTGAAGGAAGCCAAGGATGCCAGGAGATGGAGATAAGAAGGGAGAGAATTCCTGACATGAGAGACAACCAAGGAAAATGCATCGAGTCAGGAAATGGAGTGTCTTGTGCAAGGAACAGCAAGAAGGTTGGTGTTTCTGAATTATGGAAAGGAGCAAAGTGTCAGAAGCATGGAATGGTAGGATGGTGGTAGATTATTAAGGGCTTTAAAAGCCAAACAGGAAATTTAATATTTCGTTCTTGAGGAAGCCACTGAAATTTATGAAGTAGAGTGATATAGTTAGATTCATTCTTTAGGAAGGTCACTGTGGCAGTTTAGTAGAAGATGGACAGGAATGGGGTAAAACTTGAGACAGGGAGACCAAATATGAGGATGCTGCCAAAAGTCTAGGCATGAGGTAATGAGGGTCAATATCAATGCTGAAACAGTCAAAGGAGAGAAGGGGATGTATGTGAGATATTAAAGAGGTAGAACTGATAGGACTTAACAGCAGATTGGATATGAATGGTGAGAAAGAGTCAAAGATGATACTAAGGTTATTAGCCTGATTGATTGGGAGGTTGGTGGTTCCCTTAAAAATAAAAGGGAAGTGTGGAGGAAAAAAGATGCTAAGTTCAATTTTGGATATGTTGAATTTAAGATATATGTAAGATATTTAGTTTGTGAAGTTCAGCTGGTGGTTGGAGATCAAAGATTGGAGATCAGGGTAGATAGGCAACTGGGTGGTGCAGTAGTTAGAGTGCTCTGGGCCTGGAGTCAGAAATACCTGAGTTCAAATGAAGCCCAGGCATGTACTATCTGTGTGGTCCTTGGCGAGTCACTTAAATCCAGTTGACCTCAGTTTCCTCATCTGTAGCATGGAAATAATAATGGCACCTATGTCACAGGGTTATTGTGAAGATGAAATGAGATAATGATTGTAAAGCACTTAGCACATATTAAGTAGTCTATAAATGTTAGCAATTATGATGATGAGGGATAAATAAATCTAAGAATCATCTATTTAGAGATGATAATTTAAATTATGGGAGCTGATGATATCACCAAGCAAAATACCATAGAAGGAGAAGAGAAGGCTGAGGACAGAGGCTTGGAGACCCCAACATTTAGCATATGAAATGTTGATGAAGATTCAGCAAAGGAGACTGCTGGGCGGATGACCAGGAAACAGTAGTTTCAGAAAAAAACTTAGAGCAGAATATCAAGGAAAACGATTTGAACAACAATGACAAAGGCAGCAGGGGTCAAGAAGATCGAGGATTGAGAACACCAGAGAGGACTGGTAGCTCTGGAGAGGGCAGTTTTGGTTGAACAATGAGGTTTGAACCTAGACAGCAGAAAGTTAAAAAGAGAGAGAGTGTGTGTATGGGGGTGTGTATGTGTGGATGTGTGTGTGTGGGGGTGATTTCTAAGTGATCCTCTAAAGGGCCTGGTTAAGACAAGAGATACAGCATGATGGTTAGTGGGGTTGGCTGGAGCAAGGGACAGTGTTTTTGAAGACAGGAAAGACACGGACACATTCATAAGCAGCAAAGTAGACAGTAGACAGAGATCGAAGGTAAGTGAGAAATGGGGATGACAGAGGGAACAATTTGCTGGAGAAGATAAGATGGAACAAAATTCCATGTGAATTTAGAGGGGTCCTCCTTGACAAGGCTGGGCTACCTCTTCATGTGAGACAAAGGCAAAGGAGTGGAGTAAGGCATTTGAGTGATGTGAAATGAGGAGGAAGGGACAAGATGGAGCTCTTTGAAAATGGCCTCAACTTCTTTTTCTCAGTAAAATATGAGATGAGATTCTCAGCTCAAAAAGTGGCAGAGTCGGGGAGGGGGAGCAAGAGCCATGCAAACTTTAAGGAGAGATGAAAAGATTTGGAAGTTCCTTGCAGGGTGGGGAGATGACAGAAATTTGAACAGGGACACAGCACATCTGCTTTGTTCTGACTCCAGCCTATGCCTAATAAAAATCATCTCTCACACCTGTTGCACCTCATCTAAAAAAATGAGCAAAAAAATTTAGCAGCTCCCTGTCTGTAATCAAAGAAAGCTGACAGCCATTCAAGACCCCTGGCTATCTGGAAAGAACTTAATCATTCCAGATTCAGCTTACTCCTCTCCATGTACTTTATGCTCCAATCAAACTGATCTATTCACTCTCTCCTGAACATGTCTGTGCCTTCTCAGTGCTCACTCTTTTCCCTATGATTGGAATACTAATAATTTGCATTTATATAGCACTTCAAAGCTTACTAGACACATTCTTCCCAATGACACTGAGGTAAGGAGGAATCTGCTTCAGATAAATTAGGAAGACCTGAGGCCTCTGTGTGACCTCTGATATATTTCTTGGCTATGGCTTACGCTCTCATGTAATGTTGCTTATGTATAGCTACCAAACATAGGCTTCCTACTAAACGAGAAAAGAAATCAGGAGATTCTAATTCTGCTTGTAATTGGCTCTGTGTAATGAACAATAAGACCGTACATATCATTATAAGCCTATAAATAACCTGCTGATTGGGAATCCCTGAATAGGCCCCTAACGTTCCTTTTCCTTCTATATTTTTACTCACAGCTCCATCTTCCATCTTCACAGTCACTTTCCCCCCTTCTCTGCTCTGTATGATACTTTTTACATAGGATTCCTTGGGTTCCGCCACAAAGACAGAAGTTTTAGCATCAAAAGGCTTGTTTTGGGCCTCAATTCTCTCCTTCTCAGACTTTCGGAGGTAAGGAGCAGCCTCTCCAAAAACGGCCATTTCGGAATCCGAACTCATGGCTGCAATTTAGAGAATTATCCTAGGTGAAGGAAAATGAGAGGGAAAAGTAGCAAGCGTAAGTTATGAGGTAAAATGAAAAAAATGTGAGATAACCTCCCTGGACTCCAGTTTCCTTATATGTAAGATGATCGTGGTGGGGAGGATTGGTCTAAGACAGGGATGTTTAATGTTTTTTGTGTCATAGACCCCTTTGCCAGTCAGTCTGGTGAAGCCAATGAACCCCTTCTCAGAATAATGTTGCTGTTTCTAAAAAAAAAATCATACTATGAGGCAATACTAACTTTCAATAAAAGATTTGTTAAAGATGTAATTTTTTCCAGTCTAAGTCATAGACACCCTGAAATCTATCCATGAGAGGCTGTGAACCCTAGGTTAAGATCCCCTGTTATAGTTGGATCTTGAAGATTTCCTCCATCTCTAAGTCTATGATACCAAGAACTTGAGTCTTGGCCAGAATTCAGCTATCCTCCAAGCTACTACTCACTAGTGCCAAGAGAATTCAAAGGATTAGTATGGAATGAGATGCTAACTTGGGGTTTCACTTTTAGCAAGCTATAAATCTCTTTTCCATATTACTTAAGAGAGGCAATGTGGTCTAATGGAGTAAATGATGAATTTGGAATAAGAAGTGTTTGAACCCCAGCTCTACTACGTGCTAACTTTGCCATCTTTCCCTCTCTAGACCTCAGTTTCCTTATATGGGAAATGGGGTACCCAACCCTATGATGTTATTCTTTGTTGCCTCAGGTTTAGATGACTAATGGTGCAATAAAATGTGATTTGTATGTAATTTCTATAGAATATTATTTTACACTACATTACATTACATTTCTTTATATATAAAAAGTAAAAAGATCACCAGCTAAATACATAGGAGATTATTTTGTAGCAGCCACAATTATTTCCTGCTTTTGAACGCTTTCTGGTTATAAGGAACATGCTTCAAAAGGAAATACTGAGGTTTATGGAGAAGAAAATTGATTTTCATAGTCGGGGTGGGGAACCACATATGACCTTCTAAGGTCCTTGGGTGCAGTCTTTTTACTGAGTCCAAGTCTTATAGAGTAAATTTTTTTCTTAAGCGGATTTGTTCTGTGAAGTTTGGATTTAGTCAAGGGTCTCACTTGAGCACTTAGAGGGCCACATATGACCTCGAGGCTGCAGGTTCCCCACCTCTGTAGTACTTTGGAGTCTGAACATTCTTGTTCTATTAAGGTTTCAGGCTCAATATGTAAACCTAGTAGTTTATTTTTAAGTGCATAGATATACTAATGTTTTGTCCGCTTTGCTTGAGTTTGGGTTGTCTTTTTTTTTTTTAAACTTTTAGTTTATTTGTAGCACATTAAACCGTCTGTGGCTGAACTGTGAACCATGGAGTTAGCCTCTCCTTAATTCCATACAATCCTTCATGATACTTTTCTTTGACTGTCCATCCCACTGAGAATTCCACTAAATACTTAGTAAATCTTTGGTACTAAAAGGATGAAAATTTCATAGTGGAAAAGGCCTATCTCTCCTATATGTTTTCTTCTTTTGACTGGGAAAAGGAAAACAGTACAAAATAGGAATTTTCATTACAGGAATTGAATGGCACTGTCTTTATGACTGTTGTAACGGAAAATCAGAAAATAGCATCTATATTACTCTTTTAAACTGAGATTTAAATCTATTTATGCTTTCTGAATGAAATTTATCCCCAAATATTCATTCATTAAATATTTATTCAGCACCTGCTAAACAAAAAAGTACTTCGGATTATATGAATATTACCGTAAGACATGTTAAAGAAAATACATTGAAAAATATTGAAGCATTCAAAGTATTTTTATAAAGGGAGAATAAGGTGGACTCATTTATTAAATAGTCTGAGCCCAGCTGAGTTCCTTACGATAGAAACCCACTCTCTGTGAACTGGTCCTATAATATTGCAATATATTGCATCAAACTCTGAGCAACACACTTACTGTCAAAATTAAGCGTTTACAAGTATTACTATAGAGACCACGTCCTTAAAAAATGATATGCACAGCAATAGATGAAGACATCAACAGTAGAGTACTTTCCCCACTAAACTTAATAGCATTTTAGAGTTAATAAGGCAGATCTTACCTCTTTTAATGCCAGATGAAGTACAGACACCTTGAAAAATACTCAGTACTAGAAAATAAAAGATCAAGTCCTTGTTACTGAAGCACTTTCCAAAATACAGGGATATGAACTGGACAGCAGAATTAAAAATCTATGTTGGCAAGAGAATGTACTAAAATGACTGCTCAAAGCAGCAGAAACTATAATATGAAAGCCAAAATAGAATGAGAATCAAGTCTCCCTTCTTCCATTCTCTTTCTAATCCCAAATCATTCGACACTTACCTCTTGGCTGCTGGGGGAGATGAGACACTCAGGTCTCTGGGGGCACTTATATAGAGACTGATCTGTCTTTGCCATAGCCACCTCCCCTTTGTTTGGGCAAAACATTTGGCAACCTAAACACTCAGCATAATTCCTAGGGACATTAGGGATGTTTGGATATAATTAGAAATATTCTCTGCCATTTTGAGTATGCAAACCAATTGCCTATAAATAATTTGACAGCAGCCAATCTGAAGACAGGGAATATTTTCTACTACATTGAGAAGGCAATCTTTTACAGTAGCTTGTGAGGGCCTCTGAGCAAATTAGCAATGGGCTATATCAGGGTTGGCAGCTCCTAGTCGCATGCCCATGGAAATCTAGGATACTATGTCGCCTAGCCAGAATTATTTGTGCTTAGGGTCCTTAATGCTTTCCTCTCTATGCTAACCCAAGGACCCCTCTAATTGCTTTCACTTTGTCCATTGCTACAGACTTGTTTCTATTGCCTCTGACCAGAAAATGAGGCTATGGTGAGGGTGCTTCTTTACATGAACCCAATACCATGGTCTCAGAACCTACTCTCTTACCCTTTTTTGCATGAATTGTTCTTTACAGTGATGTGGGGCCTAAGGGTTTATCTATTCAGTTGTGACTCCATATCAGCCTAGCGCTGCCTCTCTCTCTCTCAGACCTGTTGCTGAAACCTCTTAGAGCTTATAACAACACCCTTCCTGCCCTGGGTCTCTAAGGAGATGTGACATAATGGTACCCTTCAATTATGTGGATCGAGTGCTGCCTTCTTTAAAATAACAGAAAGATAGCCTGTCATTGGATTATACACTGGAGTAGTGCAATATCTAAGTTACCTATATTAGGTTTGTCCTCTAGAACTACTGACCCAGTAGGCTCCACATAATCTTTCCGGTCTGTTAGACAAGGCTGCAGTAGCTCTTACTGGCCACCAGAGAGCACTCGTCTTGCAGTTTCAACCTATACTGCTTCCCCTAAAGCCCTTCAAACACCTACCCACCCACCCACCCACCCACATACACACACAGAAAGGAGAGAGAGAGAGGGAGAGGGAGAGGGAGAGGGAGAGGGAGGGGGAGAGGGAGGGGGAGCGGGAGGGGGAGGGGGAGGGACAGGGAGAGATCCAAGTCTTTGGTTTCACGGAGTTTCTTTCCACTTCATCCAGGTCCAAAGACCTTAGTTCATACTATATATCTGTACTTTTATTCGCAACAAGTGAATTTATAGTCAAAATTAACTTGTTCATTCTCTATTACAAATCCAATGGCAGATGGAGTATTCTAATCATACGTTAGAATAGTGCCCTCAATTGCTTCATACCACCAGGATGATTGGATTAGCCACTGTTTAATAACAATAACAACAAAAATCTAGTCAGAACACTCCATTCATTCCACAAAGAACATACTTGTCTTAATTTGTTTCTGCTAAGCTTGGGTTGGACTATCTGGGCAAATTTGAAAACCCCCAAGGTGAACAGTCAGTTACTGAAGATGCTGAAAAAAGCAGTATAGAAGCAGGAGGTGGATCTACACCAAATCCTGGCAGGGAGATGGGGAGAGAGCTGTAGTATGTCTGCAGAATATTAGCTCTCCTTTGTTAAGTTCTTGTAAGAGTGGGATTCATGTCACACCTCTCCTCCTACTCCATGTTTGTATAATCTTCTTCATGCCCACCCTGATTACAAAAATATATGAAGTACCCCTCACTTTTTCCTACTTTTTTCCTCTAGTGTATAACTTTTCCCTTCTCTTTTTTCCTCTTTTAGGATTATCAAAGCAGAAAACCACCTTACATCTTATTTACACTTGTTTCCACTTTATCTCCCTTCATTCTATTTTAAATTGTCTGCAATGTGACTTTGAACTTCATCATTCAATTGAAACTTCACTATCCACGGTACCAATGGCATGTTTTCTTAATCTCATCATTGCCCTCACTGTAGTCTTTGCCAGTGTTGATCAGTCAGTGTTTTCATAACACCCTTGGCTGTTTTATTACCCATCTGAGTACTTCTCATTCTCTTTTGCTGGTTCTTATCTAGGTCACATCTGGTAACTGTGGATATTCTCCAGATCTCTCCTCTTGGTGTCTCCTCCTATACTGGGTCACGTGGCAATATCATTAGCTCCACAAGATCGTTGTCATCTCTATGGAGATAATTCTCATATCTATATAAACAGTCTTAACCTCTGTCCTGCTCATCTCCTGTTACCAACTGCATTTTAGACATCTTAAACTGGATGTTGCATAAGCATATCAAATTCAACATGACCAAAACAAAACTCATTATTTTGTCTTCCAAATGAACTCTTCTTCCAGTTTTGCCTATTATTGCTCAGGACACGAATATCTTCTCATTCATTTAGACTCACAACCTTAGTCTCCTCCTGAATGCCTCCCTTGCACTCACCACACATGCCATCCGTTACCAAGCCTCGTTGTTTCTACCTTCTAAACACCTCTTGTATATAATCTCTCTTAATTCACACATTCATCACCCTGGTGCAGTCCTTCACCATGTCACACCTATTTTGGTATAATAACTTTCATTTGGTTCCCTTACTCCAATTCATCTTCAGCTCAGCTAAGTGATCTTCCTAATTTGCAGGCTTGACCATGTCACCACACCCTTCCTTCCCCCTGCCCCCACTCAATAAATTCCAGTGTCTCTGTATTACCTCCAATATAAAATATAAGATGTTTGGCATTTAAAGCCTTTTCTATTCTGACCCCTCTCTGCATTTGCAGTTAACATTTTACCCTTTGATCCAGGCATACTGAGCCACTTGCCTTTTCTCTCCCGCAATGCTCCATCTCCTAAATTTATGCCTTTTCACTGACTATCCCCTATACATAGAGTGCTATTCCTCCTGACCTCCTTCAATACTCACCTCCAATATTCTTCAAGAGGTCTTCCTAGTCTTTCTTTACTGCTAGATTTTCTTCTCCTTTCTTTCTTCCTTCTGAGATATTCTATTTTTTCTGTATATATCATATATATATATATATCTTATTGTTCTCATGTTGCTCTCCTTCCATTAGAATTCAAGCTAGAAGAAAAATATAAGAAATTAAGTAAGAATTCAATTCCTGCTGAGGTCAGGAACTTTTTTTGTATTTCTCAGTGCTTAGCTCAGTACTTGGTATTATAATGGCTCAATAAATGCTTATTGATTTGCTGTTTTAATTAATTCTCTCTGTAACCCTTGAAGACATTTGATTTTGAAAGAACATTTGTCTTTTCTCTCCCAGCAGAATGTAAGTACTTTGTCATCCTCCTTGACTTTCTTATTGCTCAAATGCATTTACTGTTGTTCAGTCATTCAGCCTGACTCTGTGACCTGATGAACCATGGCTTATCAAGCCTTTCTATCCTCCATTATCTCTCAAAGTCTGTCCAAATTCATATTCCTTGTTTTCATGACACTATCTATTCATTTCATCCTCTACCACCCCCTTTTTCCTTCAGTCTTTTCCAACATCTTCCAATGAGTCCCATCTATTCATTATGTGACCAGTGTACTTAAGTTTCAGCTTTAACATTTGCCTTTCCAGTGAATAGCCTGAATTAATTTCTTTCAGTATTAATTGATTTGATCTTGCCATCCAAGGGACTCTCAAAAGTCTTCTCCAGCCTCATAATTTGAAAGCATTGATTTTGTGGCATTCAGCTTTTCTTATAGTCCAATACTTACAACCATACATTGCTACTGGAAAAACCATAACTTTGCCTGTATGGACCTTTGTTGGCAAGGTGATGCCTCTGTTTTTTAGTATGCTGTTCAGATTTGCTATAGCTTTGGCCACAATCACCATCTGCAATGATCTTGGAGCCTAAAAATGTAAAATCTTAACTCTGCTTCCATTTCTTCTTCCTCTATTTGTCAGGAAATAATGGGGACCAGTTGCCAAGATCGTAGGTTTTTTTTTTTTTATGTTAAACTTCAAGCCAGCTTTTACACTTTCTTCTTTCACCCTCATCAAGAGGTTTCTTAATTCTTCACTTTCTGACATTATAATGACATAATTTGCATATCTAGGATTGTTGATAATTCTCCCCTCCATCTTTATTCTGGCTTTTGATTCATCCAGGGTGAAATTTTGCATGATGTACTCTGCATATAACATAAATAAATAACACTTTAGAACTTCTTGCTCTTGTTCTTCTTTGATCCCCCTCTTCTTTCTTTCCCTTTCTTTTCCTCCTTCTCCTTCTCTTTTTTCCTTTCTTTCTCCTCCTACCTCTTTCTCCTTCTCCTTCTCCTCCTCCTTCTTCTTCTCCTTCTTCTTCTCCTTCTTTTTCTCTCTTCTTCTTCTTCTTCTTCTTCTTTGGTTTTTATTTTTTTTACTTGAGAAGTTCCAGACTTTTGCTATGATATTCATCAGATTTTTTCATTTTGGGGCTTCTTTCAATTGTGGTTATTATTATATTCTTTCTATTTTTGCTTTACCCCCTGGTTCTAGTAAGTCTGGTCATCTTTCACTTATGATTTTGGAATATGATAGCTCTTTTTTGGTCATGATGTTCAGAAATTGTGATGATTTTTAAATTATCTTTCCTTGACCCATTTTTCAGGTTAATTGATTTTGAAATTAGATAACTCTTGCCTATTTTAAAGTATCTTTTGATTTTACTCCAATATTCCCTTTATTCTTGTGAAATCAATGAGTTTTGTTTACTTTAATTTTTAATGAATCTGTAACTATGGTAAAGTTTTCCACCTTCTCTTCTAAGCAATTTATTCTTCTTCCAATGGTTTTTGCCAGAGTTCCTATTTTTGCTCTGATTTTATTTTTTTTAAATCTCTTACTTAATTTATTATATTTCTTCTTCTTCTAGTTCTATGGTCAAGCCATTTTCCCCCTCTGAGTCTCTCCTTGTAGTCAGATGGCGCTGCTCTTTCTTCTAGTACTAGGCATCTCTTGACCAAATTTCTTTACGGTATGTGTTGTCGTCTCTTTATTCATATATCCAACCCTGGTTCTTTATTTAGGTTTTTGTGACAGGGCCAGGCTCTCTCTAGTCATGTACTCTTGGATAAAGCGGTTAGGTCCTCTTTGTTCTTTACCTCAATTTTTGGTGCATATGTATTAAATATTGACAGAATTGATTAATTATATAAATGTCTTTATATATGTAATGTATTTCCCCTGCTTATCTCTTTCTATCTTACTTATATTTGTGTAGCTTTATCTGAAATCATGACTGCTGGCCCTGCTTTTTTAAATTTACTCTGAAGCATAGTAGATTTTGCTTTAGCCCTTCATTTTGCACTATATGAATCTTTGTGTTTCAGGTATATTGCTTGTAAGCAAAATATTGTTGCATTCTGTTTTCTAATTCATTCTATCTTCTCATTTAATGGGTTTCTCCATTCCCATTCCCATTTAGAGTTGTGGTTGTTAATTTAATAGTTCCCATTTTCCTATCCTCTTGTAGGTGAGAGTAGGTTCTAATCCACAGTTTTTAAAATTAGCTTTTCCTCCTTTTCTCCTAATTCTTTAAGATCCCATTAGATCGTTATTGTTTCTTAATAGTCCTCCTTTGTTCCTTTTTTACTCCTCAATCTGATTTCTTTTTTTTTAATAGCCTAGAAAAATGAGGGAATTTACTTATTGGTTTTTCACTTTGATAATTATATTAGTTTTTTATTTCTCTTATTTAGGATATTTAAAGTTTAGCTCTACTAAATTATGTTTTGTTTAATTTTTCTAGGAGAGTCACAAATACCTCTCTTTTTTTTTGAGGTCAGCCTTTTTTTCATTGATTTTTAGGCAAAGCCATGAAAGATGTGTTATTTTGGGTTGTATTTTGGGCTTTTTTTTTGTCCTTTGGAATATTCTGTTACATTTTCTTCCCTGTCTTCTCATGACTTTAGAGTAATAGTGAGCTATTTGAAGGGGTATTTCAAAGATGGGAGTTGAATTAGATGATCTCTAAAGTGATTCCATTTTACCCTTGTCTCCAATAGATTGCCCACTTTGACATCTCCACTGTCACTTATTTTCAATCTCTCTCTGTCTACTTGTTCCTTCTCTATTGCCTATAAGTATTCCCATCTCTTCCCCATACTAAAAAAAAAAAAAACCCTCATTTGATTCTTCCATCTACACTATTATCTTATATCTCTTCTACTCATTGTGGCTAAACTTTTTGAAAAGCTTATCTATTACAAGTGCCTCCATTTGCTCTTTTCTCACTCTCTTATAGCCCCTTATAATCTGACTTCTGATTCATTCCATCATCATTCCACCAAGACTCTTCTCTCTGATATTACCAGTGATCTCTTAGTTGTCAAATTCAGTGACTTTTTCTCAATCCTCATTCTTCTTGACCTCTCTGCAGCCTTTAACATTGTAAATAACCTTCTTCTCCCCAATACTTTCTTCTCTCTAGGCTTTCAGAGCCTTACTCTATCCTAGTTATCCTTTTACTTATCAGACTGTTCCTTCTAAGTCAGCTTTGCTTCATTTTCATCAGCATCATAGCCTCTAGCTATAGGTGTCCCACAGTGTTTTGTCCTGAGTCGTCTCCTCTTCTTTGTGTTCTACTTAATTTGCTGATCTCGTTAGCTCCCATGGATTTAATTACCATCCCTACTCTAATGATTCTCAAATCTACCTATTCTGCCCAATTCTCTCTGCTGACCTTCAGTCTCAAATCTTCAACTGCCTTTCCAACATCTCAAACTGGACATACAGCGAACATCTTCAACATATCCAAAACTGAACTCATTATCTTTACCTTTACATCTTCCCCTGTTCCTAACTTCCCAATTATTGTCAAGCTAGCACCATAGTCCCACCTCCCAGTCCATCAGGTTTGCAACCTAGATGTCAATTTTGACTTCTCTCCCTCACACCCCCAATATCTAATCTGTAGTCGAGGCTTATTGATTTTACCTTTGCAACATCTCTTGAACATGCCATTTTCTCTCCTGACACAACCAAAACTTTGATGTAGGCCTTCATCACTTTATATTTGGACTATTGCAATAGACTTCAGATGGGACTGCCTACCTTAAGTCTCTTCCCAATCCAATCTATCCTTTTTTCATCCACCAAACTGATGTTCCTAAAGCACAGGTTTGATCATGTTACACCCCCCCCCCCCCCCAGTAAACTCCATTGGCTCCCTATTGCCTCCAGGGTAAAAAAAAAATACTCTGCTTAGCATTCAAAGCACTTCATAACCTCACCCCTTTCTATCTTTCCAAGAATTATTCCCCACTACCTACTCTTGGATCTAGTGATCCTTCTTTCTACTCCATGAATAAGATACTCCATTTCTTGGCTATAGACATTTTCTCTGGCTGTCTTTGTGGAATACTCTCCCTCCTCATCTGTAGCTACTGGCTTACCTGGCTTCCTTCAAATATCAGCTGAAATCACATTTTCTATGGGAAGCCTTTCCCAACACCTCTTAATTCTAGTGCCTTTTTTCTTTGAATTATTTCCTGTTTTTCCTGTCTATAGCTTGCTTGTTTACTTTTTGTGTCCCTGATTAGGTTGTGATCTCCTTAAGGGCAGGGCCTATCTTTTGCCTCTTTTTTTCTTTTTTTCTTTTTTACTCTCCAGTGCTTAGCACATAGAAGGCACTTGATAATTGTTTATTGCCTTTTCCAACATTGAGCCTGAAGGGGTGATAAAAAGTCACTGAGGAAAAAAACTCAGGATGAGTTTTAATTTAATTAATTAATGAATTTTAATTTAATTAATAAATAATTTAATTTAATAAAAACTATTTCATCTCTTAGAGGAGGGAGAGTTGAGAAATAGTTTGCAAAGAGGTAACTAAAACATAAAACAACAATATGGATTATTGTTAGCATATTTGATAGCGTGTTGGAGTTGGAGTCAGTAAGACTTGGATTTGAAACTTCAGAAACCCTACACAAGTCATTTAATCTCCCTGTGCCTCAGTACACTAATCTGTAAAATGGAATAATAATATCCCTTATGTTACATGGTCACTGGTTCAAGTGATATAATATAGAAATGCTTTCCAAATGCAAGGCACTACATAAATGTGAGTTATTATTACTGAACATAATATAATAATAGTAATATAAGTAATTTTAGGAAGACAAATGCAACTTTGATTTGGAAATTTCTCTTTAGGCTTTATTACCTTGACATTAAAGACAGGGTAGACAATAATTACAGAGTAAAGTGACCAAGAATTTCACATTATGTTCATTTCTTCAGTCACATTGAAGCGTCAAGATGTGATCATTCTTCACTTATAACTTTTGTGTGGACCTCTCGACTCTTAACCCGAAGCTTGTTGACCTGGGATTCAGCAATGTCAGCCCGTTCCTCTGCCTCCTCCAGCTCATGCTGGATCTTGCGGAATTTGGAGAGGTTGATATTGGACTGCTCCTCCTGAGAATATATGACATATTGGTCAGAAAAAGAGAAGTCTGCATGTCTGATTCTCTTTTGGGGGGAAGAAGGAAAATATTGCTGGATGTTGGCTATGGACATCAGCTGAATACTTCTTCCTCATTTTGTTATTTTGGGGTTTCCTTCCCAAATTTAAGATCGGTTATGACGCCAGCAAAGACAAGAAAAAGAACCCAGATCTAAATCTTGTCTAGTTTCTTGGAGGCAATGTGTTGGTGTGGGGATTTGTCATGCAGTAACCACTGGAGGACTATAGAAGAAAAAAAAATATTTGCTTTAGCCAAATGGTATCCAAGTAACTATACTCACCGCCTCTTCAGCTTGTCTCTTATATGCTTTCACTTTGGATTGTAATTTGTCTACTAGGTCCTGAAGCCTGAGAACATTCTTACGGTCTTCTTCAGTCTGAAAGATTTGATGAATAGGTAATTTCATCATTTCAAACCCAACAGTTATTCTTATCTTTCATTTTCATGGGGAAGGCTAGGGAATGGGGAAGATAAGGGAGAATATAATTATATAGAGTGGTAGATAACTGCACCTGATAAGTGAGTTCCTTTACTCGTCTCTCATGTTTACGTAGGCCCTTCACAGCTTCAACGTTGCGTTTCTGTTCAGTGTCAACCTCGTTTTCAAGCTCACGAACCTGGGAAAAAGACAAAGTTTAATTTGATTTGGTTTTCAACATTTTATGCTAAAACCAGCCAGTGGAATAGGCTGGAAAAGATCTAATATTGAAGCTAGTTACTCTGGCCTCCAGTTTCTGGATCTGCTTCTTCCCTCCTTTCAGGGCCAACTGCTCAGCCTCATCCAGGCGGTGCTGCAAGTCCTTCACGGTCTGTTCCATGTTCTTCTTCATCCTCTCCAGATGAGCGCTGGTGTCCTGCTCCTTCTTCAGCTCCTCAGCCATCATGGCTGCCTGGTTAGCAAGAAAACCAAGACAGCCATAAATGTCAGGAAGTCATATAAATAGATCCAGAAAGGAAATCAATGTGTTTTCTGCTCACATCAGTGATAGCCTTCTTGGCCTTCTCCTCTGCATTCCGGGCTTCCTGAACCAAGTCTTCCATCTCACCCTGGATCTGAGTAATGTCTGTTTCCAGCTTCTTTTTGGTGTTGATCAGGCTAGTATTCTGGTTAGAATATTTTAAAAATATAGCACAATCGTGAATTTTGATAACATGTAATTAAAATTAATCTTTGCATATATAATTGAGAAATACTCCTATCAGAGATAATAGGCATACATTTTTGAACATAGACCAAGTGGGACTAAACTCTGTTTGCCTCAGTGTCCTCAGTCACCTGGCTCTATATTTTAAAATTTTTTTCTTTTAATTCTAGAATTTTAGAGTGGTTGGAAGGGTTCTTTTTCCTTTGTTTCTAAAAATAGACAATTCCTAGAATTAGTCGATTCTCCAGGCCCTAAATCAACATACCTGTTATGTAGTTTGAAATCATAAGAAGTCCTTAAATGCACTTAAAACTCAGGTAGGTATTATTACATCATTTCTGTATTCTTTCTAGAACTTTAAAAGTCAAGGTTTGCATCCCATCAGGTGCTAGATATAATGTCTAAAATTGTTTCAATCTTTAGAAAATGTTTTTAATCTCTGATAGAAGGTGAGCCCCTTAAAGGTGGGGGCTATTTAATTTTTGTCTTTGTATCTCCAGTGCCTTGGAAAAACCTGTTAGGTGCTAGGGGCTTAATGAATCCTTGCCGATAAATTGATAACAATGAATCTCACCTGGGTGTGTAGGAGTTGTACACGCTCGCTGGCATCCAGAAGTTCTTGTTCAGCTACCTTCCTGCTCCTCTCAGTCTGTTCTAGAGAAGCTCTTAGCTCTTCAATCTCAGCCTGCATCAAGTTAGCTCTCCTCTCAACCATTGCCAACTGCTCCTTAAGGTCGTCTTGGCCTCTAATGGCATCATCCAAATGCAATTGAGTGTCCTATATGTCAAAAGAGAATCATTTTCAGACATCTCAACCATCTTGTGTTTGCATGTCAAAGGGAAGCTAAGGCAAATGTAGCAGTTTTTACAAAGTCATTATGTACTTAGAATTTTTTACAACTTAGATTCCAAGTATGACAGAAGCAAATTACAAGTCTAATTTTAAATTAAATCTGGTTAGGACAACCACGTTGTACAAATAGACTCAATGCTTTTTTATTTCAGGCCCTAGGACCACTGAAAAATGAAAACTGTAGTCAAATAAAGTAAACTGTATCTTAAATCTACCAATCATTACCAAATTATTTTTAAAGATCATACTTACAAAGTAACTTTATAAAATTTTAAAATGAAAAAGTTAAAAACTGCATGGAGGATTTCATAAAAGATCTTGTACACTTAACCCAACTTACCTTCAGGATACCTTGTGTATTCCTCAGATTCCTTAGGGCCTCTGCAGCTTGACGGTTGGCATGGTTCAGCTGGATTTCCATTTCATTCAGATCTCCTTCCATTTTCTTCTTTATCCTCAGAGCATCATTTCTGCTTCTGATCTCAGCATCCAGTGTGGTCTGCATCGACTCCACAATTCTGAGGTGGTTCCTCTTTAGCTGATCAATTTCCTCATCCTTTTCAGCGATTCTCCTGTCAATTTCAGACTTCACTTGGTTTAACTCAAGTTGGATGCGCAGAATTTTTCCTTCTTCATGTTCAAGTGAAGCCTTAATGGAAAAAAAATCAGTTGGGCTTTGAAACAATACAATGATTTTTTAAAAGCAGTTATTTCCTCTATATATCTTGATGTAGAATTTTATTTCTATCATTCTGGAAATTATTGTGACTATATTTCTGACATGTATTGGAATACTACCTAAAAGTTTTTTTTTAATATGATAAGCTAAGTTTCAATGTCTTTTTTAGTTGATTACTAAATGGATGGAGGAAAAAACAGAATTTGTTTCTCTATCCTGGTAGAATATAAATTTATTAGAAGCAGGGATCAGCTCATTTTCATATCTATATCACACAGCAACTGATACAAAGTAGTGCTTGATAATCGCTTGTTTGCCTAACTGATGGACATATACCTCGGCTTCCTCCAGAGCAGCTTGAAGTTCCCCCTTTTCTTGCTCAATTTGTTTCTTTATTTTCTCCAGTTCATGGATCTGCTTCCCTCCTGTTGCAATCTGCTCAGTTAAGTCGGAAATCTCCTCTGTTGGTGAGTAATAAAAATAGAAAATCAATTGAGTAATAATTGTTTAAAAGGATTTTTTTTTTTTTTTTAGCATTTTAGAGGTAAAAGAGATGAAAGGCACCCACGCTGCAAGTTCTTGTTCTCTCGCTTCAGGGTTTCCAGGTGATCCAAGGATTCTTCATAGGCATTCTTCATCTTGAAAAGCTCTGTACTGAGAGCCCGGGACTCCTTCTGGGAAGCTTCAAGCTCAGCCTGTGTTTCCTCATATTTCTGCTTCCATTCTGACAACACCTAAAAGAGCAATCAATAGATGTTCTCTGTGGTCAAAAACAATGTGTTTTGCACCTTTCCCCCAAAATAGAAACTTCTCTATAAACTACCTTGTCAAAATTTCTTTGCTTTTTATCTAGAGCAGTGCAGGCAGCATTGGCCCGTTCTACATCAATCATTAAGTCTTCCACTTCATTCTGCAGCCGCTGCTTGGTCTTTTCCAGAGAAGCACATTTGGAATTCACAGCTTCCACATGTTCCTCAGCATCTTGTAGGCGCTGGGCCAGTTTCTTTCTAAAAAGATCCATGTTTCATAAGGTGAATGACCAAGAAAAGAATGAAATATGAAACTTAATTTTACAAGGCTAATCTTAAAATATTTGTTTTCCTATAATTTTCTCAAAATGGATAGTCTTTTAAAAAAAAATTTTCTCTCAAGACAATCTATTTCCTCAGAATTTCTTTCTTACTAGTGGTCTTATCTCCTTCTATCTAGCACAAGGGAATCCAACATTTTGAAGGCTAAACATTTATTTCTTCAAATCCCTGAGATCTTTGTAATTTGTGTGGATATTTGATTGTGTGCATATACATGTGTGTGTATTGTAGAAGATAAAGCCTTTAATTGTGATCTGAAAAAGGAAGAAGAACTTATTGAGTGGGAGAGAGTGATATAGATTTTGATAAACTCCATTCCCTTTTAGAAATGTCTATGAAGGAAAGATGTGGCCACAAATTGCCTTCCTGTACATTCCACTGTGAATTTGACCTTTTAATGACCTCTGATCTTGTCCCACTCAAAAGTCTAGGGCACCCTAGGATTTAGCATTGAAAAAATTGTAGAGATGATCTAGTCTAATTCCCTATTCTAGAGATGAGGAAACCAGGGTTTATGTGAATTGCCAAAGTCATGGACAGTAAAACATTTTTTACTCTTCCAAGCTCTAAATCCTTTATTCTTTCCCATATGTTTTCCTAATCTTTGCTATTTCTTGCCCCTTCACCAAGAGCTCATACTTGGCCTCCTCCAGTTCCTCTGTGCGCTGAATGGCATCTGTCTCATATTTGGTCCTCCACTGGGCCACCTCACTGTTGGCCTTGGACATTGCCCTTTGTAGCTCAGCCTTGGCTTCCTGCTCCTCCTCATATTGTTCCCGTAACAAGTCGCAATCATGGCGGGATGACTGCAGGGCATGGGCCAGAGCATTTTTTGCCTATGCAAACGATAAGATGTGTGATGTTTACCTTGGACAATGCTATTTCTCCCATTAGCTTCAATGAGATGGCATATTTTAAAACCTCAGTAACGAAATTTTCACCTTAGTCTCCTCTTCAAGCTGCCTCTTTAGTTCTTCAACTTGTTGAGTAAATGCTTGTTTGCCTCTGGACAGCTGAGAAACTAATGAGTCTTTCTCATCAAGCTGACGTGAAAATTCACCTGCAGAAGCCCAACATAAGAAAAATATAATACTTCCAGCCAGGAAAAAGTATCATGTGAAATGGAATCATATTAACATTAAATAAAGCAGGTTGCTTTTCGACCATTTATATTTCTTGGGAAGGAAATCTATATACTTGCTTTGTCGTTATTTGCTTGCTTTGACATTGGGAGATTTGGAATAACACACTTAGTTCTTTAAAGTCCTACTGGCCTTATTTAATTTCTAGGGGTCTGTTTTTCCTAACTTGCACTGAGATAATAAAAATTTACACATTGCATATATTATTCACACATTTCTGTGCCTTTGCAGAGTTTGCCCCATATTGCTCTTGGAACCTGTATCTCCTTCTAGGATTCACCTCAAATTCTAGCTTCTTCAAGGAGCTTTTTTTGATCCCCCAGTTGTTAGTGAGACCCTCCTATCCCCAATCACTTGTATATTTATTTAATTTATATTTTGTATTTTTTATCTATGAGCACATCCTATCCCCCTAGTAGAATATGAACTCACTGGGTACAGGAACTATCTCACTTTTGTAGTTGTATCCCAAGGACAATATCTGACACATAGTAGGCCCTTACTAGATGCTCTTGACGGATTAATTATAGAGAACATTTATCAGTTATATAAGCTTCATAGATGAATTTGAAGAAGCAATTAGTTGCAGAGCTGATTGAGTGGTGTTTGGTGTTTGATAGAAATAGCAAAGAGAGGAGATATTTTCTTCTCCTTCTGTCCATCTTCAGAAAGATAACAGGGTTAGGATTTAGGAGGCCTTAAATTTAACCTTTTTATTTTAGAGTTGAAGAAACTGAAGCCCAGAGAGGGTAACTGGTCCAAGACTCTATAAGTAGTAAGTGGCTGAGCCAGGATTTGAACCCAGTCCCTCTGATGACAAGAAGTCTGGCACACTTTACACAGGTGTTGGGCTGTAATTACCTGATTCTGTTTGTAAGCGTGCCCTTTGAGCTGACAGGTCATTGATCACACGTTGCTGCTCTTCCTCCTTGCTTTTTATTTCACTAAGCTGGTCTTCCAGTGTACGGCACATTTTTTCAAAATTTGCCTGTGAAATAACGAATCCCCCACAAAAAAAGGAATCATAACTTAATTTGTAATTCTGAAATCAAAGAAAATTCCAAGCTGGTTTACACATTTAGCATCACTAGAAATATATATTATAAGGGATGTGCCTAAAGTCATGAGAATTATTTTCACATGAGGCTTATTTCACCATCATATCTTATACATAGACAAAAAAAGAACAAAGTAATTTTCCATCGGTCAACTAGATAAGTGGGAAGACTGAATGTAACTCTTTCTAATTAAGTAATTCTAATTAAGATACATAAGCAATGGCTTTCACTATTAGAGATAACGCTTTATGTTCTGTGAAGTACTGGCCAACTGAGAGTTCTTCTGCATGAAGTTCAGCCTTAGTTTATTCTTCTTGATACTAGCAATATATAGTCAGCAAAAATGCCACTTTCTCATGTGCCAAATGAGCGGGTTGGACTAGATGGTCTCTAAGGTCTCTTCTAGATATGAATCTTATATTCCTAAACATTTAATATATAGGACAGTAAAAAATAGACTTTTGCTTTCAATTTTTCCTTGCAAACAAATAGGAAGGGATGATTTTTACAGTAGACCACAGTACCTTGGCTTTAGAGACAGACTCCATGTTACTAGCAAGGTCGTCAATCTCCATCTTCAATTCGCTCTTCTCCTTCTCCAGTTTCTGCTTGACCCTCTGCAGGTTGTCGATTTGTTCCCCAAGCTCAGCGACACTGTCTGCGTGCTTCTTACGGAGAGCAGCTGCTGTGGCTTCATGCTGCAGGGTGGCCTCTTCGAGGTCCCTGCGCATCTTCTGGAATTCAGCCTCTCGCTTCTTGTTCATCTCAATCTGAGCTGAAGTCGCCCCGCCAGCTTCTTCCAGGCGCTCGCTGATCTCCTCGAGTTCCCTGGACAGATCGGATCGCTGCTTCTCAGCTTTAGCCCGAGAGGCGCGTTCTGCCTCAATTTCCTCCTCCAGTTCTTCAATGCGGGCCTGGTAATAGGGGAAAACAGATCCATCAGCCCCTTCCTGTCAGTGACTGATTCTCTGAAGGCTAGAATGCAGGGAAGTGATGATTTTTTACCTGCAACTCCTTTATTTTCTTCTGCAGCTGCATAGCCAATGCTTGTTCATCTTCAATTTTGCTTTGCAGGTTGCTCATTTCAAACTCTTTCCTTTTAGAAAAACAATACATGTCAGAAACCATAGTTCCATAAATTTCCCTTTACTTTTAAAAATTAAACATTAGAATCCCTCTGTAATACAGATTTTGGAAAACAGGGCTAAGTGACACCTTCTAAGTCAATTGCGCCTTGTAAAACTTTTCCAGTGTCTATTTTAATTCTTCTTGGGACATATTTTTTTTCCACCAATGTTTTTATCACAAACATGTGGCAATGGAATTATGCTCTACTTGTACCTACTTTTTTAACTTTTCATCAAGCTGTGCTTTGTCATTTTCGATATCCATTGTGGATTCTTGGGCCAATTTTAGGTCACCTTCTAGTTTCCTCTTTGCTCTCTCCAGGTCCATACGAAGTTTCTTTTCTTGTTCCAAGGATCCTTCAAGCTGAATTTTTAAATGTATTTTATTAATTTGATTTCTTAGAGTATGAATCCTTTGTCACCTATCTATATGCAGTGAGATGGAAAATTTTAAGCGACACCAACTTCAAATTTTAAAATAATAAGAATCATTAGTGGAAAATCAGTTATGTTCAAATTTTCATGAATGTAGTACCATTATTCCTTCAATATAAAAACAGTTTATTTTATATAAAAGAAGGAAATTATATTTTTTTTATTTCCAGCTTTAAAATTCTATGAGTCAATCAGTATAAAAAAAAACTCTAGGTCTCTGTGTTTTTGCACTTACATCATCCACTTGTTGTTCCAATTTTGTTTTGGCTTTAGTCAGTGTATTCACTTTGTCCTCCTCTGCCTGCAGGTCATCCAGGGTCTGCTGATGGGCCTCTTGGAGGGCTTTCTTCTCTTTGGTGAGCTTAGCAATGTTTTCATCCAGCCCTGCCATCTCCTCTGTGAGGTTTTTCACCTTTATGAGAGAAAAGATTTTTGTATTATTTTGCTTTGTGTCATACTTGTACATAACATATGCATAATGTAAATTATTTCATTTTCATGGGCATTATTTGTACCTTGTTCTCTGTAGCATGTTTCTCTTTTTCCACTTTAGCTAGTGTTAGCTCAAGGTCATCAATGTCTTTCTTGAGTTCTGAACATTCATCCTCCAGTTTCCTCTTCTTGGCTGTCAGTTCAGCATTGATCTCCTCCTCATCCTCAGCTCTTTCAGTCACTTCCTTGATTTTAGCCTCAAGTTGGATTTTAGTTTTGATTAGCTGGTCACATCTCTCCTCAGCATCGGCCAAACCTTCTGCTTCCTAGGGTAAGGGGAAAAAAAGCATTTTAGTTTTCTAAAGCTACCTCCCCACATCTACAAAGAGTAACTTGTCCAGAAAACAGAAAAGGTCAAGAATGAACCAGTTTGGGAGTTTTTATGTGCTAACTGAATTGACTGGTTCATCTAAGTGACCAGTTAAAAATTCATCTACTGGTTGATTTTGCATAATAGTGCCCTGAAGTTCTATTATGCTTTTATCATTTAAAAATTCCTTTCATGTCAATTATCTGATTTTGGTCTCAGAACAACCTTGGAGTGTGGAAGATGCAAAAAGGGCAGGGGAAAAGGAGCTGTAAAGCAGATGTATGACAAAACCAGAATTCACCTACTTCAAAATTTTGCTCCAAGTAGTCCCTAAATAGGAATATAGATTTTCAAGGAACACCATAAGCTACCATATTTATTCATATTTCCCTCAAATATTTTAAATATGAAATAGGTACTTAGCAAAGGTAAACAATATGTGATCCTTTGTGTTATCACTTGTATACTGGTCTCCTAGCATCCTTAATTTGCAAGGAGAATGTTTTAAATAAGAAAGGGCATTGGTAACTTTAGGTGTGAAATACCATTGTGCCTAAACTATTCACAAAAGAAAACTTGAAGAAGAGAAGACAGGTAGGAAAGAGAATACAAAATAATTTTCAGTGTGATTTATTTTGTTTTCGTTTCCTTTTAAGTCTAGGATTTAGGCTCTAAACACGTCTATTCAAAGAAAAGAAGCAAACAGTAGCTATTGGCCCAGATCCAACAATTCCTTGTATATTGGAGGTATATAAGTTTATATTTTTTATAAGTTTATAAGTTAAATTTATTACATTGCAGATACCACTGTTAACTGCTAATGGAAAATCAGTGCAAATACCCAAAGAAATTGGAAGGGAGATGTAGAAGGGGGGGAAAGAAAGCTCAATGGTTATAGAAGAACATAGTAATTCCCTCTTCTTCAATTAACCATTGCTAAGAGTAGTATGTGTAACTTTCAGCTCACTTTTTGTCCCGATGACGACAAAGTACTTCTGATTTATGCCCCCTCCCCCCAAAAATCCCTAAGGAAACTTTAGCCCTGTCCAGTCTAACAGCAGGTTCTGGGAAGACAGGACAAAAAAAATTTTCCAGGAATATATACATACATAGCTATACATACACCACACACACATGCACATAAATGCACACACATACATATATTACATATGCATGGGTATGCATATATATGTATATGTACAATATGTTCTTTGATTTTTAATAGATTTTTATAGATATGTATATTGTAAATTTACATTGAATGAACCATATATACATATAAAAATGATTTAGGAAGTGTCTGCCTTTTGCTTTTAAGGGTTGCTCCAGGTATTTTTGAAAATTGAGCTGAAATAACAATTCACATATACATAGCACTTAAAGGTTTACAAAATACTTTCTACAGAAAGTTTGTGAGGTAGCCAATGCAATTATCACCTCCATTTTACAGATGAGGAAACTGAGGCACATGGGGTAATTTTGTCAGAGTTACAAAGCTAGTAAATACCAGATCATGGAGTGAAACTTGCACCTTCTGCTTTTACAACCAATGCCTTTTCCTGCGCACTATACAATAAAGTTTATAGCTTTCTAAAACTATTTTTAAAAATCTCATGTCTTAGATGGAAGTGGTAGAATGACACATGATTACAGATATCTAACAATGACTGAATGATTGCTATTATTAAACAAACTAATTGCTATTATTAAACAAACTAATTGTTGCAGAACAACTATTACAGGACACTCACAGATTGCACTTGGAGAAGGAGATCATTTTTCTCTTGTGTCAGGGCTACCATCTTTTCTTCCAGTTCCTTTCTCTTTGCCTCAGACTTGGCGAGATCTTCTTTGGTTTTCTCAAACTCTTCCTTCATGTTAGCCATCTCCTTTTCTGTCTCTGCACTTTTGAGCAGGGGCTTGATTTTGAAATACAGCTTCATCCAAGGCCAGTGCTTGACATTCATGAAGGCACGGACATTGTACTGGATGCAGAAGATGGACTCTCTGTAAATGAAAATGCATTTAAAAAGTATAGGAACTTTCTCACTTTTGTATCTGTATAATAAGCACCTACTATAGTTCCTGGAAAAAAAAGACATTTAATAAATACTTATCTATTGGTTAATTAAGGATATGGTTTAACAGATTCAATTAAAAGGAAAGAAAATATAGGCACTGTGAAATGTTAATATAGACCTCACCTCCTTTCCACCATTTTCTTGAATTCTACTCTCATCAGGTAGCCTCTACACATGGCTTGAGTGCGTGTGATGAGTTGAGCTAATTTGTCATCTCGCATCTCCTCTAGGGTTCCCAGAAGACCAGCTTTAAAGAAGACCTTGGCAAAAGAAAAGTTAAATTTGATAATTTTCATTTGAAATTTCAAATGGAAAGTAATTGTTCAAGGTGAAAATTGTGGTTAGTGGTACCTTGGTGTGCCCAAATTTATACTGGGTGTGGTCAATATCAATGGATCCAAGAAGTTTCTCAGAAGCCTTCTTGCTATCAATGAACTGTCCCTCTGGAATAGCACTTGCATTTAAAACCTTGTATCTATTATAATAAAAAGAATAGCAAGATATTTTCTTCATTAAAAAAAGTGATGCAACCGTTGTAGCCTCATCAGAATAATCACAAATTATGTGAATTCAAGAAAATCAAAACTTAAACACTGTAATTGTAGTAACCAAACTTGGCCCTAAAGAAGAGATCTAAGAATGCGCACACCTCTCCCCTTTCTTTGCAGAGCTGGGAGACTGTGGGCATAGAACATTGCATATATTATTGGACTTTGCTGATATACTAGTTAGATTTGATGAACTATTTTTTCTCTCTTTTTTATTCTTTAAGTAATGGCTCTCTATGTATTGGAGGAGGAAGGGATATACTGGGAAATGGAGATGATATATAAACAAAAGGTACTGATTTTTTTTTTTTTAATGAACCCAGGGTAGGCTGTACTACTGGAGGAGGCTTAGACTGGTGGATTACTTGAGTTCAGGAGTTCTTATCAGAAGCTGACCAAGTCAATCAGGATTCTGCACTAAGATTAACAAATATAATGAGCCCCTGGGAGTCAAAAGGCAGGGTGAACCAGCGTAGGCCAGAAATAGAGGTCAAAAATCCTATGCCAATCAGCAGTGAGATTGGGTGTGTGATAGCTGTTGCACTTTCACACTGGTCAAGATAGAAAGACAATCTCAAAAATAAACAAATAAACTAGTGAAAAAATAAATAGATGGACAACTAACTACCTAAATGAATGAATGAACAACATAGTATCATTTCCCATCAAATAGAATACCATCTAGATCAGGATGTTTCTTTGATGTAGCCAGAAAAATAAATTTCCTCTGCTATTAATTACCCAGAACGTTTCCCTCTTCAGATGATTTTTCAAATGATAATATTTAATGTTTTGTTGTTGAAGAATTGAAAATAATAGCTGTGTAGAATACAGATGATATTATATCGAAAGGTGAAAATGATAATAGGGAGGGCCTTACCGTTGTTTGAAGTCAGCATAAAGGATTCTGCTTGGGAATCCTTTCCGGCAGATTCTGATTCCTTCTAGCACACCATTACACCTTAGCTGATGCAGGACAAGTTCATGTTCCATGGCACCTGAAAAAAACAACCCCAAAGCTTATAAATTTTACTTAAAAAATCAAAGTAAAGACAATGGCACCTAATTGACCACCAGTTTCTTACCAGGTGTTTTAGTTTCATTGGGAATGATACACCGTACAAAATGAGGGTGAGTGCTTCTAAGGTTGGTCATCAGCTTATTTAAATTCTCCTATAAAACCATATAAAAGATGTTAATAATTGCCTCTTGTTGCTACTTGAAAACCTTATCAGTGTCCTATCTCACTTCAATACTTCAAAAAAATCTAAGATTCCATTTGGTGTGGATTCTTCCTCTACCAAAGTAGATCTCAAGTCTTCCATGCTTTAGTAGAAAGTCTTTATGAGTTGCTGTGGCCAAGAAAAACTAATCAGATTGGGGTTAATCTTCTGCTAATGAAAGCCATCAAATTTACATAGGCTTGTCTTCCAAGCAACAGGCACATGGTCCATCACTACTAAAGCTTTTTAGGTTAGACAGGGCCTGGGAGAGCTGGAATTTTTATTGGCATAGTCTTCTAGAGAAGGAGGTCATCTCCATGACAGGATGTAGCATCAGTCTGTCAGTCAGTCAACAACCATTTATAATCCCTTACTATGTGCTAGGTAATATAGTATTAGGGATACAAAGAAAGGCAAAGCCAGTAATTGTTCTCAAGGAGATTATGACCTAATGTGGGAGATAACATGTAAATAACTATGTACAAACAAGAAAAATTCAGAGTAAATTTGAACAAATATCATAGTGAACAAAATACTAATATTGTGGGGGACTGAAAAAGGCTTCTTGCAGAAGACGTTATTTGAAATAACATGTAAAAGAAGTCAAGAGACAGATACTGGAGGGAGAAAACTCCAGAAATGGGGGATAGCCAGTGCATAGACATGAAGATGGGGAGATGGACATGTCGTACTAGAACTTAAGTTAGTGTCTCTGGAATATAGAGTGCGTGGGAGTAAAGTGTAAGAAGACTGGAAGGGTAGGAAGGAGTCAGGTTTTGAAGAGCTTTTACCAGAGAATTTTAAATTTGATCCTGGAGGTGATAGGGCACCTTTTTTTTTTTTGGAGTAGATGAGTGACATAGTCGGACCTACGCTTTCAGAAAATCACTTTGGCAGCTATCTGGAGAATGGATTTGACTTGTTGATAGTAAGATAACTAACTTTGAAAATAATAAATTAAAAAACCCTGGAAAACACCAGGGAAATGAAAGCAGACAGACTGTAGGGACATTTTAATAATGTACTCCTTTAAGTCTCTATCCAAAACCAGGTAAAATTTATTCCAAGTACTAACATTTGGAGAAAATTTGAATTAAGCCTTTGGTTATGTGCAACTGACATAACTGAGTGAAGAAGCTGAATGTGAAAGCTGGTTTTAGCTCAATCTTAAATTCCTTCAATGAGGTAAAAAGGTCTTTTGAGTTTTAGATTTAGAGGAAATTTGTCTTTTGTTACAATATATTTGTAGGATATACTGGGTAAGTGATTTAATAGGTATTTGTAGATTGATTAAATCTTCGGGATTTATTTAGGTTTAAATTCTCCCTTAGAGACTTTCTAGATCTGTTCATGTATAACTCTTTTTTTATATCTTACCATAGATTTAAAGATTATATCATACCCTAAAAAGAGCTGACACAGTCTGGAAGGAAGAACCCTTCTTCTTTCCCTTCTTACCACCGCCACCTCCCTCTGAGAAACAAAAAGAAACAAAAAAAATTATATATTATCACTTATCATTTTTAAAATTATTCCTGCCCAAATTCCTTTTGGCCCTTAAAATCTGGCTTTATTGACATTACTATTCTTTTTGTATCCATGTCCCACCTCTTTCAATTATTATTCATATCAGTAGGCTAAGAGAGTATAATTTCATTAAAAGAGATTCCCAGGATAAATCAGAACAAAATAAATAAATCAAAAATAAATCTCAAAGAAAATAATAAGAAGAGGAGGCATAGAGAAGGGGCCTGCCCACCCTAAGCAAAACAGGCCTGTTACCTGGAGGTGGTATTTAGCTATAGTGTTCAGATACTTAACTCCAAATACGTTTTTAACTGAGGTTTATGAACTTGTTGCTACTGAAAATATTTTGATAATTATTTAAATAAAGTTTCCATTGTAGTCCCATGTATTTTATGTACATAAAATATTATTCTGAAAGGGAACCACAGATTTCACCAGACTGTCAAAGGGGTCCATGATGCAAAAATGGTTAAGGATCCCTGGCACTAGGAAAAATTACCTTCAGCACCAGGTCCTCCAGAAAAGAGGAGGGCCAGAGTCTTCATTGCGGATTTCTGGTAGAGCCCAACCACAGTTTCATTCAGGGGGTCCTTGTTCTTGTCTAGCCAGCCTGCAATGTTGTAGTCCACAGTGCCAGCATAGTGCACGAGGGAGAAGTGAGCCTCAGCCTTCCCTTTGGCAGGCTTGGGTTTCTGGAAGTTGTTGGATTTTCCCAAATGCTGCTCATACAGCTTGTTCTTGAAAGAAGTGTCTGTTGCCTTGGGGAACATACACTCTTCTTCTAGGATGGAGAAAATGCCCATTGGCTAAGGATAGGGAAGAGATACATAGTTATATTCTCCCAGGAATTGCTACTTCAATTGTACATGAAAATTTTGTAGCCCAGTAAAAACAGCTTTTCAGAAGTATATATGTAATGATAAATAAATGAAACCATTTCTACTTTGCAACTTCAAATGCTGAAACATAAAGCCATTATCATATATGTTAGAGATATGCTGGAAATGTGTTTTCTGTAATGATTTGGTATGAAGTAGGAATATGTAATAGTTCCTCATGCAGCTAACTTCACATTCAGAATGAATTTGGGTTGATATAAATACTGTTTCATAGCTTAACTCTCACTCTTCTGCACATTTTTATGTATAAAAACTATATTCCATTCTGACCATAATAACAATAATGAGATGCCTAAATCAGATAAAAAGAAAAGTTATATGATGAAGAAAAGCTTCCTTTTCTAATATATCCAATGTATCTTTTCTAATGCATCTTATGCTATTTTAAAAAAATGCTCTATGTGCTTATGCAACTATGACTCCATATAGTGAAACATGATTATAATTTTATCTTTTAGTTTTCTATTCAAATTAAATTATTAGACAACATGATTGATTCAAAAGACCAGAGCAAAAGAAATATCTAAGCCAATGGCTATAATAACACGATCTCTGTGCTGGTCTTAAAAACCAGCAGAGTCGTTGAAAAGATATAAAACATTATTTCCTTCATAAGAATTCCTGTTCTTTAATTATCAATGTATACAGTTATGTTGAGATCACCAGTTTCTATGCCCTGATGACTAACTGACCAGATCTATTTCCAAATGGAGGTGAAGGGGGCTGCTTAACTTCTACAGAAGATAAGTGCCATTGTATGGCATATCCTTGCATATCCTTGTGTCAGGTTAAAGTAAATTTCCTCCTTTGTTAGATATTCAGTGACTTGTGAGTATATCATTTTGTCTCAACATCAGACTTGAACTTAGAGGGTGCTGAATTTAGAATAAGTGCCTACAACAATAGTACTTAAGCCAAGAAGAGAGTTCTCCTCTTGGGACACCATTTGTGTTTGGATTTTTACAGATACTTTATCAAGGTGAAAAGAGGAATGTATATATAATGTAATCTAATTTAATCCAATTCAACAGGTTAAAGCCTCATACCCATACAAATACTGTCAATTCTTTTGAGATAATGAAACAGGAATGGATAATATCCAAGGAACTCAAGGACAAAATTATGAGATTCAAAATACATAGCCTTTCATTATTAACAGTCCCTGCTTCAAGTTATTAGTGATTTGGAATAATTCTTATCCAAAAGTAAAGTTTGATAAAAGGAACCCAAAAATTACTAAGTGATAGACTTCAATTCCATATGAGATGTTAGAATATATAGAAAGGAAAGATCATTGAACATACTCTATTGGGAGAAATGCAACATTGTTTTAGTGAGAAAAGATGATGCTTTACTGATGAAATTAGCATTTTAAGGAGTAATCAAATTTTTATTAAAGGAGAAAACAATTAATATTTTTAAAAATTGGCAATATGCTACACCAAAGACTTTTTTTTAAAAATTGAAACAATGTTTGATTTTGCTTAGAATAGGAAACTGCACCCCTTTGAATTAAAAGAAGGATAAAAAGGCACTTTTCTTAAAAGCATGAATGGAAGAAATCCTAGCAATCCATGTTGAGATCTGTTTATTTGTAAATGACCTAGAGGCAAGAAATGCTCCAAGTATGATAATAAACTCACACAGAGAATGGCATATCAAGGCTTCCAACTCCAAGAGATGAGGAAGCAATTAATTATAGGAGTGTTGAAAATTCTTGAATTTAAAAAAAATTAAACTTTTTCTATAACACTTTGAGTAATGGAAAATGTATACACACCTTCTCAATGAGCTCAATGCAAGCAGCCAGGTCCATCCCAAAGTCAATGAACTCCCACTCAATCCCTTCCTTCTTGTACTCCTCCTGCTCCAGCACAAACATGTGGTGGTTGAAGAATTGTTGCAGTTTCTCATTGGTGAAGTTGATGCACAGTTGCTCGAAGCTGTTGAACTGAGTGTGTCAAGTACAAAACACTCTGAGTGATTGGAAAAAACAAGTCAAGTCGAAGAAAAGCAAATTATGTAGATTTCTCCATTTAACGTTTTGTTTCCTCTAACAACTTACATCAAAGATCTCGAAGCCAGCAATGTCCAGGACTCCAATGAAGTACTGTCTGGGCTGCTTGGTGTCCAGCTGCTGGTTGATGCGAGTGACCATCCACAGAAACATTTTCTCATACACAGCTTTAGCCAGAGCACCTACAGCATTGTATACCTTTAAAAAGAATAGAATAGTTCTGGAAGTCAGAGAAAAAAACAAACCCTTGAGTTTCCTTTGGTTGATTTGAATTAAGTGACTTTAACCATATTTACCTGCTGCACAGTCTGACCTTTGGTGACATATTCATTGCCGACCTTCACTCTAGGGAAGCAAAGAGCTTTAAGGAGATCAGCAGAATTCAGACTTTGGAGGTAGGCAGCCTTATCAGCCACTATAAAAGCACAGAGAGAAGAACAAGGGTATCATAGCTCAGAAAAATCAAATTGATCTAAAATTTCTGAGAGAAACATGGGGGTGAACAAGCAGTGACTCTCCAAGAGTAGTTTACAACATGGCCCCTTGTGATACTGATGCTTCTAATTCCACAGTCTTTGATTCTGACAAGAATTCATTTACAAAGATGTTTTCTCACTAGGGATTTGGTCTTATGAATTTTGTTGATTAATTTTTACAGTGGCCATTTGGAATATATAGTTTGAAAAATCTTTTACCTGTGAAAGTGGTCTATAGACCAAAAATGTTGGTGGTCGACTGTGATGCATTAACTATGTTAATGTCTTGTTCCCTTACTAGACTGTAAGTTCCACAGTAAAGGGACTATATCAGTCACTTAACAAGCATTTTTAAAGCACCTTTTTTGTTATTTAGCTTATTAGTCACGTTATGACCCTGTTTGGTTTGTGTTGTTTTTATTCTGGTTTTTTTGGGGCAAAGATACTGGAGTGCTTTGCCATTTCCTTCTCCAGCACGAGTGAACACACAAAATATTTATGCAAATACAAGGTCATTTGAATGAGGGATTGGGGATGGGGATGGAGCTAGCAGCTGGGGACCATGGAAGGCCTTATTTAGAAAGTGGTACTTAAGTTGAATTTTGAAGGAAGGTAGGGATTCTAATGGGCGGAGATAAGGAGGTAAACATTCCAGAAAGAGCAGCAAAGGCACAAAGATAGGAGATGGAGCACAAGAATGTGAGGAACTAAGAAAAGGCCATTTGGATTGGATTACAGAGAGTGGAAGGGGGAGTAATTCCAATGTCCAGAAAGAAAGATTGGGACAAAGTTGTAAAGAACTGTAAAAGCTAAACAAAGGAGTTTACATTTTATTAGAAGAACAATAGAGAATAAATGAAGTTCACATGAAAATGATGTGGTCAGTTCTGCACTTAAAAAAACAAAGCAAAACAAAAAAACCTTTGGTAGCAATGTATGAATGAATGGACCGGACAAGTATTGGAAGTACTGAAGAAGTACTGTAAGCCAGGAGATCCATTCGGAGGCTATTGATTTAAATAGTCCATGTGAAAGGGAACGAGGCCCAGAACTGTTACAGTGTTTATTTTTTTGTTTTTTTCTCCAACACCTAGCACACTGCTTTTTGTGCAATAAGCACTGAATATATGTTTATTGTTGTCATTGTTAACATTGAGTAATAGTGATATAAAAGTTCAAGGCACCTTGATTTTAATGTACTAGCTCTGAGGGAAATTAGTTTATTTTTTTGCCCATTTGTTGAAGAGGATCAAATCAATTTTGATCAAATTAATCTAGATTGGCTAATAGACTACAGATGAATAATAACATCAATAAGTAAATAGGAATTTTTCACATTAGCACATGTATACATATACATGCACCACACACACATGAACAAAGTATATTGGATAAAGTGCTCACTTGCTAAATACAGACTATCAGAAAATGATGCACAGATTTCCTCCTGTTCCTCTGCCCCTTTTCTGGTATTTTTTTCCTCTAGTGAGATAGAGGATGACTTTGTAAATTAGGACAGTTATTATGAAGGGAAATTTATTTATCTCTGGCTTCTCTCCTAACTTAATGTATAGTATTTTTACAATGGGAAAATGGATGCTGTAAATATCTTGACAGCAGAGTGGCATTATTTTGAGAAATACCAATGTGACATCATAGAAGTGGCTCATTACTTCTTGTGTACCATATACCCACACACTCAGAAAAAGACTCAAGTGCATGAAAAAATAGTAGGCATGTACAGATGACATTTTCGATGCTTGCACATCTGGCCCTTCAGCGCTCAGAGGAGGCTGTATTCTATGTTGATGAGTCCAAATGGGCATACCTCCCTTTTGTCAGACATCCTGTGGTTTGAAAGCAACTCTCTATTACAGTCACAGACTGACAGAATGTTATATAACTAGAAGGGACCTGAGATAATCAAACATGATATCCTCATTTTATAGGTGAGGAATCTGATGTCTGGGAAGAATAACTAATTTGGACAAACTAACCACTGGATACAAAAGAGAACACAGGCTAGAGTCAAAGGAAAACTAGAGGGCAGTGGAGAGAATTGAATTTATGTGGAGAGAACTGAGTCATGTTCATTTTATATGATGTGTATGACAGGGACTGATCCTTGGCCATGTTGCTGGAACATTTACTCCATTAACAGCTATTTATTATGTCTTCCTTATGCTTAGCACTACAATGCTACAACGTACAATGACAAGATGTATTTCTGTGGCACAACTAGATTATTATTAACCAAGTCCAATATTCATAAATGCAATCTAGGGTTATCAATACCTTCTGTGCCATCTGGCTCAGCCTGCTCCTCTCGTTGCTTCTGCTTGAATTTCATGTTACCATAATGCATGACAGCTCCTGTTAGCTTGTAAATGGCCACCTTTTCATCATTAGTGAAACCCAGGATATCAATAGCACTCTGACAAAAGATTTAATACAATAAATTCCCTAAACTCAATTATCCACAAGCAAATTGTCTTCAAATCTATTTAACAAACATTTATTAAGCATGTGAGGCACTGGGCTAGGTATCAGAGGACCTTCAAAGAAAAATAATTCAGACCTACGTTCAAAGTATCTGCAATTAAACAATAGGAACCAAACATGCAACACAAATGGCTATAATACAGGGCAAATGTGATATGTATGTATGAAGGAGATTGTCAAAGCTGTAGAAGCTCTCCATTACTATGATGGGAGAGTCACTCCATCACCTGAAGATTGCTTTAACAATGACAGGCAAAGATTTCCTGCTTCTCCATTATTTTTCTTGCTTCTCTTTTTTATTCATACAAATCTCCAGTAGTTCGGGTTTTTTTCCTCTCTATTATCCCAGTCCAAGGCATTGAAAGAGTTTCATAAGCTAGCCCCGATATAAGTTCTTTGAAGGCTAAGACTGTATGTTTTGTTTTTGTCTCCCCAGGGTTTAGTTAATTTGACCTAATCTTTTTGTGCACCAGGCAACTCTCTAAAACAGAATGACAAAGTAGATACCATCTTTTATTGGCAGAGGGAGTTTCCTAAATTGTTATTTCTCATACTCATGAAATTACAGGTCTGGAAAATAAAATTAAAAAAAGTTCTTAATTATTTTTGTTTTGTTTTGTTTTCATCCCATTCCTGTGATTGCTTTGATATTAGGAATTTCTAATGAAGAAACTCCAATTATCAGTGAAGATTAACTCTTACTCTATAACTTTATCATTTGAAGAGTTGCTGAGAGGTTAAATAATTTCCTCACCTTCACATAGGAAGTATGAATCAGAAGTGAATTTGGAACCTACGCACCCCTAAGATCTGAGTCCAATTAGCTATTCACTATTTTTTTTAAAAAAATGTTTAAATTTATATTATTTTTAATTTATGGGATAAAACAAGCATGTTCATAACATAGTATAATAAAAAATGATTGAACACCAAACTGCAAATGTATTATGCGCAATTTGCTATTTCTTTTAAATAGGTGAACAAATAAAAGTTGAGTGAATTGCACAAATGAAAATGATTCTTTTGTTTTCCCCTTTGTGCTACTTACATCAGTAGCCATTAACTCTTCTTGGTCATCAATGCTAGGAACAGTGATCTCCCCTTGACTGACAAATGCGTAGTCATATGGATTGGTGGTGATCAGAAGCATTTCTGCACAAATGGGCACATGTAGACAGAATTATGACCTTTATATAAAACATCGCAGTAGAAATTATTTGAAAAATTATTCACTTCTAACACATAGATCAAGAAAGATTTATTCACCAATAAGCTCTGGCTTCTTGTTGGACGTGATCTGATAAAAGATATGATAGCTTCTTTCAGCCTTGAGCTGGAAGGTAACTCTGGACTTCTCTAATAGATCTAAAGTGTGTTTAAAAGAAAAAAAAGATTAAATAAATTTAAATATAAAGATTGAAAACAAGAAGGTATGAAAAATAGACAGGAAGATTATTTTTAACTTAATGATTTAAAGAAAGGCTAGATTACTCTTTTCAAAGCACTTACATGTTTCAATATCAGCAGAAGCTAGTTTCCCTGTGGTGCCAAAATGAATCCTAATGAATTTACCCTTTAAAGGGAAAAATACAAAAAAGGTTTTTTTTTGTTTTACATGTCAATGGGCATACAGAATTTCTTTACGTTTCTGAGAGCTATATTAAGGAATGCTGACATCACATAGATGTGACAGTCTTAATACTCGATAATTGAAAAGGAACAGGTGGAAACTTACAAAGCGAGAAGAATTGTCATTCCTCACTGTCTTGGCATTGCCGAAGGCCTCCAGTAGGGGATTGGCACTGATGATTTGATCTTCAAGGGTCCCCTTAAAATAAACAAAGTAAGAGATGAGTGTCTTTAGGGGAAATTTGTTGAAATGACTCACCTGATCCCCTACTTTTGCCTTCTAATCTAGCTGATGTTGCATGTTTCTTCTGATTCTAAGCATGACTAGGAAGGGAATTTAACGGGACTTTTAACTAAGATAAAACATGTGTTCATAATTCACTGATACCTTCTGCCCTTTGTCTTTTACTTGTGTTAACTGGATCGATGTCTATCCTGTTACTAGATTGTAATGTCAATGTGGTCAAGGAAAGTATTTTAACTAAGTTTTATATCTTCTCTGGTACTAGAACAATATTTTACACAAGAAAAAATGATCAAATGTCTATTGAATGAATTTAACTTTATGAATAAATAAAAGAATAAAGAAATAAAAGAATACTCGAAGTGAGACCTTTTCTATTGAATATTTCCATTCACTGGTCCTACTTTCACAGTTTTAGTTCTTTGCTACTGTCACAGTCTCTGGTTGGGATCATTAGCTGCATCAGCAAACTGCTACATTTCTGAAAGATTGTCGTCAGACCTTTGTATATACCCTACAATGCTGGTTTTACATCATTCCTTATTGTCTTTAGTGTCAGGAAGGGTTTACCTGCATCTTTCCAGATGTCTCTTCCTTCTTCTTTTCCCCAGTCACTGCAATTGTTGCAAAGTACTGGATGACACGCTTGGTGTTGACAGTCTTTCCAGCACCAGATTCTCCGCTGTCAATCCAGGTAAGAGAAATGATCAGACTCTCAAACAATTGTAAGCAAAGCAATTCTTAACCCCCACCTTCACCCTCCAGTCGGATATCTACATACGTGATCAAGATTGACTGGTTCTCCCGGTCTGTGAGAAAGAAAACAAGAGTTTTAAATATTTACTTCCCACAAGGAGTAAATCTGAACAAAAAAATTTATTTCCTTAAAATGACAGCCAATAAATTATATGCCGTGTGATTTTGAGTTTCCTTTGGTTTACAAAATTCTAAAAGTAAGTAGATCATAAAACTTTCCTCAACAGGTGAAGTTTATATTTATATAAACTACTGATCATGGAATAATCTGTGAAATATAATGGGGATACAGATGATTGTAGTGCAAATGCCAGTTTCGTGTTTCATTCAACCACCTGCCAAGATGATAGCTTAAATTAAATATAATATTATGACATCAGTCTCTAATTCAATAATATTTGAAAATTCTTAAGTAAAATTGCCCATATAATCCATCTATTTGCTTTCCTGAAACTTTGCTTTTGACAGAGATAAAGCTCTTAAGAAATATTTAAAATATTTTGGCATAATTGAAAAGCAGGTTGGAAGTTCAATTAGGTTAGCTAAATTGAGTTTAACTCTAGTTAACTAGAGCATTAAGATAGTCATTCAAGAACTGTTGTCTTCATCTTTGGAATTGAATTTTATCCTGAAAACACTTCCCAATGATTTATTGTTGATTTATTATTGTTTTGTGGGAATGTTTTACTTCTAAGAGACTGACCCTGGCTGTGCTCTTCATTGCTAGTATATTATTAATGTTTTCATTAAATTTCTTCTATACTTTAAGGTGATTGGTTAATACTGAATCACTCACCAGTTAACATGAACTGATAGGCGTTGTCAGAGATGGAGAAGATGTGGGGAGGGGCCTCTTGACGCTTTTTACCCCTGTAGGCAGTTACCACCTCTGCATTATACACTGGCAGCCATTTGTAGGGATTGACAGTGACACAGAAGAGCCCTGAGTAGGTCTGTATGAAGAAGGGAGATAATTACACAGTGTATTTTTAGCTCACCAATTATTTAGCTCACTAATTGACCTAGATATTATTGATCTGGGTGACCTGGTGGCATGTTTCCTAAACTTCAATAACTTAAACATTTTGTTTATGCTTCCACACTAAGATTGTAAGTTCCTTAAGGGCAGAGGTTATTTTACTTTTGTATTTATATCCCCAGAACCTATTGTTAGTACTTTGAAATTAAAGTTCTTTAAATTTCACTTAATGCCAAGTTCGAACGAATTGCTACAGAACACAGGTGCGCACTCACATAGATCATCCAGGCTGCATAACGCTCTTTGAGGTTATACAGGACGGCAGGCTCATGCAAGTGAGTCATCATGGCCATGTCCTCAATCTTGTCATATTTGGGAGGGTTCATGGAGAAAACTTGATCTTCCTTTACTGTCAGAGTCTGGCCAAAAATAAAAACAAAAATAAAACTCTCAAAACGGAAAACAAACAGGTATCAACTAAGGTGATGAAAAAAAGTTCTCTCTCTCTCTCTCTCTCTCTCTCTCTCTCTCTCTCTCTCTCTCTCTCCTTCTCTTCCTCCTCTCTGTATCTATCTTTCTGTTGTATTTCTCTTTGTATCTCTTTCTGCTCCATTCTCCTTTCTCTCTATGTCTCTGTCTCTTCTTTCTGTCTCTATCTCTGATTACTATCTTTCTCCTTCCCTTCCCTTCCCTTTCCTTTCCCTTCTTCTTTTCCTTCCTTCCTTCCTTCCTTCCTTCCTTCCTTCCTTCCTTCCTTCCTTCCTTCCTTCCTTCCTTCCTTCCTTCCTTCCTTCCTTCCTCCTTCAAGTCTCTTTTTCTCTGTTGTTTCTGTCTCTGTCTCTTCTGCCTCTTTTATTTTTCTATGTCTCAGTCTCTTTGTTTCTGTCTCTCTATTTCTCTGTTTCTGTCTCTATCTCTGTGTGTCTCTATCTTTCTGTTTCTTCTTTCCTTTTCCTTCTGCTTCTCCTTCTCCTGTTCCTCTTTCTTCTTCTTCTTCTTCTCTCTGTCTATCAGTCTTCACTTCCCTCCCCCCTTACTTACCGCTCCAGCTTCAGTCTTCACTGTCACCTTTCCCCCTTCCCTACTCTGGATGACACTTTTCACATAGGATTCCTTGGGCTCCACAACGAAGACAGAGTTCTTCGCATCAAAAGGCTTGTTCTGGGCCTCAATCCGCTCCTTCTCAGACTTTCTGAGGTAAGGAGCGGCCTCCCCAAAAACAGCCATATCAGCGTCTGAACTCATGGCTGCAGTTTATTGGCGGCAGCACAGTTCAGGGATCTGAAGGAGAGTAAATACAGAGTCAGGAGATTTTTGAGCTGAAGGGGAATTTAAAGATCACCTTAATTGAACCCCTTTAGAGAAGGAACCTGAAATTCTAGATAGTGGGTCAATCACTTAACCTCTCAGTAGTTCCATAACTCTCTAAGACTGTTGGTTGCAGATGACTTGCAAATCTGCATTGGTGGAGAAAATTTCTGTACCAGGAGTACTTTACACAGATGAAATAATAGATTTAGATAAAAAATAAGCAGCAACAAAGAATATGGAAGGTGATAAAGCAAGCTCATTGTGTAGCTCATGACAGTTGTTAAAAGGATGATTACATTTGGGATAGAAAACAGTCCTGCTGAGTTAGTGTCAGGCAAACCATTTGCCAAATTTACTTCCCCTTACTGGCTTTAGTTCAGTGATCACTCCCATATGCTACCAGATATGCCTGACAAGGAGATTAGATCACTGATTCTGGAGCCTTATATTTTAACAGCTTAATTTTTTTATGACATGTTAAGCCCCATCCCATGTTGTGTATTTTGAGCCCTCAGTTGAAAGTGCAAGGGAATTGAAATTTCAGTCAGTCAACACAAGTTTTTGAGCACCGGGTATCTGCAAAGCTGTGAAATAGACGCTGAGGGCATAAAAACTAAACTAAAAACTCACTGCCTTTGAGGAGCTAATAAGTCTAAAAGAGTAACTTTCAAAGAACTCAAATGAAGTGAATTCTTTCCTGGCTCAAGTCATTTGGGAGTATGATCATATATTACACATATAGCTAATGCTTCTAGTTATTTCTAAGAAATAGCTAACTTATAGAAAATGCCTTAAATACAGACAGAAAACAATCTGGATGAAGAGAAGAAAACAATTCAATAAAGGTTGAATGGTCAATGGTTCATTTTGTTCAACATGAAAATTCAGTCAATAGTTGCCAGGACTATAATTATTTTCTGTTGCCATGATTGTGTTTCCCAAGTTGGATGATGGATGAAGAAAAGATAACTATTATCAGATTTTTTTACCCAGTTTTATGGTACCGGTGGAGCTTTGAGTGTGCACGTGATTTTTTTTTTTTAATTTTTATTTTGGTCTGCACCTGTGATTACATCAGTGTGGAGAACTCTTGGTGAGTAAATTCCCTCTAACCAATGTGGTTGGACATTTAGCAACTTGTAGTTTTAGAGTTGTCTGGTGCAAAGACTCTGGGTCAGGAGGATGACCTGGCTAGGTTCATAAATTTTTAGAGAGGAAAGGAACTTTTGGGAACATCTAGTCCAATGCTCTCATTTTATAGGGGAGTAAATTGAGACCTAAATAGGGAAAGTGCTTTGCCATAGGACATATAGCCGCAGAACTGCAATTGGAACCTAAGATTTCTAAATCCTAGCCCAGAGCTTTTTGCCAAATTTAGATTTTTATCTAACTTGTTTCCACATTGAAATTATTTTGTGGTCATGTTTTTGTTTATTTATTGTTAAGCTTATTTTTTATTAGTTTTCTAAATACAATGACCTTCCCCTTTCTCTGCCCTGCAAACTATAACTGGCCTAAAGTTTCAAAGCGAAATTAAATCTTCAATTTGTCTACCTAAGCATGTTCCGCAAAGATAGAAGGAATATTACCATTGTTGGCAGGGGTTTTAATGATAAATGAAACAGAGACTTCCAAAGCCCAATTCTCATTTCTCCTTCCTCTATTCCTTGATATAAAATAGGGAGCAATTTGTGAAACAGTTGCTTAGTAGTTAACAAAGAATAATGTGTTTCTTTAGAGTATTCAATGACTTTACTTATGTTATCACCAGACCCCAAATTTCTCACAGAATGAGTGTATCTTTATGGAATCTGTATCCCTCTGTGTATCTAATAGCAACTCATTCATATGATGGAAATTAAATTAGAAAAATTGACAGCAAGCAGATTTTTGAACTTACACAGAAGCTAATAGCTTTCTCCAGAAGACAAAGGTCCTTCTGTCTATTGCTAATTTTTTGGTCACTGGTTTACAGCTTCTCAATATTTACTAAAACTAATTTACTAAAATAGCTTCTCAACTAGAAAAGGGATACATACAATTCCTACTCTGTGATTTGTAAACCGAGAGAGAGGTCAATTGATCTTACATAAGTAGCAAGAGTTAATAAAAATGCCAGGATTAGCACTCAGTGATTATGACTGCTAGTTTCCTCATCAACAAACATCTATTAAGTACCTACAGTGTGCCAGACACTGTCGGGCACTCAGGACACAAAGGCCAAATTGAACCTGTTCCTGCCCTCAAGAATCTTATAGCCTATCTGAAATGATATTTTCACTCACAGGTTTGTTGGGAGGAAAACACTTTGTAAATCTGACAGTGCTTAAAAATGAAATATTATTATAATTGATTACTCCATGAATTCTTTGTCTCATCTGTTAACTGCTACACAAATAGGACAAACATCTAGAATTCAGGAATTCTTAACTTGTAGTTTGTGAACTTAAAAAAAGAGAACATTTTGATAATAGCATTTGACTAGAATTGTTTTCTTTTGTCTTTTATATTATGCATTTAAAAGCATTATTCTGAGAAGGGTCCAAATCTGCCAAAGAGAAGGGACAGTAGATTGTCAAAAGGGTCTATGACACAAAAAGGTTAAGAACTTTGCTCTAGATAAAAATGTGAAAGACTATATCCCCTCTGAATTTATAAGACATTATGAGAGGTTTTCTTTTTTACTCTTTTTCCCCCTAACTGGCCTAGTCCTAGAGCAAGTCAGAGTAACCATTTCAAAAGATCATTTGCCTCTTATGTTTTTATATATTTTAATATTAGTACATAAAATAGTTACTCATTGTTCTCCTGCTCAGAGAGTGTCATTATAAACTAGCTGGGATATGTTGGACAGGTCACTTCAGTCCTGTAGGTCTCAATGTTCTTATCTGTAAGATGGGATAGTAACACTGGCCCTGCCTACCTCCTAGAGCTACTGCAAGGGTCAAATAAGACGAAGAATGCAAAAACACTATGAACAATAAAGTACTCTACCAACACAAAACATTATTATTGTTATTATTGTATGAATAAATTAGGCTCTTACCTCTTGTGTTACCAGATGAAGAAGATGCAGATGCAAGGCAGATCACTACAGGGGATGGGCAGGGAGAGAGAAAATATGGTTTATTTAATCACAAGATGCTCCTTAGTGATGCTGTGATTCTCAGGAGCTGAGAGCTTGGGATCATTAAAGCACCGGGATCTTTAGGAATGCAACATTAAAATTCCCGGAAATATCTATTGCAATTCAGCGGTGTGTCAGTACAGTATCCACAGGGATTAGAGCTTTCAGCTGGGGAAGATGCTTCATGGGAAGTTCATATTTCAATTTCCCCTGCTCCCACAAATATGAACACCTCAGGACATGCATATGTATGCGGGCACATACCTTGAAAGATTTTGAGGAAGGACAGGACTGAGCTACTCCAGCAGCACTTTTATAGAGACCAATCTGCAAACACAGCAGCTCCTCTGCTTTGGTTGCTCAGAGCATTTTTGGCAAAACATTTTTTGGCAATCTCCTAGCTTAATATGCAACGACTGTAGCTGTGAATGGATATAATTAGAAATATTTCTTGTCACGTTAAGTAAGTGTCTGTATCTCCTATAAATAATTTGAGAGGGGGTGATCTTGGGCACTACATAGGTATTAACTAGGAGATTGGGGGATTCAAGGCTTCTAGATGAATTTTGCCAGTTCAACTATTGTATCACTCATCCCACAACTCTCAGTCGGTATTTTATTAGATTAACACCTATAAAATAGGTAGATTAAAACCTGCTCATTGAATGGAAGATTTTACAATGTTATTTATTAACTCTTAAAAGGAATCAAACATTCCTTTGTAGAAGGGTCTCAAGAAATCCACTTGGGAGTAGGGAGTAATGCACTTTTGAGGGGGGGTGGGTGGAAATTGGACTTCTGATTTCATTGGTAAAGGGAACTCTCAGTGATTTACAGATGCAGATCAGTACCAGTTCTATAACTTGCCTGGGGCACAGAGAGGTTAAGTAACTTTTTCAGTGTCACATGTGTCAACTTTACCTAACTCCAATGCCATCTCCCTATCCTCTAGACTGTGGTTTGTTTTTTTGTGTTATGGACCCCTTCTGCAAATTGATAAGGTTTCTTCTTGTAAACTAAGAGAGAAATCAACTAATCTTAAAAAAAATAAACAGAATAATGCTTTTAAAAGCATTAAATAAAATGTATAAGATTACCAAGGAAACTTATGAAATAGTTATAGAAATGATGTTTTTTAAGTTCACAGACCCCAGGATAAGAACACCTGTATTAAACAAAGTTGCTTCACTGATCAACGTGAACCCTCCTTTCAATTTATAAGAACTGTAACAGAAACTTGGACGATGTAAGGGATTTGGAGAATGATAAAGAGGAGAGTTCTTATATTAGGGCCAAAGAAAGGAGTGATGAGTTCAAATTATATGTAATATTACATTGTTTATATTATGTGTGTTCAATTGTTTTTAGTCATGTCTGACTCTTGGTGACTCCATTTGGGGCTTTCTTGGCAAAGAATGGTTTGCCATTTCCTTCTCCAACTCATTTTACAGATGAGGAAATTGAAGCAAACAGGATTAAGTGAGTTGTCCAGGGTTACACAGATACTAAGTCTCTGAGGCCATATTTAAATTCAAGTTCTTCTGACTCCACGGTCGGCCCTCTATCCATTGCGTCACCTAGATGCCTTTATTTTATATTATATATAACATTATATTATATCATCATGTATAATAGTATATAATCTATACATTATATAACATGTAACGTGTATTATATATCACTTATGATACTTAATGATACTCTTATGACATAGTAAAAGGCATATGGAAGTACTTCTCATTTTTCACTGTGATTCACAGCAAATACTTATAGATATATGGCAAATCCTTATGGGTAGGGAGAAGCCTTTCAGGGTATACATCTTGAATTTTCAAAAAGTTTATAAAAAGTGATAAATCTCTCAGGTACATAGTGTACATAGTGTGACATAGTGGAATGAGTTCTGGAGTGAGGAGATGTAGGTTTGAGCTCCAGCTCTACATTCATTCTCCATATGACTCTGGAGAAGCTGCTTCAGCTATCTGAGCTTCAGTTTCTATATATTTAAAATAGGGACAATATTTACAAAATTTACTTCATGGGGTCAAATAGAAATATTTTTAAACCTGAAAGGATTATAGGACTGCAAGTTATCATAAATGGTGTGATTCTTTACAGACACCTGTTGCTGGATAAAACAAAGAGAATTCACCTAATCTAAGTGCGCGTATCAGATGTATCACTGTATTTTGAACTATAATACATAGGTTTACAATATCCATTAACTGAGATATTGCTTACTAGGATTTTATGAATAATACATTATGACAAATAACTTATTCTGAAGCAAAGAAGAAAAAAATGGCTTTCTTAATATCAGATCTGTACAACTCAGTGAGTTTTTTCTACTTCAGTTGCTTAAATATTAAACTGAAAATCATTCCCCAATGGTAAATTGGTCAAACAATGGAAACAAATGGTTCTCATAAGAATTGTAAATTCTATAAAACTATATGAAACTATATTAACAACTATATAAAATGTTCCAGATCACTAATCATAAGAGAAATGTTAATCAAAACAACCATGATGTTTCACCCAGGCACGTGCTGGAGCCAGTTGGTGCAAGCTTGAGAGAGTGCCATTGTTAAATTTTTCAGTGTGAGCATCTTGGATACACCAAACGTTACAAATCTGGGTCCAATTTCTTGTTTAATGGAATCTGATCTGATTCTTGAAGGAAGCCAGAGAAACAGAGCTAAAGAAAGAAAACATTCTAGATATGGGAGGACAGTCAATGAAAAGGCAGAGTTAGGAGACTGAATATCCTGTGAAAGAAGGCCACTGTTGCTGGATCATAGAATGTGTTGAAAGGAGTATAAGAAGACTAGAAATTAGTAAAGGTCAAGTTCATGAAGGGCTATAAATGCTGAACAGAGGATTTTATATTGTTTATTATTTATCTATTGGGCTTGAGAAAGTAATAAGGAAATGTCAATCTAATGGACAGGAACTGGTTCTCAGGGTTATTGAAACGTTAAATGAGATAATATTTGTAAGGGGCTTTGAAAACCTTAAAGCTATTATTATTAATTAAAATAATGATTATTATAAATGGCAATCTTTATTAGTATGATTGTAATTTTTACTATTCTTTTTCTAAGCTTGAATCCTTTATCAAGATCTTGTCCTTGTGCTTGTCTTTTCCATATGTAATCCATTCTCTACTCTGCTACAAAAGCGATTTCCCGAAAGCTCTTTTGACCCTATCACCCTCCCCTCCAACAACAAACTCCAATAACTCCTCATTACTTACAAGGTCAAATATAAAATCCTCTGTTCAGCATTTATAGCCCTTCATGACCTTGACCTTTACTAATTTCTAGTCTTCTTATACTCCCTTCAACACATTCTGTGATCCAGCAACAGTGGCCTTCTTTCACAGGATACTCAGTCTCCTAACTTTGCTTTTTCATTGACTGTCCTCCCATATCTAGAATGTTTTCTTTCTTGAACTCTGTTTCTCTGGCTTCCTTCAAGAATCAGATCAGATTCCATCTACTTCAGGAGAATTTTCCTCGGTGTCCCCAGTTTCCCCTCACTGTTAAGGCTACCTTTAATCAACTCTGTATATATCTTGTATGTACATAGTTGTTTGCATATTATTATTTCCCTCATTAGGATGTGAAATCCTTTCACGGTAGGGATCATCTTTCGCTCTTCTTTGGTGCTTAGGACAATGTCTGGTGCATAGTCAGCATGAAATAGTTCTTTCTTAGGTTGAGTAGAAATTTGCTTCCCTTCAGCTTCCATCCATTGGTCATAATTCCTACAACTTTAGTATAGTTTAGGATGTAGAACTAGATAAGGCATCATCCTTGAGTAGTTTGAGACTAAATATTCATCTCACTTAAATTTCATCTTTCAATTTAGCCCAACATTCTAGACTGTCAAAAATCTGTGGATCGTGACTGTCACTTTATGTATTAACTATTTCTTCCAGTTTTGTGTTATCTGCAACTCTGATAAGAATTCCATCTCATGAATTTATCCGAGTCATTGATAAAATGGCACAGGGTAAATGTAGTTTTATAAGGTTATACCACCAAAGACCTGACAAATTAAGATTGAAGCAGTTCCAAATGTACCTATCTCAACTCTCATATAGCCCATATTATTTCATCTGGCCACCATGAAAGCACAGGGGATTTTATCAAATACTTCCTTAAACTCTGGATAAGTGTGATCTATGGAATTTCTCCAATTTTGCAGTTTGGCAACTGTGAAAAAGAAAACAAGTTTAGCACATTATATGACCTATTCTAGATTTTGTCATGCTGTATCTTTGTGGTCACTTTCTTTTAATTAATAATATCATCTTGAATATGCCAGGAATTAAAGTCATGGCACGGACTTATAGTTTCTTATATTATTTTTCCTTTCTGAAAATTGAGATAGCATTTGTTCCTGTAATACCTTTTGATTCTCTACAGGTTTTCAAATTTTACTGACATTGGCTCAGAACCCACATCTAGCAGTGATTACTAAATAAATTTAGTACCCAAGCATATATATGAACATGTATATATCAGCACAGTGATGCAGTGGATAGAAGTCTGGGCTTGGAATCAGGAAGATTCATCTTCAATGAGTCCAAATCCCGCCTCAGACAGTTACTAGTTGTGTGACCCTGGGCAAGTCACTTAACTCTGTTTGAGTCAGTTCCTTTTCCATAAAGTGAGCTGGAGAAGGAAATGGCAAATACTCCAGTATCTTTGTCAAGAAACCCCAAAAAGGGGTTATGGTGTCACAGAGAGTTGGAGATGATTGAACAACATACACACATCTGTGTATTTTATCTGTCTATTTATCTGTCTAGGCCTGATGACTTCTATATTTAAGTAGAGCACCCCTTGCCCAAGTAAGTTTGGTGGTTCCCTGAAGAACAGCCCTGTGTATGGATAAGAGGTGTGACTCCTAATTGAGAGATCTCTGAGCCTGTGACATGGCATATTACATTTGGGAGGGAGGGAGGAACTAGGGATGAGAGAAATGGAATTAGAGAGAGATAGAGAAAGAAGAAATAAACTTTTGAATGGCTAAATGGTCAAACTTTTGAATGATTACAGAGGAATTCCTGGAGCTCAGGCTTATCATGGATAAGTCAGCTCTCCAATATATGTCTTGATTCACAGTACTTGTAACCTTAGAGACTTCTAAGAGGGGACATCTCTTATGAAATTGTTCTGTCCTTGATTTAGCTAAGATTTTGTCTCACTCCCAAGTCAAAGAGCCCATTTGCTTGTGTGTATTCTGTCATCTACCCCAATTTAGCTATTAAGTGTGGATTATTAGGTTATAGATTTTACTGTTTGGGGAGATTAAAACAAAGGAGGGAAGGATTATAAATACAGATAGATTTTGTAGCCAAATGAGGAAATTCATTGGCAGTGACTTTTAATTACTTAGTAAAGTAGAAGGCAAGTTTATTTCTTGAGAAAGTGGAAGTAGATGTTCAATATTGGACTTGAAGAGAGACAAGACTCATAGTAATTGCTTTGGGGAGAATGATAGAAACTCAAACAGAGAAGAATAAAAGGTTTGTTATGTAGCACTAAGAATACTATTGAGATTAGCTAACAGAAATTTGCAATGGATCCTGCTGGATCTTTAGCAGTATTCACAAACATGGGAGACATGACAAAGAAAGTAAATTTTGAGGTGATCTAGAGTCATTTCAAGTTGCTAGAGTATGATCATCTTCTCATAGAATTTAGAACTAGACAGGAACTTAGAAGTCATCTAATGCAACCACCTTATTTTACAGGCGGGAAAACCAGAGTGGGGGAAGTATTTTGCTCAATGTTAGTAAGTAGCAGAACCAGAATTCCAACCTAGACTCTCTGTTCAGTCTACAATTATCTGTCTTGGAGAAAAGTTTATCATTAGAAACTTAGTCAAATGTCTTTATGTATAGTATCTCTACATCATTCCTCTGCTCCTATCATCTCTTCAATGATCTGTGATTTTATCAGTCTGAGCATTCCTTCCCGATACAGATTACAATCCTGCTACAATTTTATAAATAGTCTTTGAGACTTGCTGTGACTGAAAAAAAATCACTATGTGGCAAACTTGTTAGTGAACCAATTCAGAACTGAACATATTCATCCTTCTGTGATAGACACACTCAACAATACCCTAAGTAATGTACTAGAGATCACTTGGACTAAAAGTGGAAATAGATGAGAAGTAGAGAAAAGAGATCATTAATTCTGATGAGGAAGTGTGATATAGTAATGATGGGAGACTTCAAATATCTAAATATCAGCTGGATATCAGCTCTTTGCCAAAATAACAACTTATAGTTTCTTGCTATGCTTAAGTTATACTTTCATCTTTCAAAAGGTAGAATAAACAAAACAGAGAGTTTCTATTCTGGTCTTGATTTTCATAAGCAAAGAGGAATAAAGGCTGAATTTTTTCTTAAGGGAAAGTGACCACTCCATCACAAAATTTATGATAGATGAGAAGAAAACCAGAGGTAGTTTGGCACGCAATTTAGCTATGGATAGAATGCATTTCAAAGAAATACACAATGTATGGGTTCAGAGAAAGACTAGGTAAGATCTCATGGCCTAATATTCTGCAGGGAAAGATTAAAAACAAATGATACCAAACTGAACATGTTTTCTTTTTTCAATGAAGTTATAAAGATTAGAATTCTATAGTGATGTTTCATTGTGACATAGAAGTGACCTTGGGTGCTTGAAGTACCAGTGGAATACAAGCTCTAGTAGGCCTCTCCAATTTGGAACATTTCCTCACATAGCTATTTCTTCTTTATATATACTTCTATTTGTTCCTCTTCTTTTTTACCTATTCATTCCCTTTTGAGTAAGCCATACTTTTCCATAGGCTTATTCAATCATAATTCCCATCTCATTAAATCCAAGTGATGCCTTCTTGCCTTATGTTCTTTAGTTCCCATAGTTTGCTACCCAGATTTTGTGTATTTTGACAGATATTTGAGATCACATGGTTTATTGCTATTTCTTTTCTAATATAAAGAGCTACTAGTAATAAGGTTCATTTACAATGATTGGGACACTAGAAATAATAATAATAATTAATGATAACAATACATGTATATAGATATGTATGTGTATATCTTTATATATATGCATGTATATATCTCTATCTACATATATACATACATGCAATTCCCTCATTTTACAGACAGGAAAACTAAGGACTAGAGAGAGAATTATTTTGCCCAATGTAACACAGTAAGTAGCAGAACTAGAATTCCAAACCAGTTCACATTTATCTGTCTAGGAGAAAAATGTATCATTAGAAACTTTATCTAATGTCTTTATGGAAAGGAAATACATGCACACATATTCTCTGGTTTCAAACTAAGTTTAGTGGCAGTAATCTTTCCAATACCAGGGGCAATGCAGAAGGCACCACATGGACTCAGAATACCAGAGCCAAGCACCCTCAGTGCTCAATCAACAGCTGCAGAAATGATGCGTCAGGCCAAAATGGCAGAAAACCCCATAAGCTTCAATTACAAATTACCTAACCTTCTCCTAGCTTTGGGTTTTTTCTCATGTTTGTTTAAGATATTTCTCTGAATGGATCTGCAGATGATATTAATACATGCATTTTTTTCTCTTTCCTCTGGGCATTCAGAGGGCCATCTCTACCATTTCTATGAAGACAAAACTTCTTCTCTCCAGTACCCCAGGAAATAAAACACAGTCCAGGTAGATTTAAGCAACCATCAGTTTGTTTTTTTGTTTTTTAATTTGTCCAATCTTTCTTGGTTAAGTGGGGAAGGTTCTCAGTGTCTTGTTTGGTCCTTCTTAGCAGTAGCCTTTCTCACAGCAGCTGGGACACTGTTGAGCTTGTCTCCAGCTTGGCCAGATATGAGTTGCCACTTTTTTTGTTTTTTATGAACTTAAGGACTTGTTTATCCTGGGAGATCTTTAACAATTCCATGGCCTGCCTCTCATAAAGGGCAAATCCACACAGCTTCCAGGATTATAACTCTCACAAACTTGCTGTGTTTGGTTAAGTGTTCACGGTGGTGACAGTGTCACATCTTTGAAATGTTTTTGGTCATTTTGTGGCCCTTGTTGAGGCCCATGGCCATGGGGTATCAAAGGGCCATGTTTGCAGCATCACTTTAAACCCAGTGGCAGCCACAACAGAAGGGAGGAGAGAGCTTTGAATTCTGGGATATGTAGCCTCCACCATAACCATTAGTTTTTAAGTCATACAAATGCAAAGATATAATAAGGAACATGTAGAAATTGGCCTCTTTTGCTTAGCAGCCTGGGAGGGCAAATACTTTTTCTCTTCTCTGTTGTCCTCCTGTTCCTGGGAGGGAGAAAGAAGTAATCATCTCCTGGACCTAAGGTCCCATTAGTAGAAAGGGAAGAGGCAAAGATTTCTAGCTGTGTTCACATTTTATTCACCCAACATACCCAATCAACTTCTGGAAGACTTTGTCTTATCCTGTTAGCACGCATTCTATATTATCTGTTAACAATGGCAAGTCCAAGAGTTGGAAGTGGATAGTACCATAGGGTCATAGGTCACTTTCATATATTCCTATTTGTCAGGAGATAAAGTGCCATTCACAAGATGTGAGAATTTGTGAACTTATGGCAGTGAAAAGAAATCTGCTATGTAGAAATGCAAATTAAAAATTAGAATGTCAATTTTTTAAGGCAAATTCTGGTATGGTTTAGTCTTTGTGTTCCTAGTGCATGGCTTTGCAAATAGCTGGCACTTCATAAGTGCTATAGAACTGAATTAAATCAAACCGTCATTTGTGAAACATCAAGAAACAAAGAGTTAAACATATTCACATACTTAAAGGGTATATCTCTTTCCTTTTTTCCTCTTATTAGCTTTTTAAAATTTTCTAAAATAAAACTAATAAATTTATTTATTTTTAGTTTTCAACATTCACTTGCACAAGATTTTGAATTCCAGATTTTCTTCCTATCTTTCCCTTCCTTCCACCCCAGGACAGTGTGCACCCCAACCACCCCTTTCCCCAATCTGCCCTCCCTTCTATCATCCTCTTCTCCCATCTCCATCCCCTCTATTTTCCAGTAGGGCAAGATAGATTTCTATACCCCATTGCCTGTGCCACTTACTTCCCAGTTGCATGCAAAAACAATTTTTAATGTTCACTTGTAAAGCTTTGAGTTTCACATTCTCTCCCTTTCTCCCTCTCCACTCACCCTCATTGAGAAAGCAAGCAATTCTATATGGGTCATACATGGTTAGCCACAAGAGTCATGTTGTGAAAGACTAATCACATTTTCCTCTATCCTGTCCTGCTCTCCTTTTATTCCATTCTCTCCCTTGACTTGTCCCCCCCCACAGTAGTGTTAACTTCTGATTATCCCTTTCCCCAGTCTGCTGTCCCTTCTATTATTCTCCCTCTCTGATCTGATTCCCTTTTCCCTTGTCTTTCTACAGGGTAAGATAGATTTCTATATTCAATTGAATGTGTGTAATTCCCTCCTTAAGTCAAATCCGATGAGAGTAAGGCTCACTTTTTCCCTCTCACCTCTTCCCTCTTCCCTTCCATTGTAAAAACTGTCTTGCCTCTTTTATGTGACATGATTTACTATATTCTACCTCTCCCTTTCTCTTTCCCAGTACATTCCTCTCAATACTTAATTTTATTTTTAAAGTATCCTCTCTTCATATTCAACTCATCCTGTGCACTCTCTCTCCATATATATATGTATATATATATACATACATATACACACATATATATATGCATAGCTATACATATACAATATGCATTTTTTTTTTGCTTGTGTTCAGCCTTTGTTTTCGAAGAGAACCATGACATCAGAGAAATGATAACATGGCTTGCACTTGACTTTGTTTGGAATGAGGGAGGGCTGTACAAAGTCACCAGCCTCATTCTCTTCCTGAGCCATCTGGATCCAGTGACCAGATATTCATCAGGATGACTGGAGACAGCCCAGGATATAATGGGAGACCTTGGTCTTTTAGGCTAAAGCCTTTTCAGATACTTATTTAAAGTGAGGTAATGCTCATTCAATCAATAGGCTTATTTAAAAAGTACTCAAGGGATGGCCCCTTTAAATAGAAAAGAAAAAAAATAAATCAAGCCAGGAGGGGTAGGAGCCTCGTGGTTGTTGTTTCAACCAGGAACAGTTACTGTTGATGTTCATTACACACACACACACACACACACACACACACACACACACACACACACACACACACATCTCTTACCGAGAAAGGTCTCATGAGTTACAAATATCATCTTTCCATGTAGGAATGTAAACAGTTCAACTTTAATGAGTCCCTCATGGCTTCTCTTTCCTGTTTATACCTTTTCATGTTTCTATTGATTCTTGTATTTGAAAATCAGATTTTCTATTCAGCTCTGGTCTTTTCAACAAGAATGCTTGGAAGTCCTCTATTTCACTGAAATTACATTTTTCCCCTGAAGTATTATACTCAATTTTACTGATTTTTGGTTTTAATCCTAGCTCCTTTGATCTCTAGAATATCATATTCCAAGCCCTCTGGTCCCTTAGTGTAGAAGCTGCCAAATGCCGTGTTATCCTTATTGTGTTTCCACAGTACTTGAATTGTTTCTTTCTAGTTGCTTTTAATATTTTCTCCTTAACCTGGGAATTCTGAAATTTGGCTAGAATATTCCTAGGAATTCCTAGGAATTTTACTTTGGGGATCTTTTTCAGGAGGTGATTGGTGTATTCTTTCCATTTCTATTTTATTCTATGGTTCTAGAATATCAGGACAGTTTCCCTTGATAATTTCTTGAAAAATGATGTCTAGGCTCTTTGTTTGATCATGGTTTTAAGATAGACCAATAATATTTAAATTATCTCTCCTGGATCCATTTTCTAGGTCAGTTGTTTTTCCAATGAGGTATTTCACATTGGCTTCAATTTTATCATTCTTTTGGTTTTGTTTTATAATTTCTTGATTTCTCATAAAATCATTAGCTCCCATTTGCTCCATTCTAATTTTGAAAGAATTATTTCTTTCAGTGAGCTTTTGGACTCCTTTTTGGCCACTTCTACTTTTTAAGGCATTCTTCTCCTCATTGGTTTTTTGGACTTCTTTTGCCATTTGAGTTAGTCTCTTTTTAAAGGTATTATTGTCTCCAGCAATTTTTTGAGGGGATTTCCTTTATAAAGCAAGGTGTTCACTCATTTTTCATGTTTTTCTTGCATTGCTCTCATTTCTCTTCCCAGTTTTTTCTCTACTTCTCTTATTTGATTTTCAAAATCCTTTTTGAGCTCTTCCATGGCCTGAGACCATTCATGGTTTTCATGGAGGCTTTGGATGTAGGAGCCTTGACTTTGCTGTCTTCCTCTAGTTGTATGCTTTGATCTTCCTCCTCATAAGAAAATACCCTTTCACCAAGAAAGTAACCTTCTATAGTCTTATTTTTTCCCCCTTTTGGTCATTTTCCCAGTCAGTTACTTGACTTTTGAGCTCTTTGTTAAGTGAAGGGTATACTGCTCCAAGTTTCAGGGGTTTTATGCAGTTGTTTTCAGATATATCTCTAGGGATCTGTCAATTCTCAGTTCTACCAAAATGGTATGATCAAAGGAGAGGTGTTTGCTCTTCTTCTGGCCTGCACTGGTTTGTGAGCAACCACAAGCACTCTTTTCTGCCCTGGAGCTATGAGTAGGATTCTCTCTCCACTGCTGCCACCAGCTCTTCCGTGGCAGTGCTTTGCCTTGCCGCAGGACCACCACCCAGGACTGCCACCCAGATCAGCGACTTGATTCCTGCACTGTCTGTAGGCTGAGAGCTTCAGAAGCAGCTGGGGCTGGACCACATTTCTCTCTCACCCAGACAAGAAAACTTTCCCACTGACCTTTGAAGCTGTCATTGGTGTTTGCAGATTGAGAAGTTTGGAAACTGCTGCAACTACTAATGATTCAGCAGCCTGAGACCTGCTCCAGTCGAGTCAGTGCAGGCAAGGCCCAAGCTGAACTGCACTCTGCTCCAAGCTTGGTGCAACAGACCCTTACTGTCAGTCTTCCAGATTGTGTTGGACTGGAAATCTGTTTCACTCTGTCATTCTTTGGCTGCTGCTACTCTAGAATTTGTTTAGAGTCATTTTTTACATGTACTTTGAGGGGTTGGGGGGAGAGTTCAGGCAGATCCCTCCTTCTACTCCACCACATTTGGTACATCTCTTTCAGTGGAAATCAGATTCCATGAGAATGCAGTGTCACATACATTACTTGTGGTTTTGGGGAAGAATTTGTACTTTAAATCTTATAAATTAAGTTTTACTGGCAAATGGCTTTTATTTTGAATATATGGTTTTCGAAAGTTAACTGATTTTTATTTAATCTTGGGGACAAAGATTTTCTTGTAGGAAAAATAAGTCAATAGGAAAATATAATTCTTTGACCAGAAATTAATTTTGTGACCAACTTTTCTATGTCTTATAAAGTTAGGTAAACTCAAGGCCACTATCCTTTCCATGTCTACAGACTCTCCTTCACGAATTTGTTATAATCTGCTCTTCTGGAGAGAGTAGGAAGAACCACGCTTAATAACTTGAGACCATCACAAGGTGAAGGAGATCAGAGCGTATCCATCAGGATTTCACCAGACTCTCTCATTCACTGTTGTGTCTCCTAAATATCCCTGGGTCTAGTATCTGGACTGAAACTGAACTTTCTTTTCCAATTAGAATGAATTTTTTGAGAACAGGGACAAGTGCACCTTTCTGTTTGTATCTCAGGGCTTAGCATAATGTTTGGTACATAGTAAGCACCTAAAAATGCTTTTTTTGCCCATTCTAATTACTATTCTACATGTTAGGTCTTATGTGTACACAGAAAAGATAGTCAACTTTGAGATATTTGAAGGAATACTTTCTGTAACATTGCTCTGATAAAAAGTTTCTTATATCAGAAATAAATTTATTTTGGTAATTAAGCTATATGATAAAATTACAAATACCCTCAGAAAGTTTATGATAAGTCATTAACCCTCCAGTACAAATTGATATTACCAAGTACTTTTCTCTTGACTTGTTAGTTAAGATTAAAGTATAGAGGGAATGGGAGTTTGAGAAGGTTGTATTCACATCACCTAAAATGGAGGCACTCAGATTGGAGATAACCAGGAACTGGTTCTGGGAGAAGATATTCTGTGTTCACATGGGTGGGAGCAACCTTTTTCCAGGGTTTTTATTTTAATTTTAATTTTAATTTAATTTTAATTTAATTTAACAAACATTTACTATGTTCAAGACAGTCACTGTTCAAGGCACTGGAGATACAAACAAAAAGTAAACATTGGCCTATTGGCCTATGACTAGGTTATCATCCATAGTTTTCCTCAAATGGAAAATTTTTATTTGGATTTCCTAAAACTATGCATAAGGTATAATCAGAAGAGACTACATCTTTTCAACCACTAGATTCAGACAGGCTCTCTTTTTCTGACTCTGTCCAAAGGGTGAACACAGCATGGGCACTGTGAACTGAGCTGAGTGAAGAAAAGGACTGCCATCTGTCTTCTTATTTAGACCCTGTGTTTTTAAGAATCAGGCTTGGGGTTTTGGTTTAGTTTACTCCCTTTGTCCTCTTCCCTTCTAAGCATAAACAGTGGAGTCCCCAGATGTCTCAAGCCATAGTGACCTTATTTGCAAGATTTCAATCTAGATTTGCAACCGTTTAGCAGGGAAGCCCTTAGAAGTCAAAATAACCAGGACTTAAGCCAAGGGTGGTTTTAGATTTAGAAGTTGTTGGGACTAGGCTTTATAGGAACTGAATTAAAACATGAATCCTCCTCCCTCCTCCTTCAGAGACTGAGGTGGTGTTTGTATGTACATGGGGGTGGAGGAACAGGAGGATTAAGAACTCACATGGTGAATAGCTGGGAACATTTATATTTTTCTTCTTAGCTATATTTTTGAAGCAAATATTCTTTTATAAAGCCTAATCTGACTTTTAATGGTTAAATGGAACTAGAGTACAAGACCTCCCCCTTAAAATTGGGAGTATACAATTTGCAGTAGCTAGAGATAAGAGACATCTCTAAGCCTTTTAAGAATACTGAAGAACCGTGGGAGACGGGTGAAATGTTAAACACTAGTCTTCTAGGCAGTGGGGGCCAAGGTGGGCATCGTTATATACGGAAAGGAAGATAATTTAGAATTGTGGAAGACTGTCATGGAGGCTGTGTTGCAGGTTCTGGGCAACCTATACATATGGACACTGAGGTACATAAGAAACATGGGACAGAGGGAGATAGAAAACACAAATGTGCTAGAAAAGCAAACCACCCTCCAGTTCCCTCTCCACCACCCCAGCACCTATACTTATACCCTCTGCAGATTATATCTAGGAGTCCATTGATTCCTGAGTGACTAAGGCCATAAATATTGTGAATTTTGCATAAGATATCCCTAATCTTTTCTCAAAGCACATAATAACTGATGAATAGGTATGGCAAAAGAAAAAGACAGACAAGAGAATTCTTCGCAGTTTCGCTAATTTTTATCTTCTAGAATATTAAGTATAAAACAGAGTGACAAAGACTTTCACATTTTGTGTTTCTTCAGTCACCCAGAAGTATCAGGATTATTCCTCACTTATAATCTTTGTATGGACCTCCCTACTCTTCACCCGGAGCTTGTTGACCTGGGACTCAGCAATATCAGCCCGTTCCTCAGCTTCCTCCAGTTCATGCTGGATCTTGCGGAATTTGGAAAGGTTGACATTAGACTGTTCCTCCTGAGAATAGAAAAGAATTTGTGAGAGAATGAAAGACTGATCTGGAACCTGAGGATGTGGATTCAAATGTAGCTCTGTGACATAACACACATGACCATGAGGAAATCATTGAACCCCTCTGTAAAATGAGAGGCCTGAATTAGATACTAAGGCAAGGGCAGGGAACCTGATCTAAGGTAACTTTTGGCTCTAGAACTTTTGATTCATTGACTCTTCTTGAATCCAAAATCAGATAGGGCTTGAACCACTCAGTTTATTTTGGTTTTATGTTTTACATTTTAGAAGAACCATTAAGACTCCTGTAGAACTCATCTTTAAAATGTTAGAATTAATTTCCTTGATTTTTAACATTTAATGATTGGCACAATGGAAAGAATACTGGTTCTGGAGTCAAAACCCACCTTGGACACTAATTCTTGTGTCCTTAAAAGTCATCTAAAATGATAAGAGCATTTATGCAGAACTTTAAGGTTTACAAGCTGCTTCATACATTTTTCATGTTATCCTCACAGCTCTAAGAGATAGGTGCTATTACTACCTTCAATTTATAGATTAAAAAATTGAGGCAGATAGAGGTTAAATAACTTGTTCAGGGTCACAGAACTCAGGCTTATCCTAACTCTAGATCCAGCACTCTAACCACTGTGTCACCTTGTTGCCTGTTGGGACCTCATTTATAAAATGGTAAGGTAACTTCAGTCCTCCATCTATGATCTTATTTGATTTTTAAGCTCTTAATTGGCAATCTTCATTAAAGGAAAAATTGAACAGGGTATAAATTTGACATCCAAATAAATAATTGAAAGTCCCTAAGCTTATTTTTCTGTGACGCCAAGTAGGAATCAGCCACAGAAAACAAAATAAAAATGCTTACCACCTATGTGATCTGATCTTTGCTATCTTATTTGAGTTTTGATTGTACATTACTGCCACCTTACACTATCTATATTTGTGAATTCAACAGTTTAATTTAATTTAATTTAACAAATATTTACTATGTTCAAGACAGTCACTGTTCAAGGCACTGGAGATACAAACAAAAAATAAACATTGGCCTATTGGCCTATGACTAGGTTATCATCCATAGTTATCCTCAAATGGAAAATTTTTATATGGATTTCCTAAAACTATGCATAAGGTAATATGAGTTCAGAAAACAAAATAAGATAAGTAGAGAATTTCATTTGTGACATCTATCAAAAGGATAAATCTATTTTACTTCCAAATGGAAACTTTGAGTATAGCCAGGGGTCAAATCACTCAACTTGGTTTTGTTATCACTGAAAATGGCTTTTAGATGTTACTGCTCTGCTGGTAATAGTCTCCCCTCCTCCCTTTTCTATCTCTTTCCCCTTCTTCCTTGGTCCACTTTGTTTATTTCTCCTTTCCTCCTAGTTAGCTCTGGAACTGAACTGAGCCTAGAAACCCAGGTGAACAGCGAGCTTTGAAAACATCCTCAATCTGAAAAGCACTGGGATATCATCGAATCAGTACTGATCATTGAATCAGTATCGAACTTGATGTTAGAAAACCAAGTTTTGAGTCCTGGCCCTTTGCCCTGGTAGATGGGTGATTTTGGGCAAGTCACTGATACTCTTTATGCTCCAGTGTTCTCATCCATAAAATGGGAGTAATAATAACTGTACTTCCTTCACACGGTTATAGCAAGGAAATAAGATGCCTCACATAAAATCCTTAAAACTTAGAGCTGTACAAATAAAAGACATTATTATGAACAAATCTATACTCACAGCTTCCTCGGCTTGTCTCTTATATGCTTTCACTTTAGCTTGCAGTTTGTCCACCAGGTCCTGAAGCCTGAGAACGTTCTTACGGTCTTCTTCAGTCTGAAAGATTTTGTAAATCAGTGGTTTATTTGAGAATCAAATATTCATTAGCCTTACAAGAGAAATATTTGTAATTCTACTGTAGACTGTGCCAGAGTCCAGAAAGTCTCTTCCTCTTACTTGGTAAGTGAGCTCCTTCACTCTCCTCTCATGTTTGCGAAGACTCTTCACAGTTTCAACATTGCGTTTCTGTTCACTCTCAACCTCTCCTTCAAGCTCACGCACCTGAGAAAGGAGAGAAGATCTTGACTCAGCGTACCACCACTGCTGGCTGCTTTATGTTTCATTTTGTTTTGTTTTGGGGATTTATTGAAAAAAAACTTTTATTGTGTTTGAAATAGTGCAAAAAAAAATTTACAGACATCAGGAATACATACTCTGGCCTCCAGTTTCTGGATCTGCTTCTTCCCTCCTTTCAGGGCCAGCTGCTCAGCCTCATCCAGGCGAAGTTGCAAGTCCTTCACTGTTTGGTCCAGGTTCTTCTTCATCCTCTCCAGGTGGGCACTGGTGTCCTGCTCCTTCTTCAGCTCTTCAGCCATCATGGCTGCCTGGTTAGCAAGAAAACCAAGACAACTATAAATATCATGTAATCATATAAATAGATCAAGGAGGGAAATCAATGTGTTTTCTGCTCACATCAGTGATAGCCTTCTTGGCCTTCTCCTCTGCATTCCGGGCTTCCTGAATTATGTCTTCCATCTCACCCTGGATCTGAGTAATGTCTGTTTCCAACTTCTTCTTGGTGTTGATCAAGCTGGTGTTCTGGGTAAAAAAATAAAAACAAATTGCCCTTTTTCTTCTTTCCCAAAAACTACTGGAGATCATAATCTTTGGGAAGAGGGGAGGGAGGAGATGGAGACTTGTGATTTCATTAGTGGGAAGAACTTCAAGAGGAAACTCCCTATATCCATACATGTTAGAAAATCAGCTGTAGTATACGGTGTTGGTGGGTTGCCTGGGGTTGCTGAGAAGGTTAAATGCCTTGCCCAGAGTCACACAGCCAAAAGTAAGGTCTTCCTCACTCCAAGAGTGGTCATTTATCACCATGCTATGCTGTCTTTCAGAAACTATAATTACAATGCTTAAAATGCTTTATACAGTCAGTTATTGATCATTAAAGTTAGATACAGAGAAGCACTCCTAGTAGGGATTCAATGCAAGTCAATAAGTATTTTTGGAATAGTTGCTTTATGTAAGGCACAACTATAGACCACCAATAAGTTGCAATGATGAATAAAACATAGGTCCCTCACCATGGAATTTATATTTCAGTAGAGTATGATAATATAAAGCTAAATAAGTATAAGTGTAATAAAGGATGTACAAAGTACTACATGGGTAGAAAGGAAGAAGGGATCATCTTCTGTTAAAGGAAGCAAAAAAGAGTAGGCCTTGAAAGATGAGTAAGATTTTGAAAGTATAAAGCAGAGGAAAGAGTAAAAAAAGACATAAGATTTTGAGCCAAGGTTACTGGAAAGATGTTAGAGATATTAATAAAAATGGGAAAATCACAATAAATAGATGTAGGTGACAAGAATGAATTTAATTTTGAGCCTGTTGAGTTTTAGGCATTTGAAGGAAACATGGGTGGAGAAGCCCATTGAATATTTGGGGACTGAATACTGGTAATCTAAAAAGCTAAAAAAAATAGTAAACTTTTTTTTTCTCACAGAACTTCCTTAAAAGAGTTCTGACAAGTATCTAGATATATTTAAGCAGGATCTAATTTGAATTTTTCCTTTTTTTCTATTCTTCCAATAGATGGTTGTTATTCTGTTGTCCAGACATGTCTGCCTCACTGTGACCTTATGGAACATAGCATGCCAGGCCCTTCTATCCTTCACTGTCCACTGAAGTCTATCCAAGCTCATATTCTTTGCTGCCATGACCACTATCTATCCATCTCATCCTCTGCCATTCCCTTTTCCTTTTGTCTTCAATCTTTTCCAACATCAAGGTCTTTTTCCAATGAGTCTTATCTTCTCGTTAGGTGGCCAAAGTATTTAAACTTCAACTTAGTATTTAACCTTCCAGTGGATAGATCTCAATACAGACATTGTTGTAATTGTGCTCACCTGAGTGTGTAGGAGTTGCACACGCTCACTGGCATCCAGAAGCTCTTGTTCTGCCATCTTCCTGCTCCTCTCAGTCTGTTCCAGAGTTGCCCGCAGCTCCTCAATCTCAGCCTGCAATAGGTTGGCTCTGCGCTCCACCATGGCCAGCTGCTCTTTCAGGTCCTCTTGGCCTCGGAGAGCATCATCCAGGTGGAGCTGGGTATCCTGGGTACAGCAAACAAAGACCATTATACATCATGCTCTCAGGGTTCAGCTAAAAGCAGCCATTTAGGGATAGCTCCACTTGCCTTAAGTATTCCTTGGGTATTTCTGTAGTTCCTTAGGGCCTCTGCAGCCATTCTGTTGGCATGATTCAGCTGGATTTCCATTTCATTCAGATCTCCCTCCATCTTCTTCTTTAACCTTATAGCATCATTCCTGCTTCTGATCTCAGCATCCAGTGTGCTCTGCATTGACTCCACAATACGGATGTGGTTTCGTTTCAGCTGATCAATTTCTTCATCTTTTTCAGCAATTTTCCTGTCAATTTCAGACTTAACTTGATTCAACTCAAGTTGGATACGCAGGATTTTGCCCTCTTCATGTTCAAGAGATGCCTTAATGAAAGCCAACAATCAAGTGAGTAAAAGAATGAAAGAACTCTCTGTTCTAATAAACTGAACCCCCAAGGAACCATTATTCTGTTTATTCTGTATCTTTCTTTAGGTCCCTCCCTAAATACCCAGAGTCAAGCCCAACTCCTTTCTGAATGTATTGGTCTACAATCTGTGTGTACCTCAGCTTCTTCCAAAGCAGCCTGAAGTTCACTCTTTTCTTGCTCAATTTGTTTCTTTATTTTCTCCAGTTCATGGATACGTTTGCCTCCCTCAGCAATCTGCTCTGTCAGGTCAGAAATCTCCTCTGTGGGTAGATAGGTAGGTAGAGATTGAGTGAGATAGGTGGAAAAATGGAAGAGTCTTCCAAGTTAGTGTTAATCAAGCAAGTGAAAGGGACTCACGTTGCAAGTTCTTGTTTTCTCGCTTCAGGGTTTCCAGGTTGTCCAAGGATTCTTCATAAGCATTCTTAATCTTGAATAGTTCCGTGCTAAGGGAACGAGACTCCTTCTGGGAAGCTTCTAACTCAGCATGAGTTTCCTCGTATTTCTGTTTCCATTCTGCCAAGATCTGAAGAAGGATATAGATTTATCACCCTATGCAATGGAAGAAGTCAGAAGGGCTGAATTCATGTATTTTGTCAACTCCCATTCACTTGGAAGGATATGTATAGTAAACAACATTAGATAATAAAAACCCACAGATATGCCCTTTAGGTTATTTGGATTTTAGCATTTCTTACAGCTGTTTCATCTGGTGTTGTCAATTTCATCTTTCCCTCACATGTCTCTTATATCATATAATATGAATACAGGGAGAGCAGCATGACCTACCATCTAGGTATTTTGTACTTATGGTAGCATATGGCCCAAATTCATATAGCTCTGTAGATATGAACCACCTCAATCAGGTATAACTAGGTATAGTGCATACATATATACACAGGTGTGTAATGGTAAGTGCTTAAGAACTAGTGCTTGGGAGGGTGGAGAGAAAGAGGGATCAGGAATACATACAACATACTTTAAAATTTAACCTGAATTATTAGCATTTTCTCCATCACTTTCACTTGACCATAAAAAAGCCCTGATTTATAGATTTGCAGATTCCAAGGTATAAATGCTCCCACTGAAAATTTAACAATAATTGCTCAAGAGTGCATAGGAGTTAATTCCAGCACACCGCTGGAACCCAAACAAATAATCTTGATGCTAATAATAGGGAACTGACTATATGAGAAACAAAACTTAGGATAAAATACCTTATCAAAATTCCTTTGCTTTTTATCTAGGGCTGCACAGGCTGCATTTGTCCTCTCCACATCGATCATGAGGTCTTCCACTTCATTCTGCAGCCGTTGCTTGGTCTTTTCAAGGGAAGCACATTTGGCATTCACAGCTTCTACATGTTCCTCAGCATCCTGTAGACGCTGGGCCAGCTTCTTCCTGGAAAGAGAAGTTTTCAATTCAGATTAGTGATCATAAGGAGCTCTGTGTTTTGGAGTATTGTGGAATTATATGAAGTCTCTCTCTCTCTCTCTCTCTCTCTCTCTTTCTCTCGCTCTCTCTCGCTCTCTCGCTCTCTCGCTCTCTCTCCTCTCCCTTCCTCTTTCTCTTCCTTTCCCTCTCTCATCAGTCTCACAATAACTATATTTGACTATCTAACTTGGAGTTGGTAGGAGTGGTCACACATTTAGTAGCAAGAATAGTTTTTAGAAATTAGATTTGTGAAAATAATTTGAAGAAATAGAAGAAATGAAGAAAAATAAAAGAATAGTTATTTTTCAGTTCATTAAGCACTTTTATGTGTTGACAGCTCACTTATTTAGTAAAGCAGAAACACTTAGTTAGAATAGTTAAACTAGGAAGTCATCAGATGGGACTAATTAATAATATCCATCTAAGAGGTTATATTAATTCTCCTTCCAGTATTCTAATACTCATAATCCCAACTCCAGATAAACTAAAGTTTTGCTATTTATTACTTGTATTGTCTTCATATAATGAATTACAAAGTTGACTTGGGAAAGTGTTCCATGTGGCTTGTCCTAAATGTCAAAATTGCTAGTTATAGCTCTGTGCAAGTGTAAAATGTCCACTCTGTTCTGTCCAGTGTAAGCCAGGCAATCTGTGGAAGGCTACTCTCCTGATCCGCATGCTGGATTAGGTTATTTAGATAATTATCTTCATTAGTTATGAACATAACTCCTTCCCATCAATTCTAGCAAGCATACTTGGCCTCCTCCAGTTCCTCTGTGCGCTGAATGGCATCTGTCTCGTATTTGGTCCTCCACTGGGCCACCTCACTGTTGGCCTTGGACATTGCCCTTTGTAGCTCAGCCTTGGCTTCCTGCTCCTCCTCATATTGTTCCCGTAACAAGTCGCAATCATGGCGGGATGACTGCAGGGCATGGGCCAGAGCATTCTTGGCCTATGGGAACAGAAAATTTAATGTCATTATTGCATTTACTTTTTGGATATTTGAACCAAGATTACTGATTCCTCATCAATAAAGAAAATCTCTAAATTTAGGCTAAGGGAATCACTGAAGATTACCTTTATCTCTTCTTCAAGCTGCCTCTTCAGTTCCTCAATTTGTTGAGTAAATGCTTGTTTGCCTCTGGTCAGCTGAGAAACTAAAGATTCTTTTTCATCTAGCTGACGTGAAAATTCACCTGTGGTGGAGGGGAGAAGGAAGGGGAACAACTTAAACAGCCTGGAATTTTAAATTAAAAGTTTAAATTAAATTTTAAATTAAAAATCAGATAACAGAATAAAAAGTCTTTTAACACTTGTTTTTTGAATGAGGTAAATGGTCTATAAGAATTTATGAGTCGTAAATCTCATTCTTCCTTCCTGGATATATCAAATTAATGGAGGTAGATGTGGCTTTAGGAGTAAAAACCTTATCAAGTCTCTACTATGTTCAAACCACTGTGCTAGTGTCATTCACAATTTTAGGGCTCAAACTCTGACCTATGGACCACTACTGTGTTTCAAGACTTTTTAGTCCACATGCCACCAATATCATCTGGTTTTTGATAGGAGGTTATATGAATAACTGAAAGAGAAAGAATGAGACCAAAATCTGCTTAGCTTGGATTTGCCAGTCAAATAAAGTCAAATAAATATTCAAATGAATATTTAAGACCATAAGCTTTCTGAGATTAGGGATTGCTTAAGTTTTGGTATTTATATCACCATCACCTATCTCAAGGGTTACTGGACTGGATCAACTGTTGTCCTAATTTTCCAAAAGTAGGAAAATAATGGATATTAGGATAGAATATCTAGGATATTGAACTTGACTCTGGTTTCTACCAAAATTCTAATCAGTGAGAAAAGGAAATAGAAATCATAAATCATCCAGAACATAGGTCATATAAGACTAATCCTACTTGCTTTTTGACAGAACCTTTGATGCTCTGCTTATGATGTGGGCAAGATGATAGTGTAAGTATACGGATAGAAATCTGAATGACCAAACAAAGAAGTGTCATTTGTTTAAAGATATCTTAGAGAGAAGTTTCTAGTGCAGTCACAGGACTCTGTGCTTGGCCTTGTGTTGTTATTTTTTCCATTTTTAATTTATGACTTTGTGGCTTGGATAAAGATATGAATGCTTATCAAATGTGTAGATAACAGAGATGGAAAGATACCCAAATATCACCCACAGAGTCAGAATCTCAAAAGATCTCAATCAGTTAGAATGGTTGGCTATCTAAAAGATGAAATTGCATAGGAAAAAAGTAAAGTCCTGTACTTGGGTTCAAAAAATCAGCTACCCAAGTAAAGGATGGTGAAGGCATGGATAGAAGACAGTTCTAGTGAAAAAATATGTAAGGGTTTTTATTAATAGAGTTTGATCCTTTTAAGTTATATCATATATAACATTTCTTTTTCATACCACTTAGCTCAGAGCTCTCATACACTTACCACAGACTTGTTTCCCTTGCAGTTCCTAGTACAATGTGAATTGTACATAGTAGCTCCTAATGAATACTTATTCAATTGATTTAATACACCAGACTTTAAAACAGTTTGGAACAAATGGTCCAAGGTGGGCAGCAGTCAGTTACTTACCAGATTCAGTCTGCAAGCGCCCTCTCTGCGCAGTCAGGTCATTGATCAGGCGCTGCTGTTCCTCTTCCTTTGATTTAAGTTCACTAACTTGATCTTCTAGAGTGCGGCACATTTTTTCAAGGTTGCCCTGATTACAAAATTATAAAAGGAACTGTGATGTTGAATCAGAGGACCTGTGTTTGATGACCAGCTCTACCACTCACTACCTTGGAAAAGTAATTTTACTTCTGAGCCTTGGTTTCCTCATCTATAAAAATAAGGGGATTGGGCTACACGATCTCAAACATTTAAATAAAAGTGTGTGCTTATCTAAAGTTTTTAGATACAGCAAGTTTTTAGGCACAGCACTTATTTATTAGAAGAATAAAGTAACTTATAAATAGATAGCATACCTTGAAGTAAGGAAAAATAAAAAAAACCTAGGGTCAAGTCCTGTCTCAGATATGGGGCAAGTCACTTAAATTCTCAGAGTTCTATGCAACTCTTTAAATTGAAGGAAATATGCCAAACTGCTACAGAGATTCCTCACCACAAAGAAAAGTTGTTGTAGAAGTTCCCTAAAGACCAAAATTGCAGGGCCCAGCCTGGCTGTGCAGAGATAACCAGCGTAGGTGGAAAATTTTGCAACCAAGAAATAGAGGCATGGTTTCTCTCTTTTCTTTAGCAGGGTTAAGTGACTTGCTCAGGATCACACAGCTAGAAAGTGTCTGAGGCTGAATTTGAACTCAGGTCCTGACTCCAGGGCCAGTGCTCTTTCCACTGAGCCACCTAGCTTCCCCCATACTTATTCATCTCTCGTTGTCTTGGTTTTCTTATCTGAAAAAAAGTCGTTGCATCTCTAACAGTGTATTTGTGAAGATCAAAGAAATACTTGTAAAAAAAACCTTTAAAACTTTAAAATTTAATAAAATATAAGATATTATTATTATGTAAATAGAAATAATAGCTTTAAAATGAGTAGAGTTGTATTTCCGAAGTTTTGTTTCAAGGGAGATTTGAAACATGATGAATCTACTCTTCAGGAAACTGTACATTCAGAGTTGGGAGGGAACTCATTTTAGCCAAAGCCTTCATTTTACAGATGAGAAAACTGAGGCCCAAGGAGCTGACGTGACTTGCCTAGTGTCTCCTTGGCCCTCATAAATAGCTAAACTCTTCCTGTCAGGGAAAAAAAGTAACCTAATAAATTCGCTGTAAAATGTTACTTTTTCCCAGGGCTGATAGCATTCTTTATCCCCAAAGGAATGATGTTTAATTGTAGCACTTAAGGTATTATGGGACCTCATATCGCTTATTCTCATTAAAATAAATTCAGGGACCTACTTTAGCTTTGGATACAGTTTCCATATTGCTGGCAAGGTCGTCAATCTCCATCTTCATTTCACTCTTCTCCTTCTCCAGTTTCTGCTTGACCCTCTGCAGGTTGTCGATTTGCTCCCCAAGCTCAGCGACACTGTCCGCGTGCTTCTTGCGCAGAGTGGCCGCTGTGGCTTCATGCTGCAGGGTGGCCTCTTCGAGGTCCCTGCGCATCTTCTGGAATTCAGCCTCTCGCTTCTTGTTCATCTCAATCTGAGCTGAAGTCGCCCCACCAGCTTCTTCCAGGCGCTCGCTGATCTCCTCGAGTTCCCTGGAGAGATCGGATCGCTGCTTCTCAGCTTTAGCCCGAGAGGCGCGTTCTGCCTCAATTTCCTCCTCCAGTTCTTCAATGCGGGCCTGGTAATAGGGGAAAACAGATCCATCAGCCCCTTCCTGTCAGTGACTGATTCTCTGAAGGCTAGAATGCAGGGAAGTGATGATTTTTTACCTGCAACTCCTTTATTTTCTTCTGCAGCTGCATAGCCAATGCTTGTTCATCTTCAATTTTGCTTTGCAGGTTGCTCATTTCAAACTCTTTCCTTTTAGAAAATCAATACATGTTAGAAACCATAATTCCATAAATTTCCCTTTACTTTTAAAAATTAAACATTAGAATCCCTCTGTAATACAGCTTTTGGAAAACAGGGCTAAGAGACACCTACTAAGTCAATTGTGCCTTGTAAAACTTTTCCAGTGTCTATTTTAATTCTTCTTGGGACATATTTTTTTTCCACCAATGTTTTTATCTCAAACATGTGGCAATGGAATTATGCTCTACTTGTACTTACTTTTTTAACTTTTCATCAAGCTGTGCTTTGTCATTTTCGATATCCATTATGGATTCTTGGGCCAATTTTAGGTCACCTTCTAGTTTCCTCTTTGCTCTCTCTAGGTCCATACGAAGTTTCTTTTCTTGTTCCAAGGATCCTTCAAGCTGAATTTTTAAATACATTTTATTAATTTGATTTCTTAGAGTATGAATCCTTTGTCACCTATATATATGCAGTGAGATGGAAAATTTTAAGCGACACCAACTTCAAATTTTCAAATAGTAAAAATCATTAGTGGAAAATCAGTTATGTTAAAATTTTCGTGAATGCAGTACCATTATTCCTTCAATATAAAAACAGTTTATTTTATATAAAAGAAGGAAATTATATTTTTTTTATTTCCAGCTTTAAAATTCTATGAGTCAATCAGTATAAAAAAAACTCTAGGTCTATGTGTTTTTGCACTCACATCATCCACTTGTTGTTCCAATTTTGTTTTGGCTTTAGTCAGTGTATTCACTTTGTCCTCCTCTGCCTGCAGGTCATCCAGGGTCTGCTGATGGGCCTCTTGGAGGGCTTTCTTCTCTTTGGTGAGCTTAGCAATGTTTTCATCCAGCCCTGCCATCTCCTCTGTGAGGTTTTTCACCTTTATGAGGGAAAATGCTTTTCTATAATTGTGCGTTTAGTATCATACTTACATGTACCATATACACATTATAAATTATTTTGTTTACATGGGTATTATTTGTACCTTGTTCTCAGTAGCATGTTTCTCCTTTTCCACCTTGGCCAGTGTCAGCTCAAGGTCATCAATGTCTTTCTTGAGTTCTGAACATTCATCCTCCAGTTTCCTCTTTTTGGCTGTCAGTTCAGCATTAATCTCTTCCTCATCCTCAGCTCTTTCAGTGACTTCTTTGATTTTAGCCTCAAGTTGGATTTTGGTTTTGATTAGCTGGTCACATCTCTCCTCAGCATCAGCCAAACTATCTGCTTCCTGAAAAGGATATTAGACTAGTTTGGGGGGGGGGGGAGTTCTTGATGCTTAATTTTATATCAATAATATCTTTTCTATGCATTGGCTTACTTGGTTTTACCTCAGTCAACACACATGTAAATAAAAAAAAGACTACTTGTATGTCCTACTACAAGGTCAATATTTGTTTAATTGAATTAAGTCCCTACCATTTGTAAGGCATTAGGGAGTAGAGACATAGAGAAACATATAATCTCATATAATTTCCCAACACATGATCTTAGTAATTATTAAAAATTCTAGAACTTTATTTTAGTGTTCTGAAATTTAATCATTAGCAATATCTGTCCTTATTTTATATTCTTCTTCAGAAATTAAGTAACATATGGCTTTCTCTGACATAGGATTAGTGTAGATGTCTACATCTTTCCCTAGTGTAGAGTAAAGGGATAAGGAAGTATCAGACAAAGTGATTGATATAACCCAGAGACAGAGTAGATTGGTACTGGAGCATCATTTCTGGAAATGGCACACAGGTACCCAAAAGAGAAGGGTTAGAACCTGCAAGGGTCATACTTAAAATGTGTGCTGCTTAGAAAGAGAGATAAGGGTTTGAGACAAATAGCATGCATGCTATTTGGCAGGAAAAGGATGCTGAAACTAAACTAAACTAAATTAAACTGAAACTAGAACTAAATTGACGGGAATGGATAGTTGTGAAGATCAAACAGATGATGTATTCAAAGCACCTTATGAATGTCCACTTTTTAAATAATCACAATCATTATTATGAGTACAAATACCAAAGCTTCAAACAGTGATCTAGCTAGAGATTTCACTCATTATGCAGATCTTCCCCCTTCAGCACTATCAGCAATAATCTTTTGTCACATGGACTTCTCAATAGTAAATTTTTCGAGAGTACATTGCCTATCCTCTTTCTCTGAGTGAAACAAAGGTGGTAGGCTAAGCTAAAATTTGTTTAGTGTTTTATTGGTTACAGAACATTTTCCTACATATTATCTCATTTGATTCTGACAAGAACCTCTGTGAAGATAGACAATAATAATGAAAGTCAATATTTCTACATTAAAGTTCACAAATTATCTTTTTCACAATAGCCCTGTGGGCTAAAGGAGCATAAGAATTTGCTTCATGGTTTTGAAATTAGGCTGCCTGAGGATCAACTTCTGCTTCTAGAATTTACCAGCTATGTGATATTAACAAACTGCCTAATCTCTCTGAGATGATTTCCTAACCTGGGAAAAAAATGGGAATAATAATAGCATCTACCTTAAAGGGCTATTGTGAGAATGAAACGTGATAATATATGTAAAGCCCTTTGCAAAAATTAAAATCCTAGATAAATACAAGCTTTAAACCTTGCAAAGCATTTACAAATATTATTTCATTTTGTCCTCATTACAACCCTGGGAGGGAGGTAGTATTATTATCTCCATTTTCCAGGGGAAGAAATTGAGACAAACAGAAGTTAAGTGACTTGTCCAAGGTCACAAAGCCAGTAAGTGTCTGAGATTGAATTTGAACTCAGGTTTTCCTGAGTCCAGGTCCAGTACCATCTAACTGCCTCAGAACTGGAGGTTCAGAGAGACCAAAGTCAATGGGGAAGTGGCCAGTGGTAGTTAAGTGGTGAAGACAAACTCCAATACTCTTTCCAGTATATCATGTTGTTTCTGGGAATCCTAGTTAAACCAGATATTTCTGAATAAAACTACTACCCCATTTTTTTAAAGGAAAGAAATGATGTTGCATATGAGAAGAATCATTCATCTATGACTACAGGAGACTTGACAATCAAATATTTAAGAAGCAGAAATGCAGAAAGAAGCATTACATTTATTTTTTAAAGATCCTTGAGTTAAAAACCAAATCTTTCTGTTTTAGACTAGGATCCAGTAAAGTGATACACAACACTCACAGATTGAACTTGGAGCTGCAAATCATTTTTCTCTTGCATCAAAGTCACCATTTTTTCTTCCAGCTCTTTCCTTTTTGCTTCTGCCTTTGCAAGGCTTTCTTTAGTTTTCTCAAATTCTTCCTTCATGGTGGCCATCTCCTTCTCTGTCTCTGCACTTTTGAGCAGGGGCTTGATTTTGAAATACAGCTTCATCCAGGGCCAGTGTTTGACATTCATAAAAGAACGGACATTGTACTGGATGCAGAAGATAGATTCCCTGTGATAGGATGTAAATACATACGGTTTTTGTTAGCTGGAGTAGCTCTCTGAGAAGGTACAGGAAGGCAGACAGGGAAAAATTAGGTGATGCAAAAAAAATCTATAAAATTTATTGAAAAAATAAAATGTGTAATAGATCCAAGGTAAAAATAGAATGGCAGACCAATTTTAAGACTTGTGCCAATTGGGATAAATAAATAAATTTACCTTCTTTCCACCATCTTCTGGTACTCCACTCTTGCTAAGAAACCCCGACACATGGCTTGAGTTCGAGTAATAAGCTGTGCCAACTTGTCATCTCTCATCTCCTCTAGGAGACCCAGAAGACCAGCTTTGAAGAAGACCTACATGAGGGAGTCATTACAGATCATTGGTTTCATTCTACAAAAAGTAGAAGCTGACTGGATCTGGCTCAGGTAGATTTTACAGAGTTAGTACCTTGGTGTGGCCAAATTTATACTGGGTGTGGTCAATATCTATAGAGCCAAGAAGCTTCTCAGAAGCTTTCTTGCTATCAATGAATTGTCCTTCAGGAATAGCACTTGCATTTAAAACCTTGTATCTGTTGAAGTAAAAAAAAAAAATCAAGCTGGTGTCAATAGTTAATAGATATTCTCTTCCCATCCCACTGTAAATATGGGTTTTTTTTTGCAACATGATTATATAATAATTATATAATATATAATAATTATATAATAATAGTATTCTCCTACTTAGGGTTTTTGTTACATATAAAAGGTAGCTTAGGTCTCTAGATTTACTGAGTTAAAAGTTGTTGCTTATATCATATTACATTAATTTGTCTCTTTCACCATAAAATCAAAAAGCCTTGTCCTTTTTTCTATTTCTAAATTTAAACCTAGAAGGAAAAATGAAGCCCAGAGAGGAAATGACTTATCTGAAGACACAACTAGAAAGCTCAGTGGATAAGGTGCTAGGCCTGGAATCAGGAAGACTCCTCTTCCTAAATTCAAATCCAGCCTCAGACACTTACTAGCTGTGTGGCCCTGGGCAAGTCACTCAACCCTGTTTGCCTCAGTTCCCTCATCTATAAAGTGAACTAGAGAAGGAAATGGCAATATGCCAATAAAACCTCAAAGGGGGTCATGGAGAGTCAGACACAACTGAAAAATGATATAACAAAAGGTCACAAAAGTAGTCAAGACTCAAATCTAGCTCTCCTGAAGCCAAATCAGCTGTTTTCACTGTCCATTTTAAAAGATTTTTCTTTAAATGGTAAAATTTATGCTGCTAAGTACCAAATATTCAGAATGGAATAATTCAGAATGGAAAGAGGCTGACCTCTGTTTGAAGTCAGCATACAGGATTCGACTTGGGAATCCTTTCCTGCAGATTCTGATGCCTTCTAACACACCGTTACACCTCAGCTGGTGCAGGACAAGTTCATGTTCCATGGCACCTGAAACAACCCAAATGTATGTGGCTACCATACCACAAAATAAAAAGAAAAAGTCAAGCTGTAAATTTGAGTTCTAGAAGTCCTTACCAGGAGTTTTGGTTTCATTGGGAATGATACACCGTACAAAATGAGGGTGAGTGCTCCTCAGATTGGTCATCAGCTTGTTTAAATTCTCCTAGGAGACCACATGAGAAGGATAATTGAATTAATATATAATTTTATTCATATGCAATTATCACTGGTAAGTATCGTGGTCTTTGATATAGATTAATATGAAGAAAAATGTCCAAAAGTTGTATCCAAAGTGACTCAGTTCAATACTGGTTCTATCAATTACTACCTGTATAATACATCCAGCAAGTCACTTCGTATCTCTGGGCCTAAGTTTCCTCGTCTACAAATGGAGGAGTTGGACTAGTGGCCTCTAAGATGACTTCCATCTCTCAATCCTGTATTCTCTATATTGCTTCTCTCTCCTCATATTTGCTAAGAATTACACAACCCTATTTTTTCTAATTTTTTCTAAGCATCTTTCTGGGACTCAGTTCTTTTATTTGAAAAATGAGGGGATGTGATATTTAAGTCCCATTTCTGCTCTCAAGGTAAGATATTAATATACCACTGAACATTTCTGCAACCACCTAATTTCAGCACTACGTCAATTTTATAATGTAAATTTAAACCCCTTGTGAGTATGGACTATGCCATTTAAAAAAGCTTTGTGTCCCAGTGGCACGTATATATTACATGCTTAATAAATGTCTATTGAATTATAAAGAATATAATCCCCTTTGTTTGTTTACTGATTCCTAGTTTTTCAAGTATCTCCCATCTTTTAATTCTCCCTGCTGAAAAATTCTCTCTCTCCATTTTATTGTGACTTTCTCAAACTAGTCCCTTCTCTACAGAGCCCTTCTCTCCCTACATATCCATGAAATCCTACTCTTTATTAAATATCAATACTTTATCAAGTATATAAATCCTGCTATCTTTATCTTTATCTGTTGATCTGTCTTCCCATTTTGCCACATAATCAGTAATCAATTAAAAATCATTTAGATACTTAATACCCATACCCCCACACACAGCACTATCTGTATCTACATATATATTCTAGTTCTTTCTACATATTCTAGTCCTCCACCAACTACCTGGTGATTTTAGTTTTTTGAAACATTATAGAGGACAAATGAAGATCATACCCTGAAAAGAGCTGACACAGTCTGGAAAGATGAACCCTTCTTCTTGCCACCTTTCTTTCCTCCACCACCCTCTGAGGGAAAAGAAAACACGTAATCAAAGTGTACTTCTCAAGATCATATAAGTTTAACAAAGTATTAACTACGCAGAAAAATACCTGCTTCACCAGCACCTGCCCCAGTGAAGAGCAAGGCCAGAGTTTTCATTGCAGATTTCTGGTACAGCCCAACCACGGTATCATTCAGGGGGTCCTTGTTCTTATCTAGCCAACCAGTAATGTTGTAGTCTACAGTGCCAGCGTAGTGTATCAGAGAGAAGTGGGCCTCAGTCTTCCCTTTGGCAGGCTTGGGTTTCTGGAAGTTGTTGGATTTCCCCAAATGTTGTTCATATAGTTTGTTCTTGAAAGAAGTGTCTGTTGCCTTGGGGAACATACACTCTTCTTCTAGGATGGAGAAAATGCCCATTGGCTAAAAGGAGGACGATAAAGACATGATTATAGTACATCATGGTATAGTGATGAACACTAGACTTGTATTGAGAAGATCTGGGTTCAAAGCCTACCACTGGTATTTCTATACTGTATGACCTTTGACAAATCACTCAACTTTATATACTTATATGTGTGTGTACATGCATATACATATATATGTATGTATGGGTGTATATATGTGCACATATGTGTATATATGCATGCATGTATATAAATATTATTGTAGGTTCATTGATATTAATCAAGGTATATTTCCTTAATGTGTTTTGGTGAGATTCCAAGGATCTGCTATGCTTATTAAAAACTTATTGAAAGGTCTCAGAATACAAGATCCACATGCCCCAATTTCCATTAAAATGTGACCTAGAATATAAAATAAATCTTATCCACAAAACATCAAAACATTCCATCCTGTAAAGCCTCTTTTTATCCACCCATCCATCTATCTATCCACACATACACATATATTTAAGTATTTGAAGATTACACAAACAGCCAGTAATAAATGCTAACATTTATGTAGTTCTTACTGTGTGCGGGCACTATGCTACGTACTTCACAATTATTATCTCATTTGATCCTCACAACCCTGGAAAGTAGGTATAGAGCTGAAGAAACTGAGGCAAACAGAGGTTAAGTGACTTACCCAAGTTCACACAGTTAATAAATGTTTAAGGCTGGATTTTAACTCAGATCTTCCTGATTCCAAGCCCATTTGTCTATCCACTGTGCCACCTAGCTTCCCATAGAATACTCAAGCATACAGAGGAACAACTTTCTCAAGGTCACCTAGACCAATTGGCAGATCCAGGGCTCAAATGAATGTTATATGTATAAAAACTGGAGAGCTGGCCTGAGAGTCAGAAAGACCTGATTTCAAGTCATACCTCTTACACACAACACTATGGAACCATGGACAAATCAATCAGCCACTCAGGGCTGCAGACAGCTTTTTAAAATAAAGTAGGTATAGATGGCTTTTAGTATAGCGACTTCCCTCACTGGGAATTGCTATATTATAGCAAACACAAGCACAGTGCAAGTTCAAATATATGTATGTATATATATACACACATATATACATATTTAAACATATATAAGTACATATATATCTATAAGTAAATGTATATGTATACTTATGTAGGTATGTATGTGCATATATAATATACATATATATTTCTATATATCTCTATAGATATATAGCTTGTTTGTGATATCCAAAATTAGGGATTATTAGCAGATTCCTTGCTATTTCATTTGTGAAGGGAAAAAAAAGAAAATCTTTCAATGTAATAAGTACCAAGATATTATGTTTCTCTTTCAAAGGCCACAGTAGTTTTGAATGGAAGGCCCTTAAGCCTTCAGTTTGATCAATGGCCAAACACACCTTCTCAATGAGCTCGATGCAGGCAGCCAGGTCCATCCCAAAGTCAATGAACTCCCACTCAATCCCTTCCTTCTTGTACTCCTCCTGCTCCAGCACGAACATGTGGTGGTTGAAGAATTGTTGCAGTTTCTCATTGGTGAAGTTGATGCACAGCTGCTCGAAGCTGTTGAACTGAGTGTGTCAAGTACAAAACACTCTGAGTGATTGGAAAAAACAAGTCAAGTTGAAGAAGAGCAAATTATGTAGATTTCTCCATTTAACGTTTTGTTTCCTCTAACAACTTACATCAAAGATCTCGAAGCCAGCAATGTCCAAGACTCCAATGAAGTACTGTCTGGGCTGCTTGGTGTCCAGCTGCTGGTTGATGCGAGTGACCATCCACAGGAACATCCTCTCATAGACAGCTTTAGCCAGGGCACCCACAGCATTGAGCACCTGAAGGACAGATAAGTACAGACATATCAATAAACATGTAATTACTGTCTTTATTAGAGAATTGTAAGGAATATTTATTTTCTATGTATCAATATATGTACATGTTATCTCCACCAATAGTTTGTAAGTTCTTTTCATTTTCATCTTTTTCAGCACCTAGTGAAGTGCCTGATATATTTTCAGCTGTTTCAGGTATTCAGTCATTTCAAAGTCTTTGTGACCCCATTTGGGGTTTTCTTGGCAAAGATGTTAGATTGGCTTGTCATTTCCTTCTGCATCTCATTTTTACAGATAAGGAAATTGAGGCAAATAGGGTTAAGTAACTTGTCCTGGGTCACATAACTAGTAAGTGTCTGAGGCCGGAATTGCATTCAGGAAGATGAGTCTCCCTGAGTTCAGATCCAGCACTCGATTCACTGCCCCACCTGATATCTAGTAGGGGGTTAATAAATGTTTATTGATTGTTTGGTAACTAAATCTCTAGCTAAGAAACTAACTTACCTGTTGCACAGTCTGACCTTTGGTGACGTATTCATTGCCAACCTTCACTCTAGGGTAGCATAGAGCTTTGAGGAGGTCAGCAGAATTTAGATTTTGGAGGTAGGCAGCCTTGTCAGCAACTGTGGGGAAAGAAAGGTAGTAATGATAGATATAACAGGCCAAAGAAACCCATTTATTAAAACAAAGTTTTTAACATCTAAAGCCTCATCATAATATAGAGCTGACAATGACCCAAAGTCTAGGGTCTGACCAAACTTCAAATTCAATGTCTATTATATTTTTAATATTGTATATATTGAATTGCACATGTTACATGCATTATGAATTGTATATCTTTTATCTGAAAACCAACATAACTGATTTCAGAAAATTTCATCAAGAACTTGACCACACAACAACAATTTTTTTAGCAAGCCTTTTGCCATCCCCTACAAGTCTTCTCCTTACAAATTCATGAACTCTGAAATTCCTCCCTCTGCCTTATGATTCTTATCCCTATTCTTTGTTCATACCATGACCTCCAATCCCTTCACCTCCTGGTTCTTCCTGAATACATCACTCTTGTATTGTTTACTCTCTCCCATTTCCTATCTTGACCACTTGGTGAACTAATTCAACTCTACACACTTTCCTTTTCACCTGAATTTTTGCTTCTTTATCCTATCACCAATCTTGTCTTGCCAACTCCAAGGCTTAGATTACTCCCACTCTTTGTTGCTTTTCTCCTATTTACATGTTGCCGAACATAGCTGGAGAAAATCACTAAACTGTGCTGACTGGGTCTGTTACAATTTTTTTAAACATAATCTCAGTTGGTTCCTCATTGCAGCAAGACAGTCCTTTTACATCTCCCCGACTCACTAACTCATTCACCACAGTGTCATTTCTATACTTTTTCATTGTTCCTTAAGCCTCTCATAGCTCCCCTCCCCAATTCTTTCAGCTTAGTATTTATATCAAAGTTCACTGAAAAATTTCAGGACATTCATTAAGAGCTTCCTCTTTTCCCCTATTCCTAATCAACCAATCCCCAACAGCTATCACTGTATATCTTTTGTAACTAAACTCTTTTAGAAAATAGTTTATAATTTGTGCCTCCTCTTTTATTCTCTATCTCTTATTAATTCTCTGTATTCTGGATTCTAAACTCATCATGCAAACTGAAACTGTTCTCTCCAAAGTTACCAGTAATTTCTAAATTGCCAAATATCGTGACTTTTTCTCAATCCTCATTCTTCTTGACCTTTTTGTAGCCTTTAATACCCTGTAATTTTCAACCCCTTGATATTCATTTCTCTCTAAATTTTCATGATATTCTCCTAGTTCTTCTGCCTATTTGACTACTACTTCTAGGTCTCCTTTCTTCATTCAGGTTGCCCTTGAGAGGCACGAGTATCCTCCAAGGCTCTGTCCTGGGCTCTCTTTTCATCCCTCTCTTTGTTATTTTGCTTGGTAATTTTATCAGCATTCTTGTTCTCAATTATCATCTCCATGTAGATGTATGTAGATCTATTTATCTAATCCTTATCTCTCTTCTGACCTCCAGTCTTGCATTTCCAACTGACTGTTGGACATCTTGAACTGGATGTTCTATAGACATCTGAAAACTCAACATGTCCAATATTGAACTCTATTTTTTCCCCCAAACCTTCCTTTCTTTCTAACATCCCTCTTGCTGTTGAGAACATTACCATTTTCTCTGTCTTCTTAGCTTAGATATCATCCTTGACTCTTCAATCTCTCTCATCCTTATCTAATTCATTGCTAAATCCTGTGGATTCTACCTTTGTCACATTCCTCATAGATGCCCCATTCTCTCCTCTGACACTGCTTCCACTCTAATGCAAGCTCTTACTACTTCATGTCTGGATTGTTATAATAGCTTTCTAGTTGGTCTTCTTAAAGTCTCTCCCCTCTCCAGTCAATTTTCCATTCAGCTGCTAAAGTGACCTTCCTAACGTACAAGTCTGACATTGTCGCTTCCCTCTTCCCTTAAATCCAGTAGCTCCTTCTTAACTCGAGAATCAAATAGAAATACTTCTACTTCCTTTTTTAAAAATATTTACTCTGAACTTAATAAAACAAGCATTTCCTTAACATAGTAAAATAGGAAAAAAGATGATTGTATGCGAAACTGCAAATCTGTTATAAATAACTTGCTATTCCTTTAGAGTATATAATAAAGTTATCATGTAACTTTTTTTTCTTCTGTTCTCCCTCCCCCACTATCCTAGAGGTAACTACCATGACACAAATACACACACATATGTAAAGATTTTCTATACATACTCTATCAATTTTTCTCTGGATGCAGATAGTGTCTTTGTTCATATGTCCTTTGTAGTTATTTTGGGTATTTATAATAGTAAAAATGACAGTCACTCAGAGTTGTTCTGAAAACAATATTGTTCTTACTCTATACATTTTCTCTTGGTTCTTCTCATTTCACACTTCATTATTTTGTGCAAGTCTATTCATATTTTCTAGGATCATGTTTTCTAGGATCATAGAGCTCATAATTTCTTGTAACACAATGGTATTCCATCACAATCATATAATACAACTTGTTCAGTATTTATATTCATAAATATTTCCCTTAAGGTCCTTCATATCATGATCCCCTTCTATCTTATCAGTTCTTATGTCCTACTCTTCTCCACATACTTGATGATCTAGTGATTCTGGCCTCCTTTTTCGTCACACAAGACATATCATTTTCCAGCTCTGTACATTTGCCTTGGCAGTTCCCCACCTCTGAAATGATCTCCTCCTAATCTCTTCTTTCTGGCTTTCCTGACTTCCTTCAAGTGCCAGTGAAAATCTTATTTCCTAGAAGAAGGCTTTCTTGGTCCCCCTTAATGCTGGTGCTTTTCCTCTATGTTTATTTCCAATTTATCCTTCATATATCTCTTGTAAATAACTGTTTACATATTGTCTTCTCCATTAAATTATAAGCTTCTTCAGGGTAGGAACTGTTTTTACCTTTCTTTTTATTCTCAGTGCTTAGTAGAGTGCCTAGAACATAGTAGGTGCTAATAAATGCTTGTTGCCTTACTTTATGAATATTTACTAAATCAAATGAGACAATACAGATAAAAGCTGTGCAATCATTGAAATACTATTTAATGTTTTTGTTATTAGTGTTGTTGTTGATACTGAGAGTTTGTTTCACATTGTAAATATAGACCTGGTATCAACATCGAAAAAAGGTCAAGTCCTACACATATACCCTTGGCAAGTCCAGCCCCCCAAAATAAAGTTATTATTATTAGATATGTCTGAGATGAGGGACTGCTACTACCAATGTAGTTGTAGATACTTGAAACAATGAAGTATGGAAGGGCTTTAAAAAGGCCAGAAGAAGGCTTGCAATGGTCTCAGGACAGCCTTTCAAACACTCCTGACCAATTTTGTCACTGATTCAAATATACTTGTACAGACACCTATTCCTATGTATCACAGGATTTTAGAGTTGGGAGGAATTTGCTGATGTCAAACTCTTACTAGCTGCGTGGGCAAGTCACTTAATCCTGATTGCCTAAAAAAAAGGAAAGGAAAGAAAAGGAAAGGAAAGGAAAAAGGAAAGGAAAAAAGAAAGGGAAAGGAAAGGAAAAAGGAAAGGGAGGATGAAGAAAGGAGAGGAGGGGAGGGCAGGGCAGGGCAGGGAAAAGGAGGGAAGAAAAAGAAAGCACATCTAATCTAAACTTCTTATTTTATAGATGAAGATACTGAGGTCTTGACAGATTGGGATGTGATCAAAGTCACACAAGGCGTAACGACAAAGCCAAGATTTAAATCCAGGTTCCAAATTCCATATTCACTGCTCTATCTAAAATAACATGATCCACTTCTTGAGTTTGTAGTGTTGTCATCTATGGTAACCAAAAATTTGGCAGTAATTCTTAAATACTTGAATTCTTAATTCTTAAATTCTAATTTCAAGACTGGAGAGTCTATGTCCTCCATGATACCTTTAGCCCTCTGAGTTTTTCCATTAATTTTCCATTAATTAATTCCATTAGTTAAATTTTCCATTAATTTTCCATTAATTAATCATTCATTAAGCACCTAATATAAGCTACCATGAACCTATATTTTTACATATGTATATTCTGTCTCTCTAACTAGACTGAAAGTTCCTTGGAATCAGGGACCATACATTGCAAATCTTTTCTTTCATCTTCCAGCTTCCATCACAGAATTCTCCATACATTAGATAATCAGTAAGTAATTTTTGATCGTGTCTTTTTTTTCTAGAGGAAATTTTAAGAGTATAATCTCAAGGGGAACATAAATTAAGAATAAGATTTTTTTCCCCTAGTTATTTAAAAGTAGATGAGGATTACCTTCAGTGCCATCTGGCTCAGCTTGTTCCTCTCTTTGCTTCTGCTTGAATTTCATGTTCCCATAATGCATGACAGCCCCAGTAAGTTTGTAAATGGATACTTTTTCATCAGATGTGAAGCCCAGGATATCAATAGCACTCTGCAAAACATTTAGTTCTGTGAAGACCATATAATAGAACTTTAACTAATTTTGCTTCCTATCATTTACTTACATCAGTAGCAATTAGCTCTTCCTGGTCATCAATGCTCGGAACAGTGATCTCCCCTTGACTGACAAAGGCATAGTCATATGGGTTGGTGGTGATCAGTAGCATCTCTGTAAGAAAGGAAGAATGTATGTCTTAAAACACTGGAAAATCTTGAAATCTCCTTAAAATTTTTTATCTTTCTCCCTTATTAATTACCAATCAGTTCTGGTTTCTTGTTTGACGTGATCTGATAAAATATATGATAGCTTCTTTCAGCCTTTAGCTGGAAAGTAACCCTAGACTTCTCCAGCAGATCTGAAAGAAAATGTATAATTAACAAAATCAGAAATTAATAAAGAAATTCAGATAGCACAGATTTACAAGTTTCATTATTTAAAGCAGTAGAATATGTCAAGGGATTCAAACAATCGATTCTCATCTGCTGAAATTCATTTACTTCTTGAACAGTTACTCAAATATGCTTTTAGTGGTTGATTCTAATCACTTACATGTTTCAATGTCAGCTGAAGCCAGTTTCCCAGTAGTACCAAAGTGGATCCTAATAAATTTACCCTTGAAATGAAAAAAAAAAGTATAGGTATAAAAACATGGAAGGCAAATAAATATATTTATCAAATTGTTAGCTATGCTAGTGGAAATAAATACCAAATACAAATTTCTTACAATGACCAGAGAACTTACAAATCGAGAAGAGTTATCATTCCTCACAGTCTTGGCATTGCCAAAAGCCTCCAGCAGTGGATTGGCGCTAATGATTTGATCTTCAAGCGTCCCCTTAGGAGGAACAAATTATGATATTAGGGACTTCATACATACACCTCGGAGCATAGGAAGAGGTTTCATTCTAATTCTGGTAATGGACTCACCTGCATCTTTCCAGGCTCTTCCTTTTTCTTCTCCCCAGTCACTGCAATTGTTGCAAAGTACTGAATGACACGCTTGGTGTTGACAGTCTTTCCAGCACCGGATTCTCCACTGCCAAACACAAATTGTAGTAAATATAAAATCTTCAAGACTTTAAGTTAGAGAAACAATAGAGTCACCCTCAACTAGACCCTATATTTTATTCATTTTCCTACTAGTAGAAAAGACAAAAGCATTGGATTTCAACTCTATGATGCTACTTTCTCCAGGTCTTTCTGCCTGGGTACCTGACATTCTTCAAGCTTCATGCTTATTAGAAGTAGAAAAATATGGAACTAGTCATGCCCTTGGCCAAGGAAGAAAAGAGAGAGATATATGTGACAAGCATTGCTTACCCCATCATGGTTCTTATCCAAGTAATATTATTCTTTCCCAAAATTCCCATAGAATTTATTTGTGCTATTCACAATAAGAACAAAAACTAGCATTTATGTAGCACTAAATGGTTTGCAAAGTGCTTTACAAACTATTATATTTTATCCTCACAACAACTCCAGGAAGCAAATACAATTATCCACATTTTACAGATAAGAAAACTGAAGCAGACAAAGTGAAGTGACATTTCCAGATAAATTGTCTGAGGCAATATTTAAACTCTGGTCTTCCTGACTCCAAGTCTAGCGCTTGTCCACTGTGCCACCTGGTTGCTAGTTCATATACTGCCTTACATTGTTAGTTTTTCTAAGAAGATTGTAAACTCCTAAAACACATGATCTTTTATTTCCTTTATTTTCCCTTTTCTAACACTCTCCATCTCATTTTCCACAAGGTCCTATAATATTTTTGCCATTCAATAAATTCTTGTTGAAAACCAAACCCTAATATTAAAGTAAAATTTAAAGTTTAATCACTCAGGCAACTTGCATTTATTAAGCACCTACTATGTGCTGAGCTCTGGACACATTGTGTTAAGCACTGAGAATTTTTTTCTAAGGGAGAAAATTAAGCCACTTCAATAATTTTTCAGAAAAAGTTTGGACACTTCCATCCAGAGCAGTGTTCTAGATGCTAAGAAGATAGGAAGATTAAACAAGACAGCCCTTCCCATGAAGCTTAGAATCTAGGGATGAAACAAGGATACCTTGAGCAGAGCCTGATAATAACTTTCCTTACTGGCTATGATGGTATTTCATCTAGCTACATGTTCAGAAAACTGCATTGTTCTGGCTATGCTTTAAAAATGTGATGCCTTCTATTCACTAGTAAGCACTGTAAGAGGCAAGAGAGCCCCATCTCTGGAATAGACAGGCTAAAAGAAAAACAAAATGAAGAGAGATTTATTGTGACTCAAAACTTCAGTACTTCTAGTACTCACAATCTCTCTGTTTATGCTGGTTCCTTTTGGAGAACACACATGGTACCGCAGAAAGACTTAGAACTATTAATGTTTGAACTACCCACCTTACTAGGCTTTTATAAGGAAAGTGTTTAGTAGATTAAGTGCTACATAAATGCAAATTGTTATTATTTTAGATCAAACTCAGCTTCTCCTTTTGTTCTCAATAGCTAATGGATCAAGACTAGACTGGGAATTCCCTAGGCTGTTGCCTGTGCTATAGATCAGCATGTGAAATGCCTGAGAGTTCTCTCTCTCTCTCTCCCCTGACCATAATTTTACATTCAGATGAAATCTAAGACATCGATGAAAATGAAAATTGCTGTGTAGACCTGTTCTGATTCTGCCCCTGCCTTGCTAGATTACTGGAGAAATTTTTCCACTTCTCTTATTTCTCATTTTTGTAACTGCTGAAATGCCTCTTTGGTGTTAACATAAAAATACTTACGTGATCAAGATAGACTGATTCTCTCTATCTGTAAGATAAAAGAAAGTGAGAGAGATTTAGTAAGTGCATAATCCACATATACTAACAGTCTGGCAAATAGACCCTTTGACTGGCAATAGAATGGTGTATTGGTTCTCAGTGTCAGCATTTGAATATTTAAACTTGGGAACACTCACTCCTTTGATTTATTCTTCTAGTTAGGGGTGGGGCACTTGTGACTATTGTAGTAGTTTTTATTAATAAAGCATTTATAGCACTGGCTATATGCCAGACATTGTGGTAAGAGCTGGAACTGCAAAGAAAGGCAAAAACACAGCCCCTGCCCCAGGAAGCTTATATTTTAATGATGGGGACAAGTAAATTACTAGGTAGACAAAAGATCTAAGCAGGGTAGATAAAAAGGCACTCTGAGAGAAGGTTTTAACCAACTGGGGTGGAGGAGTGAGATGAAGAGGGGAAACCAAGGGAAGGCCTCCTGGAGTAGGTGAGGTTTGAGTTGAGTCTTGAAGGAAGTTAGAGGAACTAAAGGGTAGAGGTTAGGAGATGAAACATTCTAAGCACGGAGAACAGCAGTGCATATTAGAGGAATAGCATGTAGTCTAGAGTTGCTAGAACACAGTCTATAAAGACTAACAAAGAAGGAAATGGTCAGGTCATAAAGAATCAAACAAAGCAGTTTGTATTTAGACCTATGTGATGGGAAGCCACAGGAGCTCCTTCCTCAGGGTTTTCTTTCTGACCCAAATTCCATTTCTTACCCTAATTCTATTTCTATCAGAAATGCTGAGGTAGACTTCTAATTAGACATCTTACTTTTATTCCCTCCTCACACAGATATAAAAATAATCTCCCTGTCACATATTTGATCATATCTCTCCCTTGTTCAAAAATACAAACTTTCCAGGCATGTATTTAAGATCCAGTGGAAGTACAAAAGGGATAGCTAGATAGAACAGTGGATAGAGTGATGGGCCTGGAGACAGGAAGAACTGTGCTCAAATTTGAATTTTGACATTTAAGTACTAGCTGTGTGACTCTGGGCAAGTCTCTTAACCCTTTTTGCCTCAGTTTCCTCATCTGTAAAATGAGCTGAAGAAGAAAGTGGCAAGCCATTCCAATATCTTTGCCATGGAACCCCAAATGAGGTCACAAAGAGTCAAACAGAATTGAAATGACTAAAACAATTACAAGCAATGAAAGGAAGTACAAAAGAGGGAATTAAAAAATGTCAGGGAAACCTTCCTGATAATGAGAATTGTCAGAAAGTAGAAGGAGTTGACTCAAGCTTTGGTAGATTTCCTCTTGCTGAAAGTCTTCAAGCAGGGGTTGGTGGACCACTTGATGGGCATGTTATAGCGAGGATTCTTTGAGGGATATGGGTTAGACTAGAATCCAAACTTCATAGAACAAATCTGTCAAAGGGCTGCACTTGAGGAGGTAGAGAGCCTTGGTTCTCCACCTCTGGACTAGATGGTCACTGAGATCCCCTTCCAACTCAAAAATTCTGCCATTCTATAATCCTATTCATTTAATTGTAGGAATTAATTTGGCCCTTCCCCTATGAATATTCCAGGCTTTTAGAGAGAGCTTTAATTATCTTTTTTTAATGGATGAAAACCTATGATACAAATCACAAATCTACAGATATACAAAGAAAAACTCTACATTTTAAAAGCAAAATGCCTTACTACCTGAATGTAGGTATGTCAGCCTTTAACTCAAAATCTCCTGTGTTTGTGGTGAGAAAAGCATAAAGGGATTATCTTCCTAAGCACAAAAAATGAGCTCATTTTCATTTAGTTATGTGTTATCACATATTAGATCACCAGAATTGTTCTCTAGTTATCACTTGCAGGCTTAATACATTCTCTTCCAATATATACATTCTCTTCTAATCCTTGGTTAATATGGAAAGTCAGGAACATGGGAAGACCTTTGGATTTAGAACTAGAAAAGTCCTTAGAGATAATCTTGTTCAACCTCCTTACTTTATGGATGAAAAAAAAAGCCTAGAGAGAAGTGATTCTCCCAGAGTCGTGCAGCTAGAACTATATGACAAAGGACAGAACTAGGATTTGAATTCAGGACTCTGACTTAAAATCCAGGGATTTTCTACTCCATGTCGCTGACTAATTAGATGAAAAGATATTAAATCATGTTTGAACTAGTTAGTTTAGTTGTTAGTGCTCAGCAAAAGGTGGTGCTAATTCACAAGACTAAGGGTGGGAATTTTATCTCCATGTAAATCAATTAGCTTCCCAGAGGAAGTGGGAGACAATTCTATTTCCTAGCCACAGACTATAACCCAAGCCCAGTCGATCATCTCACAAATGCTCAAAGGCTACCAAATGAAAGGTAATGGATAGATCAGTACTACATATCACCACTACTGGAAAGCAATTCAGAGCTTAAGCCCTTTTGAAAGTAGGTCAGTGATGTATCATCTTCATAATGGAATATAATATTTTAATAACTCTTACAACTTCTAAAAATTGATGACAAATAAGTAGCCTAGATTCTTGAGAGATTTGGCTTAAATAAAGCATTCTGATTCTACTCTAATTTCTTACTCTGAATCCCTTTGTTTAAATTTCTTTGCAGAGGGCACATAACTTAAAGAGACTATAAATAAAAGCCTCAGATACCAACTATGCAGTAATTGATGACATAACTAATTTTACAAAGAACTGAATTCCTCACCAGTTAACATGAACTGATAGGCATTGTCAGAGATAGAGAAGATGTGGGGAGGAGCCTCTTGACGCTTTTTACCCCTGTAGGCAGTTACCACCTCTGCATTATACACTGGCAGCCACTTGTAGGGATTGACAGTGACACAGAAGAGGCCTGAATAGGTCTGCATGAGAAAAAGGAATTAGAAGCACATAACAGGCAATTAAGTAACTAAGTAAAATGAAAATTTTCCAGGAGATAACCGAAAGGGAACTCTTGCAAATTTACTTACGTAGATCATCCAGGCTGCATAACGCTCTTTGAGGTTATACAGGACAGCTGGTTCATGCAGGTGAGTCATCATGGCCATGTCCTCAATCTTGTCATATTTAGGAGGGTTCATGGGAAACACCTGATCATCTTTAACAGTCACAGTCTATTAGAGAAAATAGAAAAACAAGTATGAAATAAATGAAGCAGATAAGAAATAGGTGGGATAACCTACAGAGAGCTTGCTTACCGCTCCTGCTTCTGTCTTTGCTGTCACTTTTCCCCCTTCCCGGCTCTGAACAACAGCCTTTACAAATGATTCTTTAGCATCCACCACAAAGACAGACGACTTAGCATCAAAAGGCTTGTTCTGGGCCTCGATTCTTTCTTTTTCAGACTTTCGGAGGTAAGGAGCAGCCTCTCCAAAGACGGCCATGTCAGCATCCGAACTCATGGTTGCGGATTATTTGGGGGTCCACAGGAGAATACTTTAAGAGGAGGAAAAATGATAGGACAGTGAAAATTCAGGATTTAGACTTTATTCTCTTACTAGTTTATCTCTAAGCATAATGTTGCTCATGTGTAATCCCCTGGCTTTGTTTCAGGTGAAATGTTAAATCCCAGGTGCCATTTGCTAGTGCGGTCAGAAATCAGTCATGCCTTTGGAAAGAGACAGAGAATTTTGGCTCACCTACTGTGACATTTTAAAAATGTTTTCCCTGCCTCATTTGTCACAACATCACTTCATAACTATGGTTGCATGGGGTGCCACAGACCGGGAGCACTTGCTTTTCCAGGAGCTTATATTGAAAAAAAACCCCAAGATATTTCTCTGTTATCTTTCTCTAGCATTTTCATGTCCTCGCTTGTGTTTCCAGGTAGACTATATGCTGCTTGAGGGCAGGGACTATACTTTCCATTTACTATGTATATCCTGGAGCTCCTAGCACAGTGTTGGGTACCTAGTACACTCTCAATATATTCTTTGTGAACTGAAAATAGAAAAAATGAAAATAATAGCAATTATTTTGTAATAAATGAAAACTGTCAGTAAAATAATTGTTTTGTTAAAGGTTATCTTGTTTAAAGAATGATTTTTGTTTGTACAGCTCACTTTTATGTAGAGCATTATACTTTTTAAAACATTTGTCTCACAACAACCCTGTGAAACCATATGTTTAGAATATATATATATATATATATACACATATATATATACATACAAATATTTATTAGGCAGTTTTATTATACATTCTGGACTACATTGTTCCATCTAATTCTAAATCTATGATCCTAAGGTAGAATGTAGTATGTGTAAGGGAAAGATCCAGACAAAGCTTTCTAAGAAGATTTGAGAAAGGAGAGAAAGAAACAAGGGGTCAGAAAGGTTGTTGTTGATGGTTGTGGTGGTTGTTTTTTTAATGTGAGTATTATTATTCCCATGCTACAGATGTGAACACAGGTTCAGAGAAGCTTAAATGACTTGACCAAGGTGAGACAGTCAGTAAGTTTGGGAACCCAGGCTTGTACCTCAAGCTTTGACTCTAAGAAAAGCATCCTTTCTGCTGAGCCCCACTGCCTCTTCTTTATATGTCCTTTATACTTATACTTTCTTATTTCCAATCTTTGCTTTCCTGCTATTGCTTTGAGTGTCCCCATTTTTCTTAAAAAGATTCTTCTCCCTTTCTAAATACTCTAAATCCCATCCATCAATTCTTTTTTGACATCACTGTAGAGGATTTTGTAATAACAGGAATGTAATATTGCAATTGTTTTCTTGAAAGTAATTTTCTTAAGGACTTGATAATGTCATCCCATTAAACAGACTATTGTGAGGATGACAAGATTAAAATGGTTTGTCTCCTATCTTAGTTTCACTGATAGAAAATCAAGAAACAGGTTCAAATTATACTGTGCAAAGTCACTGGAGACAATTAAACATTGTGTACTCATCTATTAGGCTTCATCTTTAGAAATTTAAGTTCAAATTATGCATTTTGACATAAAGCACCTTTGACTAACACTGTATAAAATGCCAGTTATATGTGCACTTCCCCTACAAGTAAAGAATACCATTCCAGAACATAGCAATTTCCTGCTCGTTGTAATTTGATCATCAAAAGAATATTGTATCAGATATTGCCTACATGATAAAAACAAAAAAGCATGCTATCTAGGGATCTGAAAAAAATGTTTGCTTGTGGGGCAAAATTTTGGATTTGGTGAAAACTCCTTCCAGAATCCCCAGTTGCCTTTACACGTTGTAACTACTGCATATTCATAGTAAAAATCCGTATGTTTAGATGCAGCAATATCAGATACTAAGGGATGCAGAAGGAAATGCTTTTACTATAGGTTGCCTCCTCTACATTCCATCTGTAGAATGGGGTAATAAAACTCACATTAAAAAAAAACAACACCTTTCTGAAGCCAGGGAATAGGAATAGGATCTTACCTTTTGTTTTACAGATGAAAAAGATGCAAGCTTGAAGGAGGTCAGAACTGTGAGAGAAAGAATAAGTTCCTTCTGATTGACTTATTCAGGCTCCAGCAATTGCCTAGCTTTAAAATACGAACCTTTGAAAATGACTGGGAACATTAAAATACCTAATTAAAATCCCTACAGATCAAGTTGATATTGTACTGAAAGGACTGCCAGAAACAGCAGGACCAAGGATGAATGGCATGCAAGTGGACAGCCAGACATGCTTTCCCTGATTCCCATCCCTTACAGACACAGAGCTATCCTCAGACACACTTACCTTGAAGCTTTATGTGGAAGGACAAGTCATTCTCATTTCACAAGGCACTTTTATAGGATCAAATATGGAAAATATGTAGCCTCCTCCTCTTTCTTAAGTCAAAACATTGTTGGCAAAACTTATTTTGGCAATCTAGTCTCCTAGCATAATTCTCATTCATATTAAGATGTTTGGATATAATTAGAAATATTTTATCCCATATTGAGTAAGTATGTGAATCAATCTCCTATAAATAATTCAGGAAGGGAGCAATCTGAAAGTGATCTGAGAGAGTATGTTGTTATAATGTAGGTGTTGTCTGAGAGCTTGTTCAAGGATTAAGATCTCTGGATTTTGTTGCCTACTGTACTCAACTCAGTGTGTTGTCTTTTTCAAACTCCAAAACTTTCTAAATAATTGCAAATATATATTTTTGGGAAAGTTTTTTACTGATAAAAAATATGATTTTTCCCCATGAAGACAGAGTCTTTATATAAATTATTTTGCTTATTCATAAGATGCGTAGAAGTTTAAGTGAAAAAAATAGTTAAAATAGATCTCCTGTTTTTCATTACCTACTTCTGAGCCTGTCCCCTGACTCTTTTGAGGTAAAGCTGTTTAACCCTGCTTAACCATTTCAATCTCATCACCAGCTTTCTTTAGAGTTGCCTTCGATGCCTGCAATGTTCTCCCATGAAGGTCACCAATTGTTCTTTACTTCTCATCAACCAAGTAGCTTGAAAAATCTGACTTCTATAAGACTTGAGTTAGAAATTTCCTTTTGATATTTCTTTGTTGAAGTATACAATATTCATGGCCCTCCCTCCTACCCCTCTGCACCAAATAATATACTTTCTCCCTGTTATTGCTACTACGGATAAATATATTGCTTATGCATTTATTTTCATATGTAATTAATATTGAAATTGAAATTTTTAAATGTTTGTCATATTGGTATATCTGTTAGGACTGTTCATGTTAGTATTGTCTGTTTAAAATAGGGATCATATCCGTTTAGTTTGATTAAAGTAGAATACTCATTGAATTGCTTAATACAGTGCATATCTCTTGGTTGATATGGAGAGTATCAGATGATAAATGTGTGTCTTTTGACTCTTCTGGAAACTTCCAAGATCATCTAAACTCACTTTGTATCAAGCTAGCAGACTACACAAAGAGCATGCATTTTAAAGTAAATCATTTAATCGCACTGAAATAATTATCAAAGGACAAGGATCTGTTTCAAGATTCCTATTTAGGCATGGAAAAGGGCATGGTATTTACAATAGCTAGCATTTATGTACTGCTTGAAAGTTTGTAAAGTGTTTTACAAATGTTATCCAATTTTATGAGAAAACAGATTAAGTGATTTGTCTTGGGTTTCACACCTAGGAAGTGTCTAAGGTAGATTTGAACTCAGGTCTTCCTGAATTCAGCTCCAATGTTTTATCCACTGTGCCACCTTGCTATTAACATAGCTATAGTAACTGAACTGAAGTTTGTTTAGAGGAAGGAGACAGAAAGTAGAGTTTCATGTAGCATCTGGATCTCTCTGCTAACATCATCTGCTGTTTTCTTCCATCGGTCATAGGTAGAGACCTCTTTCAGCTCCCTTCATTTTATCTCAATAGTCATTAATTAGATGTACTGTTGCTGTTTTCCCTTTTATATCAGGTGCTACCATGATTGTTTCTTTCCTCGTCTTTCTATAAAGTCTCCACACACCAATGAAAGTTGATGCTTCACGATACAATCACTCTGAGCGTAGGCACATAGCCTTAAAAGAAATATAGTCCTGAGAAATACAGCCTGGGCTACTTTTTAATAGGAAATGTGCCCCTATGACATCTGAAATTGGATGCCTAGAAACACTGGTTGCAAATATAAGCCATAGAATATTAGTGGTAGAATGCAGAGATTATCCTAGATTTAGTCCAATTTCAGAGAGTAAAAGTGACTTCCCCAAGGTCACTCAATGAATTAATAACAGAATAACCAACTTCAGTACAACATGGTTTTCCATTTCCCATCACCTATATCACTTGAGAGTTTGGAAATAGATATTTCATTGTCTTGTTCAGTAGTCTATTATAATGTTAACCTGCCTTCTGTAAGGATAAAGTACTTCCTTTAGACTGTAAGTTCATCTTTATCTTAGATATCTCCTAAATGGTACCAACTAAAACCAAATTCTTCTTTCTTTCTATATATGGAAATGGAAAGGTTTTATTTAGCTCACTCTTTCCACTCCCTAGACCTGTAGCTCTATTGAACTCAGTTTAAAAATCTTCTTTCCTCTAAAAATATCACTGACTAATCTAGATCCAGGTTTAATTAGTGCTCCCACACTGCCTTATTGCAGTAAACTTCTGATTAGTTGAATTTAGGATGAATTTTTAATAGCTGAAACTGACATTCATTAGTGTTCAAGCTTCTGGGAGTAGACAGATCCTAGTACTACGGTGCACCTGGGTAGTAGTATCTAAGCAATAATTGTGGCCATGCAGCCAGTGTTTAATTATATGAGAATGCCTTGGGTATGCATACTTGATGAAAGTTATCAAGAGAAGACAGAATTATTGTGAACAAAAGGTATAGACCAGCCTCTGTGTGCACATAATTAGGGCCAGACTGTATGTGGATTTGAAGTCCTGGGCATTCATAATGGGAAGCCCCAGTGAGTATATCAGCAAAATTGGATTATATGGGAAAAAGATGAAAAGTATAAAAACATCACACTAAAGTTTCAGGTCAGTCGGGCACACGTTTCAGTCTGACAAATTCTTGCCCTTGTTAATGTGTCATAAACAGCACTAAAATGGATACTGTATTTCTTATTCAGCAGCAGACTGTTCAATGTTATGAAAAAACAAATTTTTAGGACAAATAATTAAAAATAAACTCCAGTCTTAAGGCATTTTCTTTGCAAAATATCCTACAATTTTTATTTCCTTAAAGTGAAAGTCACGGTTAACAATAAATACAGAGTAAAGTGACCAAGAACTTCACATTGTGTGCATTTCTTGTCACCTTGCAGCACCAGGCAGTCATTACTCTTCACTTACAATCTTCGTGTGAACCTCCCTGCTCTTTATCCGCAGTTTGTTGACCTGAGACTCAGCAATGTCAGCCCGCTCCTCAGCCTCTTCAAGTTCATGCTGGATCTTGCGGAATTTGGAGAGGTTTGTGTTGGACTGTTCCTCCTAATGAAAGAAAGGAATTTGTCAGTACCAAAGGACAGGTGTTTCTGAGCCTAGGTGGGAAAGGTCCTGATATTTTCTGACCCTTTAAAATAATTAACTAGAAAATTTAATAGTAACATGACCAATTCTATATTATTTTTACCTTTAGAATTAACTTTGTAATTTGAGGTTTCTCTTTTCATAAATTTTTGCATATCTACTTTTGTTACCAAGCTCTTCACACTATGAAACTTTCAGGTGGTAACTTGCGCTCACTTCTCATGTGTGGTACTTCCACAATTAGACAGTGGTGACCATAGTCTTCCACTTCACAAGATACAAATACACTTAATCAATGGGGAGTTTTAGTGGCATCAGGTATATTTTAGGATCAAAGAACAAGAGCTAGAAGGAATCTTAGAAGTCATCTACTTTAACCCCTTCATTTCACAGATGAAGAAACTAAAGCCTGGGGAGGTTAAGTGATTTGCCCAAGGTTACACAAGGACTGAGAATCAAGAGACAAAGTTTGAGGCCAAGCCCTTTGACCCCAAAGTCCTGTTGTCCCAAATCTTTTAACATATAACAAAGATCACCCAACCTTTTCCTGGGAGAAAAAAATTTCATTTACTTTGGAGCTTAGGTGGGAGTATTGGAGAAATGGAAAGAAATTAGTGGATTTTTTTTTTTTATTTTTAAAGACAGTACTACAAAGGATTAAAAAAACTGGCACGTTAACACTTAGACTTTGGGGGCACATAAACAGGACACCACTAATGGCATAAATCTTATGATATTTTGTTAGGTTTCTAGCCCTGAAAAATTATCTTTTCTAGTTTCTTTTTAAACACTTATTTCTTTTATTTTTAATTTATGAAATAAAACAAGGATTTCCATTATGTAGCGAAGATACTTACAGCCTCCTCAGCTTGTCTCTTGTAAGATTTCACTTTTGCCTGGAGTTTATCCACTAAGTCCTGAAGTCTGAGAATATTCTTACGATCTTCTTCAGTCTGGAAAAATTGTAGATAGGTAGGGACTAATCAAAAAGAAGTGATTGCTATTCCTTTGCTGATAGCAATATTAACTTGATACAGATACTTAAAGGGATCATAAATATAGGACTAGAAGAGATCTTAGGGGACATCCAGTCTAATCCTTCATTTAATCAATGAGGAAACTATTGATCAGAGAGCCAATTGTATAAGTTCACATAAGCAGTAAAATGACACAGGGAAAAATCCTAACTCCAAATCCCCTCTTCACCATATCTCACCTATTATTGCCTTTTCCAGGTAGTTACCCTGGATAAGGTGTTTACCCTTACCTGGTAAGTGAGCTCCTTCACTCTCCTCTCATGTTTGCGTAGACTCTTCACAGTGTCAACGTTTCGTTTCTGTTCACTTTCAACCTCACCTTCAAGCTCACGAACCTAACATAAAGTATTATATTTGTTTTAAGTTCTTTGCTAAAAATACTGAATAGGATAAGACATACAATGCAAAAATTTAGGATAGGTACTCTGGCCTCCAGTTTCTGGATCTGCTTCTTCCCTCCTTTCAGAGCCAGCTGCTCAGCCTCATCCAGGCGAAGTTGCAAGTCCTTCACTGTTTGGTCCAGGTTCTTCTTCATCCTCTCCAGATGGGCACTGGTGTCCTGTTCCTTCTTCAGCTCCTCAGCCATCATGGCTGCCTGGTTAGCAAGAAAACCAAGACAACTATAAATATCATGTAATCATATAAATAGATCAAGGAGGGAAATCAATGTGTTTTCTGCTCACATCAGTGATAGCCTTCTTGGCCTTCTCCTCTGCATTCCGGGCTTCCTGAATTATGTCTTCCATCTCACCCTGGATCTGAGTAATGTCTGTTTCCAGCTTCTTCTTGGTGTTGATCAAGCTGGTGTTCTGGGTAAAAGATAAAAATAAATTACTATTTTCCTTTTTGCCCAAATAAGTACAGAAGATCGTAATTTGGGGGGAGTGAAGAGGGAAGAGTTGTAGTGATTTCATCACTGAGAAGAACTTCAGGAGGAAACTCCCTATACCCATTCAGATTAATAAATCAGCTATAACTTAAAGTGTTCCCTGGTGGTATTGTGAGTGTTAACGTTAGGTCTTCCTGACTCCAAGGCTAGCCATCTATTCACTGTGCCATGTTGCCTCTCAGAGCCTATATGCCTAAAATTATGATGTCATAATGCCCAATATTATTTGGACAGTAAATTCTTAATCATTGAATGTGACATTCATAGTGGAGATTCAATCTAATTCAATAAATATTTATTAATACACAATACTAAGCTACTGTGTAGTATGGAAAAGATGAATAGAAGACAAGCTTTCTCATCATGGAATTTATATTCTAATAGAATGTGTGCGTGTTTGTCCTTTGTTGCCAAAGAAGACCATGCCATCAGAGAAATAATGACATGACTTGCTCTTGACTTTGTTTTGAGTGATGGAGGGCTGTGCTGGTCACCAGCCTCACTTCTCCTCCAGAGCCATCTGAATCCAGTGACCAGATATTCATCAGGACGACTGGAGATGACCCAGGATGAGGCAGTTGGCAAGGTCACACAGTTAGTGAGTGTCAAGTGTCTGAGGTGAAATTTGAACTCAGGTCCTCCTAACTCCTGCACTGGTGCTCTATCCACTTCACCACCTAGCTGCCCCTCTAATAGAATATAAGACAATGCTGAATAGTATAAGTATAATAGCAGATGTTACAAAATGTTAAATGAGTAGAGAAGAAGAAGGGATCATATTTCATGAAAGGAAAACAGGAAAGACTTTAAGAAGGAGGGAATTCAAAGCCTCAAAGGAGGCTTTGAAGGATGGATGAGACTTTGACAGATATGAAACAGAGGAAAGATAACACCAAGATGTTGAGCCAAAGTGACTGGAAAAATGGTGGTGTCATTAATAAAAATGGGGAGGTCAAAAAGAACAGGTGCAAATGTAGAGGAAGAGAATAAGTCTTGTTTTAAACAAGATAAATTTTAGATACTTGAAGGACAATCAAGTGGAGATAGCCTCGAAATAGTTAGATATTATACACTAATAATATAGATAGATGGTGCTATAAAAACAAGACTAGACTTGGATTCAGGGAGGAACTGAGTTTGAATCTTTCCTCAGATAACTATTAGATATGTGAGATGGTAAGTCATTTAACCTCTCCCAGTCTCAGTTTCCTCATACATATAATGGGGATAATAATAACACCTATATCACAGAATTGTTGTGAGGATTATGTGATGCAAAATGAAAGGTGCCTAGAAACATTAGAATACATAAAAGTGCTTGTTATCCTTATTACTATAAAGCTACTTTTTTTTTAAAAAAAACTTATTGCCTCATAGAAACTCCTGAATAGAATTTTGACAAGTACCAGGATATATTTAATCAGGATCTGATTTGAACTTTTCCTTTTTTCCATTCTCCCAATATAGACATTGTTGTAATTGTGCTCACCTGGGTGTGTAGGAGTTGCACACGTTCACTGGCATCCAGAAGCTCTTGTTCTGCTATCTTCCTGCTCCTCTCAGTCTGTTCCAGAGTTGCCCGCAGCTCCTCAATCTCAGCCTGCAATAGGTTGGCTCTGCGCTCCACCATGGCCAGCTGCTCTTTCAGGTCCTCTTGGCCTCGAAGAGCATCATCCAGGTGGAGCTGGGTATCCTGGGTACAGCAAACAAAGACCATTATACATCATGCTCTCAGGGTTCAGCTAAAAGCAGCCATTCAGGGATAGCTCCACTTACCTTAAGTATTCCTTGGGTATTTCTGTAGTTCCTTAGGGCCTCTGCAGCCATTCTGTTGGCATGATTCAGCTGGATTTCCATTTCATTCAGATCTCCCTCCATCTTCTTCTTTAACCTTATAGCATCATTCCTGCTTCTGATCTCAGCATCCAATGTGCTCTGCATTGTCTCCACAATACGGACGTGGTTTCGTTTCAGCTGATCAATTTCTTCATCTTTTTCAGCAATTTTCCTGTCAATTTCAGACTTAACTTGATTCAACTCAAGTTGGATACGCAGGATTTTGCCCTCTTCATGTTCAAGAGATGCCTTAATGAAAGCCAACAATCAAGTGAGTAAAAGAATGAAAGAACTCTCTGTCCTAATAACTCGTGCCCCCAAGGAACCATTATCCTCCATGTTTATTCTGTATCTTTCTTTACGTCCCTCCCTAACTACCCAGAGCCAAGTCCAACTCCTTCCTGTATATATTAGTCTAGAATCTGTGTATACCTCAGCTTCTTCCAAAGCAGCCTGAAGTTCACTCTTTTCTTGCTCAATTTGTTTCTTTATTTTCTCCAGCTCATGTATACGTTTGCCTCCCTCAGCAATCTGCTCAGTCAGGTCAGAAATCTCCTCTGTGGGTAGATAGGGAGGTGGAGATTGAATGATAAAGGTAGAAAAATGGAAAGGGTCTTCCAAGTTACTGTTAATCAAGCACGTGAAGGGGACTCACGTTGCAAGTTCTTGTTTTCTCGCTTCAGAGTTTCCAGCTGGTCCAAGGATTCCTCATAGGCATTCTTCATCTTGAACAGCTCTGTGCTGAGGGAACGAGACTCCTTCTGGGAAGCTTCTAACTCAGCATGAGTTTCCTCATATTTCTGTTTCCATTCTGCCAAGACCTGAGGAACAAACACAGTTAGTTTATTGCAAAAAGAGTAATTAAAAGAGAAATTAAAGACTTACATATCATAAACTGTTGCATGGCATACCTTATCAAAATTCCTTTGCTTTTTGTCTAGGGCTGCACAGGCTGCATTTGTCCTCTCCACATCAAGCATCAGGTCCTCCACTTCATTCTGCAGACGTTGTTTGGTCTTTTCAAGGGAAGCACATTTGGCATTCACAGCTTCTACATGTTCCTCAGCATCCTGTAGACGCTGGGCCAATTTCTTCCTAAAGGATTACATATATTTCAGCAAATAGATAAGAATAATATTAAATAAGAATAATTAAGAATTAAATTAGAATTTATATAATATAAAAATTAAATTAGAAGTAATTAAGAATTAAATAAAAATAATAATCATGACAAGGAATCATGTTGGAAATTCATTAAATATTGGTCATTATGAAATACAAGCAGAATTTGGCATAAAGTGAACATCTTGAACTCCTTGAAGAGTAGGCATATGTACCTACATAATACACACACACACACACATGTGGGATGTAGTGTGTCAACATGGATAAACATCCAGCCTTTAAATGGAAAAATCTGAGTTCAAACCCTGACTCAGACAACTGAGTATATTACTCTGGGTATATCACTCAATCTCTCATTGCCCCAGGTAATTACAAGATTATATATTATAGGAAAGCTGCTCATCTGTGTTAGTGGAAAGAATTTCCATATTTGGAGTTCCCAAACCAATGAATCATTAACCTAGTACAATAAAAACTATGGTATTCTCACAGATAACCATTCAGGATTCCTCAGCATAGTAGGACTCTCCCTGCCTCAAATATATCCACACACATGCCTTTGAAAGAATACCATGATGGGTAATAAATGTTACTTCATGCACATGTGTATATGGGCATGTATACATAGATATGTATATATGCCAAAAGGAACCTTATTATAAGGTAATGCCTCCTATTGGTCTCAATATTGGACCTACAAGGTAGCATTTTATTTACCTATCAGTGTTCATTCAGCTATAATCTAATACATGATCGCTTTAGCTCTTTTAGAATCCACCTAGAATCTGTTTAGAATTCAGTTATTTCTCTTCCATTTAATATATATAGTTTATTTTTACTCTAAAAAAATCCCTGCACATACTTGGCCTCCTCCAGTTCCTCTGTGCGCTGAATGGCATCTGTTTCATATTTGGTTCTCCACTGGGCAACCTCACTGTTGGCCTTGGACAGCGCCCGCTGTAGCTCAGCCTTGGATTCCTGCTCTTCTTCATATTGTTCCCTTAACAAGTCACAGTCATGACGGGATGATTGAAGGCCATGGGCTAGTGCATTTTTGGCCTATGGGCATATATCTGGGTTAATTTTCTAGCATTTAATAATACAAGACAACGTGAGGCTGAATGTAATTTTTATAATAAAGTCAGGGAAAAAGTTTTGCAATACCTTGATCTCTTCTTCAAGTTGCCTTTTTAATTCTTCAATCTGCTGTGTGAATGCTTGTTTTCCTCTTGACAACTGAGAAACTAGGGCCTCTTTTTCATCCAACTGACGTGAATATTCACCTGTAGTATATACACATGAATGTAGATGTGTATATGTGCATGTGCACATATTTGCACAAAGAGAAAATTACCAATAGTACTTAAAGGAAAGACAGTCTTGGAAATCCATTTTATGTATTTTTAAGAGTTATGTTTAGAATTAATTACAACAATCATTTCCCTTTAAATCTAACTAGATTCGATGTAGGATGATACTTTTCATTATTGAAATCCACATATTCTTTATCAATTTCTATGTACAGTAAGAACTCATATGAATTAAATTGGTAAGAAACTATTAGTTGCATTCTATCTTTCTATTCTAAACTCTAGATCCTTTCAAAGTGATGTGACATGATGCAAAACATGTGAGTCTGAACTAGGACAGGGCAGATGCCCTTCTCTAATTTTCTCCAGATTAATGGATATTTGGAAGTTTAGGTTTGTTCCATGATCATTTTAAGAGTTTAGACTTCTTTAGTCCAGGGTCAAACAGAGAACTAAAGTGAACTGAGAGCCATTAGATCTATTATGAAATGTACCCAAGTCAGACACTTTTCTAGGATTAGCCAAAACTGGACAATTCTGTCCAATTTGAAGCTTTTATCCCTAGGCTGCCTCAAACAGACCTCTGCAGGTAGACTGGCAGGTTGTTCTCTGACTAACATTTGCCAAAATTTCATGCCTTTATTTTTTAAAATTTATTATTAATTTTTGGAATTTTAAAGTATTTCTATGACATCATATAATAAAAATATGATTGTATATGAAACTGCAAATTTATTATCAGTAATAAGGAACTTACCAGATTCAGTCTGTAAGCGTCCTCTCTGAGTTGTCAGGTCATTGATTAAGCGTTGCTGTTCCTCTTCCTTTGATTTAAGCTCACTAACTTGATCCTCCAGAGTGCGGCACATTTTTTCAAGATTCCCCTACAAGTAAGAAGGAATACATGGAAAATATAACATTTTAAAACATGATCCCAGAGTTATTTACTTATATATAGATAACTTTAAAATAGAAACAAGAATGATGATATCAGAGGAGAATATTTTTCTTACCTATCTTGAAATTGCAAAAGGACATGTTTAAAATTGCATAATTAGTTCAAAGCATGGATTAATTAATCTATTCTCAATCATTTACCAAGTACCTACTATGTTCCAGGCATTGTGCTAAGTAGCAAGGGTACAAAATCAAAAATGAAGCAATCCCTGCCCTCATGAAACTAATCAGTGGAGACAACAGGCACATCAGTTCATATTAACGTTATTCAAACCTGCCTGAAAAGTACCCCATCTTCTAAATAACAAAGATGTTTAAGCAAAGAACTAAGATCTTAGTTCAACCTGCATAAGAATGGTACAAGAACAACACATTACAACAGCTGTACAGATTATTTTATCACTCCTGCATGATACAGTTTTAAAATTTAGATATTTTCTACTACCTTGGCTTTAGAAACAGTTTCTACATTGCTGGCAAGGTCATCAATCTCCATCTTCATTTCACTCTTCTCCTTCTCCAGTTTCTGCTTGACCCTCTGCAGGTTGTCGATTTGCTCCCCAAGCTCAGCGACACTGTCCGCGTGCTTCTTGCGCAGAGTGGCCGCTGTGGCTTCATGCTGCAGGGTGGCCTCTTCGAGGTCCCTGCGCATCTTCTGGAATTCAGCCTCTCGCTTCTTGTTCATCTCAATCTGAGCTGAAGTCGCCCCTCCAGCTTCTTCCAGGCGCTCGCTGATCTCCTCGAGTTCCCTGGAGAGATCGGATCGCTGCTTCTCAGCTTTAGCCCGAGAGGCGCGTTCTGCCTCAATTTCCTCCTCCAGTTCTTCAATGCGGGCCTGGTAATAGGGGAAAACAGATCCATCAGCCCCTTCTTGTCAGTGACTGATTCTCTGAAGGCTAGAAGGCAGGGAAGTGAAGACTTTACCTGCAACTCCTTGATCTTTTTCTGCAACTGAACCCCTAGTGCTTGTTCATCTTCAATTTTGCTTTGCAGGTTGCTCATTTCAAACTCTTTCCTTTTTAGAAAGTAAAAGGAGACATATTAGTGTTCACCAATATTTATAGTTTAATTTAAAAAATAACTCTCCTCTACTTACTTTTTAAGTTTTTCATCAAGCTGTTGTTTCTCATTTTCAAGATCCATGATTGATTCTTGGGCTAGTTTCAGGTCACCTTCCAGTTTTCTCTTTGCTCTCTCCAGATCCATGCGAAGTTTCTTTTCTTGCTCCAGGGACCCTTCAAGCTAAAAGTTAACAATACCATAAATGACCTTCTGGGAAGAGCATAACTTCCATTTTACTGTCATAAAAGAGCTGTATCTCCTTTATAATTTCAGACTCACATCATCCACTTGCTGTTCTAGCTTGATTTTAGCTTTGGTCAGTGTATTCACTTTGTCCTCTTCTGCCTGCAGGTCATCCAGGGTCTGCTGATGGGCCTCTTGGAGGGCTTTCTTCTCTTTGGTGAGCTTAGCAATGGTTTCATCCAGCCCTGCCATCTCTTCTGTGAGATTTTTCACCTTTTGAGTGAAAATTATTTTAATTAAATATTTTCTTGTTCACTAAGTACTATATTTATGCTATTTCACATATAGCCATATGCTTTCTTAGGTTTCTTTAAGGTGAGATTCATACCTTATTCTCAGTAGCATGCTTCTCCTTTTCCACCTTGGCCAGTGTCAACTCAAGATCATCAATATCTTTCTTGAGCTCTGAACATTCATCTTCCAATTTCCTTTTCTTGGCTGTCAGTTCAGCATTGATCTCCTCCTCATCCTCAGCCCTTTCAGTCACCTCTTTGATTTTAGCCTCAAGTTGGATTTTGGTTTTGATTAGCTGGTCACATCGTTCCTCAGCATCGGCCAAACTTTCAGCTTCCTTGAATAAGAAGGAAAGTCATAATTAGAAAAGCAAAGAAGAAAAGTAAGGCTAGACAATGGAAGGCCTTGAATGAAAGTTGGAAGAGTTTGGACTTAATAAAATAAGCAACCAAAAGCCAATATGGGTCATTCATTCAATCATTCAACCAATATTTACGTAAGACTTACAATGTGAGAGGCAGGGTACCAGACTCTGCCTTAGGGATAGATGCAATTCAACATTGAGGTCCTATAGGGTCCTAGGCATGGTTATATGCTGAAGACAAAGCCTGTATCCTACCAGGAAATGGGAATGACATTTGCCAAGATAAATTTTAATATAAGGTAAATATTGGAGCAAATAAATAAGAGACCCAACTAAGTATTCTATGACCATTGAAGGGAGAAAGAACGGATGTTACTTACAGATTGTACTTGGAGTTGCAGGTCATTTTTCTCTTTCACCAAGGATACCATTTTTTCTTCCAGTTCTTTCCTTTTAGCTTCAGATTTGGCAAGTTCTTCTTTAACTTTCTGAAATTCTTCCTTCATGGTGGCCATCTCCTTTTCAGTCTCAGCACTCTTGAGCAGAGGCTTGATCTTAAAAAACAGTTTCATCCAAGGCCAATGCTTGACATTCATGAAGGCTCGAATGTTGTATTGGATGCAGAAAATGGATTCCCTATTGACATATTAATTAATGTGCATTAAAAGTTATATAAGCAATGAAAATAAACTTTTTAGAAAAGATAGCTTTATGGCCTCCTTGAAATAGTTTTGAACTCCCTCTCTAAATGGATTCATACCTTCTTTCCACCATCTTCTGGTACTCTACTCTTGCTAAGAAACCCCGGCACATGGCTTGAGTTCGGGTAATAAGCTGTGCTAACTTGTCATCTCTCATCTCTTCCAGGAGACCCAAAAGACCAGCTTTGAAAAAGACCTGCATAGGGGAGAGATTACAGATCATTGCTTCTTTCTACAGGAAGTACAAATGGGCAGGTTTTGGATAAGGTCATTACCTTTGTATGGCCAAATTTATACTGGGTGTGATCAATGTCAATAGATGCCAGAAGTTTCTCAGAAGCCTTCTTGCTATCAATGAATTGTCCTTCAGGAATAGCACTTGCATTTAACACTTTATATCTATTGAGATAGAATAAATGTCATATATGTGACCTTTCTGATAATTAACTGATGGTGAAAATGAAATAGTCAATGAAGAAACAATGAATTTTTCTATACTACTATATTCTTAGTGAAATGGGACCACTTTATCAGGATGATTGATCTAGCCCTAGCCCCACAGAACCATTTTTTGTTCTTTTCCTCCCCAAAATTAATGTCTTCCCCTTCCCACCTTCAAGTGTCTTGTGCTTTCATGATCTTTGCCTTCCCATACTGCTCTACCAAACCTGTTTTCAGGAAAGGACCTTATGGTCATTCTCACTAAAGTTAAAATGACTGATAACATGTAATCATCTACTTATAGAGGATTCCCAAATCTTTATCTCTAGTCTCAAATTTTCTTCCAGTCTGTGACTTTAGATTTCCACTTTCCTCCTGGACATTTTTTTCTTGGATATTCTATCTGGCATTTAAGATTCTTTACAATGTTACCTCAGTCTGGTTTTCTGGCTTCATCTCCCACTGCTCCTCTACATCAGTGGTTGTCAAACTCCAATAGAAAGAGAGGCCACTAAACTATATATATAAGGATCACTGTATATTGACTCGGGACATCACATATATAATATTAGCTATGTTCTACTGTATATACCTCAATTACATTTTAATCCAGTTTGGGTCCATTCCAGGAGTATTAAGTATATGTGACATCTCTGTTCTTCACGAAATGTCCATACCATTCAATCTGGTTTTCCCTCTTTGTGCTCATCTTTCAGCCCTCCCCACACCTTAAGATCCTACTCTACCTCCCTTCACCTATGCCAGTGCTAGATATCCTTGAAAGCCCAATTTAAATGCTATTTCCTCCATTAATTCTTCTCAGACCATTCCAGTCTAAATGTTGATGGCACTTAATGTCTGTAACACTAATTTAATGCATAGCATTTTATGCCTTGTATTATTATTTACCATTTCATATGTATACTTGTCTCAGTGATAACACTGCAAGTTTTATGAAGGTAAGAACTATGTTTTCTGCTTCTTTGTAATCCCCACAAAACTTACACATATAAGGTACTCTATAAATATCTGTTATTGTTATTTGACTGCCTAATTATATGTCAGTAAGTCCATTGCAAATTCTACAAAGTATTTAAAAAGTTGGGCATTAATTTTTAAGCTATTTTCAAGATTATGGTATTACTTTTGCCTTTTTCTTTTGCAATGAGCTCTAAAGAATTCAGAAATATTCAAAGGATTATATTAAACCAAAAGCCAAAATCCTCAAAAAAAAGATAATCGTGAGGATACAGTGAGATAATATATGTATAGAACTTTGCAAACCTTAAAGTGTCATATAAAGTCTAGTAAAAAATAAAAACAACCCAAGCAAACAAAAACAATACAGAGAGGCTGACCTCTGTTTGAAGTCAGCATACAGGATTCGACTTGGGAATCCTTTCCGGCAGATTCTGATACCTTCTAACACACCATTACACCTTAGCTGGTGCAGGACAAGTTCATGTTCCATGGCACCTGAAACACCCAAAATGCATGTGGCTACCATATTACAAAATAAAGAGCTTATTGTGTATTTTAATCTGAGAATATCTTACCAGGAGTTTTGGTTTCATTGGGAATGATACACCGTACAAAATGAGGGTGAGTGCTCCTCAGGTTGGTCATCAGTTTGTTTAAATTCTCCTAGAAGATCACATGAGAAGACTCATTTAAAGTGTGAAACCTAATCCAAAGGAAGGATACTCATGTAACTTTAACAGAAATTTTTATTGTAATGTCAGATTAAGGTCATTTAAAAAATCAACTCACAAGAATTTATTTGGTACCTACTGCTGGGCTAGATAAAAGCAGATCCTCCCCTCAAGGAGCTTATCATCTCTCAGGAAAGACAACACATATACATACATGTATATATAAGATGAATCCTGTACAATGCCATTTCCAGAGAGATGCACTACAGGTTGGAAGGATCAAGAAAAACATCACATAAAAGAAGGAACTTGAGCCAGGCTTTGAAGGAAATAATCTTTCCAGAAGCTACAATTTTCCCCACCAAACAAACTTCTTTTTTGATCCTTACGGGAAACACCTATACAAATCAATCTTGAGTAGAATTTTCAAGACTCATTTGAAAACTGAATCCTATTCAGCTCAAAAAATTGCATTCTTTTTTAGGCACTCACTTCCCACTCTCTCTTCTCCCACTCCTCTGCTACACACTGACTTTTCATTCTACCAAATTTCATACCACTAAGAAAAGATTCGCATCTGTCAGCACTGAATTCTCCAGGTCTCTTGACAAACATGGATTTCCTAACTATGTGGGCTGCTTCCAGATTATCTACAGGATGAGCCAAATGACCATAAATAATCAAGAACTATGAGTACCAAGGAGAGGCAGACTACTTTAAGTTACTTTTAGGCCTCCTGCTTTATATTCATTAGTCTCTATGGTTTGTTTTGCTGCTTGTTTAAATGAAGTTATGGAATATAACATGTTAGCCTTCTGAAAAAAAAAACATGACTCCTTTCTCTAGCACAACATGAAGGATGAGCATGATTCTAGGCAATTTAAATCCTCTATCCTAAGGTAAAGTCAAGGATTTGCAGAGGAAAGGGGAAAGGAGAGGAAGGGTATCTCTTATAGATTAAGGTTAGGCCCTACTGAAATAGTTTGGGTTTTTTTTTAAAATCAGGTACCAGATTAATATTTAGTGCTGGTACCTAGTACCAGGTATGAAGAAATCTCAAATCGATTTCCTGCCTTACCCTGAAAAGAGCTGATACTGTCTGAAAAGAAGAACCTTTCTTCTTAGAACCTTTCTTGGCAGGTCCACCAGCCTCTGAAGAAAAGACAAAGTATGAGATTTAAATATGGCTTTGGGTCATCCATGTTCCTTGTTACCTCTTTACTCCTTTCTCAAAGCAAATGGATTGCTTTGAGACTGCTGCTGGTTCTTCTCTCTCTTCAGAATTAGAATTTTATCTCATTAAAAATACACTACTAAATTTGAGTATACCTCTATTTATCCTGCTAAATATACTGTTGTGTATACTTAGTAAAACTGTGGAGAGCAAATGTCGTATAATGGATAAAGGGAATAAAAAAAATCAAGTCAGAAAGACAAAAATTCATGTATCTCCTCTGATAGAACTTATTCCCTCAGGTAATCCTCCAAGACAGTAGGCTCTGAGGGAGTTGCTGATTACATTGGTGGAGGGCGTTACTACACCAGGAGCTTCTCACTTTAATCAAATCATAGTCCTATACCAAAAAGAGGAAAATTGTGGAAACATTGCTTTAAAAATTTGCTGATGGAGGTCAAAGTATTGAGAATCAAGTGTTTGCTTTTGACTTGGGTAGATTGCCATCTTCCACTGCCCAAGATTCTGAAGGCATGGAGTTGGAAAAAAACCAAAACATTTTAGAAATGTTTTGAAGGGAATGAAAATATATACTGGTATGCATTTGTCTATAAATGTTTAAACCTTTGGAGGTTTTTGGCACTTATCAAAGAATGTAAGGGAAGAGTAAAGCAGAGTGGCAGAAATGGGGATGAAGATGATTCCAAAATGTCCTCCTGGACTTATTAGCAGGGATTTTGCTGATAGGACCATAGAATAAAACTTATCAAATGAGAATGTCCCCTGTGGAAAATTTCATGTTTCCTCATGTCTATGTAGCACCAGGGTGATATCAATGTTGGAAAAGGTCATGAGTGGGTTGTTAGAAGAGAAACCACTAACCACAGGTCTAAAGGAACAACTAGTTGCTTTGTACCTTCAAAGTCAGTTGCCTAGATGAAGTCATCACAAGAAAAGTACCACCTCCAGCTTACAATAATGAGTAAGCGCTATCTTTCAAGAATTACCTGCTTCAGCAGTCTGTGCCCCAGAGAAGAGGAAAGCTAGAGTTTTCATTGAGGATTTCTGGTACAGCCCAACCACAGTCTCATTCAGGGGGTCCTTATTCTTGTCAAGCCAGCCAGTAATGTTGTAATCCACAGTACCAGCATAGTGGATCAGAGAGAAGTGGGCTTCAGTCTTCCCTTTGACAAGTTTGGGTTTCTGGAAGTTGGCAGATTTTCCAAGATGCTGCTCATATAGCTTGTTCTTGAAAGAAGTATCTGTTGCCTTGGGGAACATACACTCTTCTTCAAGGATGGAGAAGATGCCCATTGGCTGGAAGGAAGACAGCAGATACACAATGATTATGTAGTATATAGATTTTATTCCGACAATAAAACTGAAATGAAATTCACCTATGGAAATTTTCATGAGTTATTTTTAATGTCTAAAAATCCAAACACACCTTCTCAATGAGCTCGATGCAGGCAGCCAGGTCCATCCCAAAGTCAATGAATGTCCACTCAATGCCTTCCTTCTTGTACTCCTCCTGCTCCAGCACGAACATGTGGTGGTTGAAGAATTGTTGCAGTTTCTCATTGGTGAAGTTGATGCACAGCTGCTCGAAGCTGTTGAACTGAGTGTGTCAAGTACAAAACACTCTGAGTGATTGGAAAAAACAAGTCAAGTCGAAGAAAAGCAAATTATGTAGATTTCTCCATTTAATGTTTTGTTTCCTCTAACAACTTACATCAAAGATCTCGAAGCCAGCAATGTCCAGGACTCCAATGAAGTACTGTCTGGGCTGCTTGGTGTCCAGCTGCTGGTTGATACGAGTGACCATCCACAGGAACATCTTCTCATAGACAGCTTTAGCCAGAGCACCTACAGCATTAGTCACCTTAAAATAGAAAAATGTAATTCCTATAGTTATCAGAAAAATGGAAAAGATTCCTGAGTCATTTGTGACTAACAAGTCAGACACATACCTGCTCTACAGTCTGGCCTTTGGTGACATATTCATTACCAACTTTCACCCTAGGACAGCACAATGCTTTGAGCAGGTCTGCAGAATTCAGACTCTGGAGATAAGCAGCTTTGTCAGCAACTGTAGGGACAGAACAAGAGGAAAAATTATATGCATATGTAGAATTGTGCACATATATACACGCATGTGAAATATATACATACATGCATAAATATGTACACATGCACATATACACACACATATGAAGATTAGCACCAACCACACCATGGTGCTTCTCTTTGAGCTCAAGGGTAATAGAAGATAAGAACCAGATTTGATTTCAGTTATATAATCAAGCAATTTAAGAGGAAGTATTCAGTGAATACCTTCAGTGCCATCTGGCTCAGCTTGTTCCTCTCTCTGCTTTTGTTTGAATTTCAAGTTCCCATAATGCATGACAGCCCCTGTGAGCTTGTAAATGGCTACCTTTTCATCAGCTGTGAAGCCCAGGATATCAATTGCACTCTGTCAATAGAATCGATGAGGTAAATGTCAGAATAGCATCTGAATTAATACTCCTTTTTCAGGTTAGCCTGACAAGGAATAGATATAGATATTCACTATATGTCAAGGTGAGGTCATTCCTTAAATATATACAAAGAAGTAAAACTTAAGGCAGTCAGAGAATATGATGCTTTGTAGAATATATAAAATAATAATAATAATTATTAGAGCTTCCTTGATGACAGTTGTAGTCTAGTGTCTCATCATGGCATAGAAGTGATTTATTCACAGCAAACTTCTGAAACAGAAAGTGCAACTATGTTTATTCCCATTTTATTAACAAGGATTCAAAGGTGCAGGGAAATTAAACTCCCAGGGTCAGACATCTCATGAGTATTTGAATTACAACTCAGTAATCCAAATAACCTCTCATTAAGAACAATATTATTTCCATTGCAACATACATTTTGTCACTAAGAAGTGATGCAGATGGGAAAACAGGGATTTTTATGACAAGTTTAGATAAATGTAAGGATGATAGAGCACTCATGTGTTATTAAGGGAAATTAGGATTTTTAAAAAATTTTTGATGGAGGTAATGCTTCCATTAATCTTTTGAGAAAAGGCAAGAAGGACAGAAATACTCATCCTTGATCCATCTCTTGCTGTTATAGTCCAAAAAAGAATACTTAATTTGGTGGGCTTGAGATCTCACCCGCTATGGAGTTATTCAAGTTCTTAAATACTTACATCGGTAGCTATCAGTTCCTCTTGGTCATTAATGCTGGCAACAGAGATCTCTCCTTGACTGATAAATGGATAATCATATGGGTTGGTGGTAATCAGAAGCATTTCTGAGGATAGAATTGACAGGATTATCCTTCTCATAAAAAATCTAGCATATGTACACAATTAATATAACCAGAACCACAACAAGTGATTAATAAAAAATAAGAATGGCTGAGAAGAAAACCCAAACACATTGAGGTTGAGGTAAGAGATTACTCCTCCTCCACCTCTCTCTATTTAAGGAACTGAATGTTTAACTAATCTTTAACCTTTGATCCAAACAAGTTCATCAATTTTGCCATTTCATTTAATGAAGGGAATTATGAAATGTCTTACCAATTAGTTCTGGTTTCCTGTTTGATGTGATCTGATAAAAAATGTGGTAGCTTCTTTCAGCCTTTAACTGAAAAGTAACTCTTGACTTCTCTAGCAGATCTGGAGAGATAGGCAAACTGTAATTAGTCAAAATTTAAAAGTGAATACAAAGCTTAATGTTCAAACAAGAAATCATAGACATGACAAATGGAAAAAAATTTGAAGGGTATATTTGGAAATCACTTCAAGATTAGTAGAACTTGGTCACTTACATGTTTCAATGTCTGCTGAAGCCAGTTTCCCTGCAGTATTGAAGTGGATCCTGATGAACTTACCCTGAAAAGGAAAAAGAATGATATGACCTTATTTTTGTGTAGCATTCATATCTGAGCAGCCAAATACCCATTATACATGTAATCACTTCTACAAATACTCTCATATTGTAGGAAAAATCTGAGCATACCCCTTTGAAAGGTTTGTATTTAAACACAGGTATTAAACATGGTAAAGAGGCAGCTGTGTGGCTGAGCGGATAGCTCACTGAGTTTGGAGTCAGGAAGACCTGAGTTAAAGTCTGACCTCATATACTTACTTGCTGTGTGATCTTAGGCAAGTCACTTAACCTCTGTTTGCCTTAATTCATTGGAGAAAGAAATGGCAAACCACTCCAATATCTTTGCCAAGAAAACCTCATGGCCAGTATGGTCCATGGGATCACAAAGAATCAGACAGGACTGAACAACATTAAATATTGTAATATCATATATAACAAGCCAGGGGTAAAATGAGGAACAAACTTTTCCTTGTTGGTCCATGTTAATATGAGACTAATAACTCCCAGCAGCCATGCTGTTCCATCATCAAGTAGAGAGAATGCATTTGTGTAACTAAGAACCATAGTGATGCAAGGTACTAGGTAATGTGGTCACAGCGCTCACATTTATAATTCTCATTCGTGTTCCCAAAGAGACTTACAAAGCGAGAAGAGTTGTCATTCCTCACGGTCTTGGCATTGCCAAAAGCTTCCAACAAAGGGTTAGCACTGATGATTTGATCTTCTAGTGTCCCCTAAAACAATAACAAAAACAAGCTAGTCCTCACATCAGGGAATCCACACAAACACCAAGGGGAACCAGCAGAAATTTGGCTCTGATTTGGTTCACAGCCCCACCTGCATCTTTCCCGAGGAATCTTCCTTCTTCTTTTCCCCAGTCACTGCAATTGTTGCAAAGTACTGAATGACACGCTTGGTGTTGACAGTCTTTCCAGCACCAGATTCTCCGCTGTCAAATTCATAGAAGAGAAATGGTCAGATTCTCCAATGATTTTAGGCAATGAAATACTCAAGCCCCAGTACGACATCTACATACGTGATCAAGATTGACTGGTTCTCCCGATCTGTGAAAGAGAAAACAAAGCAACTTTAAATAAACTTGACTTTGAAAATAAGTGGTATGTTTCCTACTTTAAAGTCTCCTGTGTCCTTTAAAAATCACCGAATTACAGCTTACAAAGGCCAGATATGATGAACTTCTGAGGTATTCTTCCTTTCATAAAATAACCCATGTTGTTTTAGGTGCAATAATCTGGCAAGTAGGCCAGAGCCAGATTTTCAATCCCAGACTAAGGAGTTTATATTACTGCCCCTGTTCCACCCCCCAAGGAATAGAGGTATATTGAAGTTTTCCTTGAATACAGGAGTCATGTAGTCTTGTCAAAAATTCCTGTTATCTTAACTTTTCAAAAGGATAAATTTAATTTTAGGTATTTGCTCTCTTCTGGAGGAATTGAAACGCAGGAGTTAGATTTCAAGTATGTTTTTGAGTTGTTTTTATAGACACTCTTATTTCAATTAGTAAACAAATGTTTATCAAGCATCTACTATGTGCTAGGTATTGTGCCAAGCACTTTCAATGATGTTTTAAGGTTTACAGAGAGCACTATTAATGAGTCCCTTATGAAAGAGAGTATAAGTGGTATTATCCCTAATTTCCACAATAGGAAACTGAGATTCAAAAATTATGTGCTCTGGGCCAAGCAACTACAGCCTTTGAACCTAGGATCTGACCCAAATTTTCTAAATCTAGGTGAGCTATTGCTATTCCAGTAAATTAGCAAGTTTAATTCCAAGTACTTTAAGCATTAAGGCAATAATCCAAGTGAAGATCTCTTAATTCTGGGGGCTTGAATATTTTCTTGCAAATATTTGTTGCTGTTCAGTTGTTTTATATCTGACTCTTTGTGACCCCATTTGGGATTTTCTTGGTAGAGACACTGGAGTTTTTGCCATTTCCTTCTCCAGCTTATTTTACAGATGAGGAAACTGAGGCAAGCAGAGTTAAGTGACTTGTCCAGGGTCACATAGCTAGTAAGTTTCTGAGACCAGATTTGAACTCAGGAAGATGACTCCTTCTGACTACAGGCCTGGTGCACTCTCCACTGTGCCGTCTTGCTGTCCTTTAGTGCAAATATATTGCCTCGTAATTTACTGTTTCAGTTTCCATGTCCTCATATGTATGTTTTATGTCCAAGAACTTAGCCTTGGTTTTCTAGATCAGTTTTGAAATAGAAACTTCTTAGCGTTCCCTAGTTACTTATTAAATATTGACCCACTCACCAGTTAACATGAACTGATAGGCGTTGTCAGAGATGGAGAAGATATGAGGAGGAGCCTCTTGACGCTTTTTGCCCCTGTAGGCAGCCACCACCTCTGCATTATACACTGGCAGCCACTTGTAGGGGTTGACAGTGACACAGAAGAGGCCTGAATAGGTCTGCATGAAAAAGGAAGAGACAATAATCTTACTAATGTTAATTAAAGGAAGGGGAAAGAAAACACTTCCAAAGGGAAGTTTTTCAAGGCATGAATATTTTAACTATATTATAAACAGAGTAAAGAACATGTTTTAAAATCATTATATCTCTAACAGTTCCGAGCAGCATACCTTATAGTTTATATTTGCTCATTGATAATTCCTGCTAAAAACTGAGATCTTTTGAATTCTTTTGGAATTCTGAAAATCTTAAACCCAAAAGAATCTATGCTTTGCCTTAGGCAATAGATGGAATATACATTTTAGTATATTTAGCATCATACACAGAGAGTGTAGCTTCTCCCCTTTGCCCCTAGAAATCACAGAATGACAGAATCTCAAAGTTGGAGAGGCTCTCAGATGTCATCTAGCCCAATCCACACATATAGGACACTCATTAGAGAGGGCACTGGATTTTGAATAAGGTAGACCTGGAACATCAGCTCTGTTATTTACTACCTACTACCATTTTTAAAATTAGAAAGTTGGACTAGATGTCCTCAAAGGTCTAGTCTATTCCATCTCTAAACCCTTGATCTAACGAAAGAAGAATTCCTTCTATGGTCATTAAACCTTAGCTTGAAAATCTCCATTACCTCTAGAGGCAGCCCATTTCATTTTTCAATAACTCCACTAATATGTCTTCCCCCAACACTAGTCTAAATTTTCCTTTTTTTTGACATTTTTATTGATTCATTACTCCTTGTGTTTGCCCTCTGGGGTCAAATGAAGTAAATTTAATCCCTCTTTCGCATGATAATCTTTTCAATACTAGAAGGCAGGACTCACACCGTTCTGTAAACTCTCATTTCTCCAGGCTAAGTACATCCTCTGCCTTTAGCTAGTCCTCATGTATGTATGCATTATATACAGTCACCATCCTGACTATTCTCTGAATGTCCTTCAGTCAATCAATGTCCTTCCTAAAATGTTTCACTAGAACTGAATGCAGGGTTATCTACTCTCTAGTCCTGGACATTATGCCTCTCTTAACACAATCCAAGACTGCATTCATTTTTTTGGTTTTCATCTAATACTATTGATTCATTTTGCACTCAGAGTCCACTAAAATACCATACGGTTTCCAGTTGATCTGCTGTCAAGCTATACCTACCACAAGTTACACTCTTGAAGATGAATTTTAAATTCATATAAGATTTGTTTCTGTTGAATTTTATCTTATTAGATTCATCTCAATTCTCTAGTTGCTGAGATCTTTTGATTATTCACTATTTGCCAACAAATCATCTACGGATCCTAGCTCTGTCATCTGCAGATTTGATAAGCATGCCATGTATGCCTTCATCCAGCATTCTAACAAACTTATGTAATCACTGAGTTTCTATAATTAGAAATGGGGAGGGGGAACCCTCAAGTGATTTTCATGTTTAATTCAGTTGACAATTAAGAGTTGCTCAAATGCCTATTCATATGATCTGTAAAAAATTGGAGGAAACTTTCTTGCCTTTAGCTAATGAGACGGTCATGGGGCCATGGTGGTCAGGGTAAGAGTAGTGTTATGGGTTTCCAAAAGCCATCATGAACAGAATTATAACTTGGAGAGAGTATTTAGAAACATTATTCCATTTGGGGATCTCTGAGTTTGTTTCATCCTCAGACACTAAACTCTTTTTCTTTAATATTCCTTGGGGAACATACAGTTCTAATTATGGCTACTTAACTTCTTGAGAACTATAGTAGGGCTTTTCTCTGAACTTTATTTAGAAGGTCACATAAATGAATTTAGAATTGACAGCATGTGTTCTAAATCACAGATACTGTCGTATATACTCACATAGATCATCCAGGCTGCATAACGCTCTTTGAGGTTATACAGGACAGCAGGCTCATGCAAGTGAGTCATCATGGCCATATCCTCAATCTTGTCATATTTAGGTGGGTTCATGGGGAAGATTTGATCTTCCCGCACTGTTAGTGTCTGGAAAGTAAGAAAGTAAGAAAGGCACAAGTTCATATAAGTTAGGAGAAAGAAGAAATTGAAGGTGAATTCAGGGTGGTAAGATTTTTACTTACTGCTCCAGATTCTGTTTTTACAGTCACCTTTCCTCCTTCTCGGCTTTGGATAGTGCTTTTTACAAAAGATTCTTTAGGTTCCACTGCAAAGACTGATGTCTTGGCATCAAAAGGCTTGTTCTGAGACTCAATACGTTCTCTTTCAGACTTTCTTAAGTAAGGGGCCGCTTCCCCAAAAACGGCCATTTCATTGTCTGAACTCATGACTATGGTATATTAGCCAGAAGACTTAAGAGAAAGAAGATATATAAAAGGCATCATTCAGGATTTGCATGACCATACACATACTTTCATTCATGCACTAATTTTGTTTGTGCTTAATATTTACTGCAGAATTACAGTCAACGATGCCGTTCTAACTATTGAAAAAATTAACTCACATTTTCATGCTTCATGACTTACCTTCCCATAAACCCTGTCAGTAGAACTACTATTAGGAGAAGACAACCATGGTCTTACTCAAAGGTGCAGAAATTTAGAAGGTGCTAACAGTTTTTGTAGTCCTTCAACAATATAGAAACAATTGAGCTTAGCTTCCCCCACTGGGATGTTGCATCCCAGGTGAATTCCTCCTTGACATGCCCTGCCTTTCTCTACTTCTCATTCCCCTTAGGGAAGATATTTCTTAGCAGGACATACACAGTGTCTTTTGGTTTCAATTTCCACCATCACATCTCAACAGAATTGAGAGTATATTTAGTGCTTCTTGCCACAGAGGGAAAAGTGGTTAGTCATGTCTTATACTTTTGAAAAACCTATTACTTCCTCTGTGTGTACCTAGTTCTGACATGTAAAAAGAATTTAAACTTCACTACCAGAAAAAGATATTGTAGATTGATGCTACTGCCTCTCCTAGAAATTTTCCCTACCCCCTCCCTCCCAAAATTATTTTGATTACATCTCTCTTTGGCAGAAAAATTCCTCTATATCCATATTTTTTATTTTTAACTTATGGGTTCTTAAAACTCTGCCTTCCACAAGATGAAAGTGCTAGGAGGAACCTTAGCTCTCACTTGGTTCTAGGCCACTGGCTGGTTAAGTGACTTGTTTAGGGTCACTTCCTCATTCTCTATAAATGAAAATACAGAAGGGTATAGGAACTTTCCCAAGAACATAGAGCTTGCAAATGGTTATTCTCAGGTCTTCTTTCCTCAAGTGGAAAGAACATTAAATTTAGAGTCAGAGGTCCTACATTCAAATCTCCAGTCTGTCACTATCTGTTTGTCCTTGGAAAAATTACTTAACCACTCTGACTCTCAGTTACTCATTACTGCAAAGCATGTATTCTTGCAGGGCATGGTATCAACCTGTCTTCCCTGCTTTTCTCCTTCATCTCTAGGGTTTGCCTCAGACTTCCATGATTTGAGGTTTTATAGGGCTTTGCCGTTGTTTAGTCGTTTCAGTTGTGCCTGACCCTTTGTGACCACATTTGGAATTTTCTTGGCAAAGATACTGGAGTGGTTTTTCCATTTTCTTCTCCAGTAGATCCACTTTGTCAGGCAATCAGAGGTTAAAGGATTTGTCCAGGGTCACGTAGCTAGAAAGTGTGTGAGGCTGGATTTGAATTTAGGTCTTCCTGGCTCCAGGTCTAGTGCTCCATCCATTGAGCCACCAGCTTGGGCTAGGATGCCCCTAGTCCTTCACATAGTTTATTCTTCAAAAACTAGCTTTCCAGTTAGGAAAACTGACTTCTACTCCCATATTTGCTACTAAATACCTATAAGATTTTAGGCAAACCATTTAAACTCTCTCAGTGACAATTTTTTATTTTGGCTCAGAGCTATAATTTCATCATTGTAGAGAGTTTTCTCTTGAGGAAATTCCCTCTATCAATGCAAATCAACAATGGTTCTACAACTTTCATACCTGGAAAGTTACCTGGACACTGAGAATTTAAGTGACTTATCCAGTCTTACAATCAGTCTGTGTTAAAGTCGGGCTGTATTTGAACTGAAATCAGTCAACTCCCAAAGCTTGTTCTGACTTTCAAGTAATAAAGATTGCTTACATTTATGTGGGATCTCATGGTCACAAAATACTTTACATATCTATCACCTTTGATCCTCAGAACAACGGTCTAAGTTAGGTATTACAACTCATACTATCTTCCTTTTGTCATTGAGAAGACTGAGTCAATGAATGAGATTCTTAATAATACTGAGCTCATAAGTGATAGAGCTGAAATTCAAGAATGTGTCTTTTGAGGAAGAATGCTAACATCTTATTTCTCTGACAAAATTCTTTGAAGCATGTCCTCTACTTTGTCCTCTACCTCTACTTTGGAGTTATTTGAGAATTAACAATGTCATAATAGTTCATTATGATTAATGAGTGTACCATGTACTACAAAATTTCTCAGTCATACATCTCCATGAGAAATTCACTTAGGATCATAAGATCATAAAATTTTAAATCTAGAAAGTACTTTGTAGATTTTCTAGTATCGTCTTCCATTCAATGGAATAAGTAAATAAAATTAAGTTTTTAAGTGCAGTCTCATCTGAAACAAAGTTGATTGAGGCTTTTTTGAATTAAATGTGAACTCTTCCACAAGGGAATTTTCCCATGGATCTGTTTTTTAGCTAATATGCTGAAAACTTTATTCTCTCTTTTCCCAGATGGTATCTTGTTTCATGAACGACCGAAGCACTCTGCTAGAAAGAAAGATCCACTTTCTAGTAACTTGCCTGAAGCATGAGTTGGAAGACAAAGGTACTGAGATAAGCACTTTCTAGAAGGATGCTAAGTTACATAAATCCCATCTGGTAGCCTTTCTTAATATCCTTCCAGTGATTAGTAAATCAAGATCTTACCTCTTATGTTAGGGAAGAAGATGGGAAGAAAGGAAGAAGATGCAGACTTGAAGCAGGGCAATGCTGTAAAAGAAGATAAAGAAATTATATTACATAGTCTTAAAATCTCCTTTATGCATGTATGATGACCCCAAGGTGGCTAAGGACACAACAATGCCAAAATAAAACAAAACAAAAATCTCCACAAATAAGACTGGTAGCAATTCTATCAGTCACAGCTAAAACTGGCTGTGTGGTCCCTTTGCTTACCCTCTCTGGAAATCCAGGTCCTTGTCACACTTACCTTAGAGCTTTTTAAAGCAAGACGAGTCAGACTCATTCCAAGAGCTCTTTTATAAGGATAGATATGGAAACAATGCAGCTGCCTGTTCTTTCTTAAGTCAAAAAAATTGTTTGGCAAAGCCTGTTTTGGCAATCAAGAGTCCAAGCATAATTCTCATTCATATTAAGCATGTTTGGATATAATTAGACATATTTTTCTTACTGGGTATGTGAATAAATCTCCTCTGAATAATTTGAGAGGATGATATGAAAGGAGGAAGGAGGGTGGTGAGTAAAGTAAATATGGGGCCAAGATACTCAGTTTTTCTTGACAACTTTGCTATTATCTTACTAGATTCTTTAGGGATACCATCTAATATAAATTTTATTACACTGGCATCTTTAACATTGTGTTGGCAAGATATATTTTTAAAAATATCTTTTGCAAGATTGATCAGTCTGACTCCCTGTTTCCAGCTTAGCAAGAGTTAGCAGAGCTCTTTCCCCAGATTTATGGAAGAAAAAAAATACCTCCATTTGTTGCTTCTATCTTGAATGAAGCCAAATATTCTCATCCCCTCAGGAGTCTTTCAAGAATGTCCCTGCACAGATTTACTCCACTCCTGGTCTCCAATCTGTGGTCCATTCATTCATTCATTCTAGCCTGGGATGATGGCACATGCTTATAATCTCTTCTGTTAGTTAGGGGAGGCTGAAGCTAGTAGAACACTTGAACCCGGGAGTTCTGAGCTGCAGTTTTCTAACCCCATTTTGGGTGTACTCAGTACGTATGGAAAAAATTATGGGGAACTCCTGGGAGAGGGGAACCACCAGGTTGAAGAAGTAAAGATTCCACAGGTCAATAACTGAATCAGGACTATGGGTGGTTGCTGTCCTTCCAGCCTGGGTGAGATAGAGACACAATTGAGACATAAATCTCAAAAAAATAAGCAAATTCTCTCTCTCTCTCTCTCTCTCTCTCTCTCTCTCTCTCTCTCTCTCTCTCTCTCTCTCTCTCTCTCTTCATGTGTAATTATATACAGATATAATTTATGTTTATATATTATATACATATATTATGCACATACATAAACATATATTCAGGGGTTACTATAAGAGAGGATACAAAAATAACAAAGATATAATTCACGGTCTCAAGGAGTTTGTATTCCAGTAGTGGAAATAAGACAAGTACACAAATAACTATGATAGGAGTACAACATGCTACCAGAATTCAGAGGACACGGTGATTACCTCTGACAAGGGAAGATCAGAGAAGGCTTCATGAGGTGGCTGTCATTTGATGTGGACTTTGAACAACAAGCAGGATTTAGATAAGCAAAGATGGAGGGAAGGGTATTTAAGACAAAAGGAACAGCATGAACAGAGAAGGGCATAGAGGCAAGAAAATACAAGGCATGTAAGAGGTTTAGGGAGTAATCAAGCTTTCCCAGAATATGGGATACATAAAAGGGAGGGTAAAGGATAATTGTTGTTTAACTTTTCAGTCATGTCTAATTCTTTGTGATTCCTGTCAAGATTTTCTTGGCAAAGTTTTTCTTCCATCCTTCCTTCCTTCCTTCCTTCCTTCCTTCCTTCCTTCCTTCCTTCCTTCCTTCCTTCCTTCCTTCCTTCCTTCCTTCCTTCCTTCCTTCCTTCCTTTCTTTCTTTCTTTCTTTCTTTCTTTCTTTCTTTCTTTCTTTCTTTCTTTCTTTCTTTCTTTCTTTCCTTCCTTCCTTCCTTCCTTCCTTCCTTTCCTTCTTTCTTTCCTTCTTTCCTTCCTTCCTTCCTTCCTTCCTTCCTTTTCTTTCTTTCTTTCTTTCTTTCTTTCTTTCTTTCTTTCTTTCTTTCTTTCTTTCTTTCTTTCTTTCTTTCTTTCCTTCTTTCCTTCCTTCCTTCCTTCCTTCCTTCCTTCCTTCCTTCCTTCCTTCCTTCTTTACTTTTCTTCCTTCCTTTCTTTCTTTCTTTCTTTCTTTCTTTCTTTCTTTCTTTCTTTCTTTCTTTCTTTCTTTCTTTCTTTCTTTCTTTCTTTCCTTCCTTCCTTCCTTCCTTCCTTCCTTCCTTCCTTCTTTCCTTCTTTCTTTCCTTCTTTCCTTCCTTCCTTCCTTCCTTCCTTCCTTCCTTCCTTCCTTCCTTCCTTCCTTCCTTCCTTCCTTCCTTCCTTCCTTCCTTTCTTTTTAGTGATTTGCCATTTCCTTATCCAGCTCATTTTACAGATGAGCAAGCTGAAGTAAACCAAGTTCAACGACTTGGCCTGGGTTGCAGAATTTGTACTCAGGAAGATGAGTTTTCTTGACTTCAGGCCTAGTACTCTAGCCATTGCACCACCAGTTGACTTTAGTCAACGAGCTATGGTCAAAATTTCATATAACCATAACTACTTAAAAGAGATCTTGAATTCTTGTGGCTATTATGTATCTTTTGATTGAAATTTATGTTACAATCCTGTTCAAGTGACTTCTAAAAGGAAATAATATTGGAGAGGTCTGCAGTAGGATTGCTAATAAAGTAAGAGTAAGTTTGGTTGACATCTTAAACTAAGCAGAGTTTATTATCTAAACTGAACAGAGTTCATTATCTTTCCCCAAAACTTTGCCACAATCCACCTTTCCTATTACTGTAGAGGGTAACACTATCCTCCCAGTACCTCAGGCTCACAGCCTAGGAATTATCCTTGATTTCTTTCAATATCTCACCCCACCCCCAGCTCTCATATCCAATCTGTTGTCAAGGTCTGTTGACTTCATCTTTGCAACACGTCTCATATATATCACTTTCTCTCTTATGGCATTGCTACTACTCTAATGTAGGCCTTTATATTTCTTGTCTAGTTTACTTCAATAGCTTGCTGGTGGGTCTACCTGCTTCAAGTCTCCCCCAACACCAATCTTTCCTCCATTCAGCCACTAAAATGATTTTCCTACAATGCAACTTGAACCATGTTATTGTTATTCTTCTAGTCAATAAACTCCAATGGCTTCCTATTGCCTCCAAGAACAAATACAAAATGCTTTGTTTGCCATTCAAGGTCTTTCATAACCTAGCCCCCTCCTACCTTTCCAATCTTCTTACACCTTCCTCCATTAACACATACTCTTCAATCCAGTGACACTGGCCTTCTTGATGTTCTCAGACAAGACACTCCATCCCTTGACTGCTGGCATTTTCTCTGATTATTTCCTAGACTTGTAATGCTCTCTCCCCTAAATTCTACCTACTGATTTCCCTGACTTCCTGTAATTTCCAACTAAAATCTCATTTTTTCCATCCTTTCTTTATTTTTCCTAGCTCCTCTTAATTCTAGTGCTTTTTTCTGTTAATTATTTCTTATTCATTCAGTATATGTCTTCCTTTTGTGTATATTTGCTTGCATTTTGTCTTTTCCATTAGATTGGAAGCTCCTTGAGGGCAGAAACTGTTTTTTGCTTCTTTTTGAATCCCCAGTGCTTAGCACAGCACCTGGCATATAGTAAGCACTTAATTAATATTTATTGATTGATGTTCAACCTTTTATTAAACACCTTTAGTAAGAGACAACCATAACCTCCCAAAACTCATAAATCTTTTCTTATTCAAAATACATATCTCCAATTCCTTCAACTGGAACTGATATGTATATGGTATGGTCTTCAGAGTCCTTACTGGTTCCCCTTCTTTGGAAATGTTTCAAATTTTGCCAGTATCCGTCCTAAAATGTGTTACCCAGAACTTTATACAATTCTTCAGATGTTCTCTAATGAAGACAGAATATAGAGAATCATCTCCTGTATTCTGGACACCTTTATGATGAGTCTAAAGCTGGGTAGTACTATATTCATTAGCATCCTTTTCTAAAATGTCGCTGGGATATAGTGGTGAACTTAATCCTTAAAGGCTATGTTAACACAACATAAACTTTGGCAGACCTTATCAAGATGAAAAGGCATTAAGTACTTTCATGCTAGAAAGTTGAGCTTCTAGGGTTCAGCGTTGCTAGTTACAGGAAGCCCATCACTAGCAGGTTAGCTACCAGTAGATGAATTCTTTGGATGTGGCTACCTTTGAAACAATCAAAAATATTAAATACCTCTTAATTCTATTTAAACTCCCTTCTACCTTGGCAGGTACACTTGCCAAAAAGACTATTTTATGGAGAACTCATATGGAGTAGGTGATCACATGGTGGTCAGAAGAAGAGACACAAAGACATTCTCAAGATCTCTCTCGAGAACCTTGGATTTATGTCATCTCTAGTTCAATCTAATTTCAAAGTACTTAACTGGAAAATGGGCTCATCATCATTTCTGTATATTGTTATCATCATTTACAGTTAATTATTACATTTGGTCTTGAACATCTCAGGAGAGATGGAATTTAAGAAAATAAAGTTTGAAATATCAGGCAGAATTGACATATAGAAGAAGTCTATTCTGATGGTAACATAATTTTGAAAGTGCTCAGAGAATTTTCAATGCCTCTCAAAGGAGGAAAATTTATTAATTTTTTAAAAATTATGCAATATTTTAAAAAAGTAAATTAGAAGATGCATCAACTATGGCTCCATATGCCTACTTTCTTATCTTCATAAAATCTTTTTGAAAATAACCTATGCTCATAACGAGGGTAATCTATGAAAATTTAGGAAAGGAACAGATGGGTTTTTTGCAGATGATTCTCTGTTACATACCATATCACCACAGTCACATAATTGACTAAAAATTATACAGAAAAAAAGATTCTGCTAAGTCTAAAGAAAATGAGGGTTAAAGGTTCTACTCCCATGAAATCACTTCTGTGCCAATATAATAGTGTAACTTGTCATTAATTGGAGCTCTAGAGCATTGCTTCAAGTGCCCACAGTGATGAATAAGGGGACTGTTTTTCCTTAACAAAAGATCCAGAATGTCTGACTCCTATGGGGCCTTGTTTATGCCTGTGATTATTCAGGTGGGTTGAACTGGTAAGAGAGAAAAGCAGTGTTTCCAAAACCATAGGAAGAAGTAAGCAATGCTCTAAATCACTATTGATTAGAGAAATGCAAATGAAAATAACTTTTAAGTACCACATCACACCTATCATATTGGCTAACATGACTAAACAAGAAAATTGTAAATGCTGGAGAAGATGTGGGGAAATTGGAACACTAATGCAATGTTAGTGGAGTGGTGAACTGACCCAATCATTTTGGAGAGCAGTTTGTAACTATGCCCAAGAGGCTATAAAAATGTGCATACCCTTTTACCCAGCGACATCACTTATAGGTTTGCATCCCAAAGAGATCATAAAAATGGGAAAAGGACCCACATATACAAAAATATTTATAGCAGCTCTTTTTGTGGGGGCAAAGCATTGGAAACTGAGGGATTGTCCATCAGTGGGGATGGGCAAAAAGGAATGACTGTATAAGTTGTGGTATATGTACTATAAGAAATGATGAGCAGGTGGACTTCAGAAAAACCTGGAAAGACTTATATGAACTAATGCTGAGTGAAATGAACAGGGACAACATTGTACACGGTAACAGCCACATTGCATAATGACTAACTGATAGATTTAGCTGTCATCAGCATTGCAAGGTTCTAAGACAACTCCAAAAAGCATATGATGGAAAATGCTATCCACATCCAGAGAAAGAACTATGGAGTCTGAATGCAGATGGAAGCATACTATTTATACTCTCTCTCTCTCTTTCTCTCATTTTGTTTCTTCTTTCTCATAGTTCATACCTTTGGTTTTAATTCTTCTTTACAACATGCCTAATGTAAAAATGTTCAATATGAATGTATATTGGAACATGTATCAGATTGCATGCTATTTTGGGGAAGGGAGAGAAAAATTAAAACAAAAGCTTGTGGAATTGAATGTTGAAAACTAAAAATAAATTAACTTTTCAAAAAAGAATCAAGTATGATGAGGGCAGCTGCAAGCAGCAGTCAGAATTGGGGGCAAGGAGGAGGAAGAAAGGCAACATGGAGTCAACTGCATGACAACTGTGACCCTGGAACTGAAATGAATACCAATTTTCAGCCTGTCTTGAAAAGTGAGAAGATCTTCATGTTGGCTTTTAAGAGTATGTTGACAGGAGACAAGGTAGCTAGTAACTACTCATATCACACATATGCTTAGATTGTATAAGATTCCCTGATAGATGCAGTTATAGATAGTTGTTTATGATCTATTGATTTACAGTGTTAAAAAAAAAAGTATAGGCAGGGTAATGTTTGCTATTCAAATGATTTTCCAAGTGTGACCAAGGATGCCTTTTGCAAAGTCCAAACAGAAAAGGAAAATGGTAAAAATCCTTCAGTTCCCATTTGCAGATGACATTTTACTGATGATACTGAGACCTGGAATACTTTAGAGACTCTTCAGTGAAATCCATAGTCACTCAAAAGAGATAGGCTTAGCGATCCCCACAGGAAAAACCCAATGGATCAAGTCCACACACTGCTCAGATTGCTACATGTTTTTAATTGTATGAACATCTCATTGAGTTAATTCATCACACACTTCATAGAGACAATGAGTTGGGCCTAGAACTTGGCAGGAGAAAGACAGAGGACCAGATTTAATTTGGGAAATTTTAAAGAACTTTCAAAGTTGTTTGTGTGTTTGTTTCACACAAAATCCCATCTTTTGAAAACTAATATCCTCCTGGTCATTGCATGAATCATGAATAATCTCCAAAGATTAAAAATTGAAAGTGACAAAAAGGTCATTGGAGATACTCATGATAAGTGTAAATCGATAACAGATAATGCAGATGCCATTAATGAAACATATGAACAGAAAAGGAGCTGGACCAAGCATAGCAAGAATGAAGGATAAAATATAATCTGATTCTGCTTCTAAAATATTAATAGGCCTATAAGATGGGTCTTCATCATTTCAGGTAAGATCAACTATGGAGGATTTCCAGTTCTTTGCCATTATTAAAAGAGCTACTATGAATAGGAAAATCCATTATTATAACTTATCGATCTCCAAAATATTTTGCTCTCATCCTACCTAGGAGAAAGGAAACTTATATTATTAAAGGAGACAAATTTGCTCATAGCCATTATCTTAAATTGGTGATTTTCAAGGGACTTCACTTCCTCAAAACCGTTTTGTTTTACTTTTAAGCTTTTTCTTTCAAGTCAGGCAACTAGCTCAAGAGATGGCAAAAATCAAAAACAAGGTTGCGCTCCAAGGAGAGGAAGTATTTTTAGATCCTGAGGAAGAAACTATTTTTTTTATCTGAAGTAAAGGATGTCAGTGCCATTCAAAGCCCTAGTAATGCAAAGGAGTAAATACCTGGCACAGCTTGAGAAGCATACTTCTAATGTAATGTGAACCAAATGTCAGAGTGACTGTGAAATCAAATGGTATGCATATTCAAGTCATTCTTCTGAGCCACATGAAAAGTTAGAGGACAAATCTAAGGATGAATGTTCTTGCTTTTCATTCCTTAAAGTCATCATTGACTTAATTTTTTCTTGCTTTGCTCTCCTTACACTTCCAGGTTGCAATTGAGCTATTTGATTCCTATGTCCTTGCCCTTCAATGAGAAAGAAGGAAAAAAGATAAAAATTTAAAGGTATAAATTATCGTGTCATTTTGTAGAAGAGATATTGACTGGAAAACTTTTAATAGCATGCAAAGATTCACATATAGAAATAGTTGACTGAAGAGTGGATGCCTAAACACTCATCGTTGAAACTTGACTAGAAGGGACCTGCCAGATCATCTATCCTAAAATTTGTTTTACCAATAATGGAAATTAGGGGTCAGAAATGTTAAATGACTTGCCCAAAGGTCAGCAGTGCCAAACCTGAGATTTAACACAGCTCATCTGACTTAAAATCCAGCATACTTTTTTTTGTGTGTGTGTGTGTTTTGTTTTTTTTTATTTTGTAATGTTTAACAATCACTGCCATACAATTGTGATTTTATCCCCCCCACCTACCCCCCACTACCCCCCTCCCTCCCCACAACTGCATACAATTCTGTATAGATTCTACATATACTTTCCTATTGAGTATATTTTCACTATAGTCACAGCATACTTTTTAATACTCTTACAATGGTTCATATGTTTCCCTTCCCTGCTCCTTTAAGATATTTACGTTAAAAATGGAAAGTTAAGAGTAACAGTCACAATTTCTCTAAGCCCTCAGTTAAGAAAATTTTTAAGATTTACATAGAGGTTTGGCTCTTTATGTCAATTTGTTTATATGTGCAACAAATTTTTGTTTATTGCTACAGGAAATTTAAAAAATGGAACCATCTAGATTTTGATTGCTAAGTTAGATTTCAAAACCATATCAATATTTTTACTTAAAAATCATGATTTTGATAGCCTGGTCATTGACCTAAAAAGTACAATATGAGTAAAATATGGAAATAATTTTTGAAAATTCATGACTAGAATTTTTTCCAATTTATTATTTTTTATATCCTTTTCAAATTTTGAATTGAAAAATTATCTCCCTCCTATCCCTCCTCAACCCGTTGAGAAGTCAAACAAAAGTATATCAATTATGTATGTGAAATCATACAAAACATATTTCCATATTAGTCATATCACAGAAAAATCAGGAAGGAATGAAGGAAGGAAGGAAGCAAGGAAGGAATGAAGGAAGGAAGGAAGCAAGGAAGGAAGGAAGGAAGAAAGGAGGGAAGTTATACTTCAATTGACACTCATCAGTTCATCAGTTGTCTCTCTATGAAAGTGGATAGCATTTCTTCATTATATGTCCTCTGGAATTATCTTGGATTATTGTATTAATTAGAATATCCAGATCTTTCACAGTTGATCATCTTTACAATATTGCTGTTGTGCACGATGATCTCCCAGTTTTTCTCACTCAACTTTGCAGTTTATTTAGGTCTTTCCCTGTCTTTTCTGATTCCACCCCTCTCCTCCATCATTTCTTATAACACAATAGTACTCCATCACAATCATATGCCTCGACTTGTTAAACCACCTCCCAATTGATGAGCATCCCCTCAATTTCCAATTCTTTGTCATCACAGAAAGAGCTGCTACAAATATTTTTGTACATATAAGTCCTTTTCCTTTTTCTTTGACTTCTTTGGGTACAGACATAGTAATGGTATTGCTGGGTCGAAAGGTATGCACCATTTTATAGCCCTTCCAAATTGTTCTCCAAAATGATGGTACCAGTTCACAACTCCACCAGCAGTTTATAGTATATTTATTTACCTTCATCCCCTAGAGCAATTGTCATTTCTGATATATGTGAGATGTTACTTCAGCTCTATTTTAATGTGCATTTCTCTAATCAATAGTGATTTTTTCATTATTTCATATGTCTATAAATAAGTTTGATTTTTTTTTGAGTGAAAACTGTCCATTGATATTCTCTGATCATTATCATTTGGGGAATGATCTTATTTTTGTAAATTTGACTCTGTTCTCTATATATTTGAGAAATGACTATCAAAGAAAATTACTTTTCATCAAACTATACTTTCCTTTATTTCTTTTAATTAGATCTATTTTTACTTTTGCTTGGTCTGAGGTAATGATCATTATCCTTGCTTTTTTGGCTTCAGCTGAAGCATAATAGATTTTGCTAGTCATTTATTTTAACTCTATATATGTGTTTCTGCTTCAAGTTTATCTCTTGTAAACAGCATATTATTATATTTTGGTTTCTAATCCATTCTGCTATCTGCTTCCCTTTTATGGCTGAGCTCATTCCATTCACGTTCAGTTGTGAATATATATTTCCCTTCATCCCTATTTTCTTCTGTTTATCCTTCTCTTTTTTATCCTGTCCCTCTTAAAAAGTCTGTTTTGGTTTTGACCACTGCCTTCGCTAATCTGACCTGCCTTTTATTATGCCCTCACCTCATATTTCTTGTCTCCTTCCCCTCCTATTTCCCTACAGGACAAGAAAGATTTCTATAACCGACTGAGTACACACACACACACACACACACACACACACACACACACACACACACACACACACACACACACACACAGAAAGAGAGAGAGAGTCTCCCATCTTTGAACCAATTCCAATGAGAATGAGATTCAAGCGTTATTCATTCCTTCTCATTTCCCACTTTACTATAAAAGCTTTTCCTTATGTGCCTGTTACATGAGATCATTTCCCCCCATTCTCCCTCTTCTTTGCCCCTTCTCCCAGTGCATCCTTCTTTCTCACCCCTTCATTTTTTGAGATCATCCCAACATAATTAGCTTATATGCATGTCCTCTGTCTATGTAGACTCCTTCTAACTACCCTAATAACGATCAAGTTCTTAGAAGTTACATATATCATCTTCCCATATAAGCATGTTAAACAGTTGAACTTTATTGAGTTTCTTATGATTTCTCTTTTATGTTTACCTTCTTCTGATTCATTTGAATCTTCTATTTGAATGTCAAATTTTATAGCTAGCTCTGGTCTTTTCATCAAGAATGCTTGAGAGTTCTCTATTGTATTTCATTAAATGTCCATTTCTCTCCTCCACCCCCCACAGGATTATACTACACTTTGCTGAGTAGCTTATTCTTGGTTATAATATCAGATTTTTGGATTCCTGAATGTCATATTCCAAGCTCTCTGCTCCATTACTGTGGAAGCTGCTAAATCTTATGTGATTCTGGCTATGATGCCACAATATTTCAATTGTTTCTTTCTGGCAGCTTGCCATATTTTCTCTTTGACCTGGGAGATTTGGAATTTAGCTATAATATTCCTGGAAGTTTTCATGTTGGAATCTCTTTCTAAAGATGCTACATGAATTTTTTCCATTTCTATTTTGTCCTCTGGATCTAAGATATCAGCAGTTCTCATTAATAATTTCTTGAAATGTGATGTCTAAGAAAGCACAGACTGAGTTGAATTAGAAGGAATGATATAAAAAAAATAAAATTAAGGGGTGAGAGAGGAATATATTGGGAAGAGAAAGGGAGAAATGGAATGAGGCAAATTATCACTCATAAAAGAGGCAAGAAAAAGCTTTTTCAATGGAGGAGAAAAGGGAGGAGGTGAGAGGGAAAAAGTGAAGTTTACTCTCTTCACTTTGGCTTAAGGAGGGAATAACATGCTCACTCAATTTGGTATGAAAATCTATCTTACACTACAGTAAAGTAGGGGAGAAGGGGACAAGTGGGGTGAGGGGGATGATAGAAAGGAGGGCAAATGGGAGAAGGGAGTAATTAGAAGTAAACACTTTTGGGGAGGTACAAGGTCAAATGAGAGAATAGAATAAATGAGGTGCAGGATAGGATGGAGGGAAATATAGTTAGTCTTATACAACATGGCTTTTATGGAAGTCTTATGCAAAATTACACATATATAGTCTATATTGAATTGCTTGCTTTCTCAGTGGGGATGCGTGGGGAGGGAGAAAGGGAGAGAAGTTGGAATTCAAAGTATTAGAAATGAATGTAGGGAGTTGTTTTTGCATACAACTGGGAAATAAGAAATAAGGTAATGGAGTATAGAAACCTATCTTGCCCTACAAGAAAAGAGAGAAGATGGGGATAAGGGAAGGGTGGGGTGTTATAGAAGGGAGGGCATATTGAGGGAAGGGGTCATCAGAATGCAAGACATTATGAGGTGGAGGGAGGGGAGAGGCTGAAGAATATTTGGAACTCAAAATTTTGTGGAAATGAATGTTGAAAACTAAAAATAAATAAACATAAAAAAGAAATGTAATGTCTAGTATTTTTTATCATAGCTTTCATGTAATTCACTAAATCTTAAATTATCTTTCCACAGTCTTCTTACAAGTGAGTAGTTTTCCCAGTATATTTCACATTTTCTTCTATTTTTCCATTCTTTTAACTTTGTTCTATTGTCTCGATGTCTCATGGAGCTATTAGCTTCCACTTACCCAATTATAATTTTTAAGAAAATATTTTCTTCAATGAACTTTTGTGCTTCTTTTTTCTTTTTGGCCAATTCTGTTTTTTTAAGGAGTTCTTTTCTCAAGTGAATTTTTATGCCACCTTTTCTATTTGATCTAGTACACTTTTTAAAAAGGTTCTTTTCTTTAGTGAATTTTTGTGCCTCTTTAATTCACCATTAGGCCAATTCTGTTTTTTAAGGTGTTATTTTCTTTAACATTTTTGTGCCTTAAAAAAAGCAAGCCATTAATTCTCTTTTCATAATTTTCTTACATCACTCTCATTTCTTTCCCCAATTTTTCCTCTACCACTCTTATGTCTTTCTTTGACTCTTTCAAGAATTCTTGTTGGGCCCAGTTAGCATTTTTTCTTTGAGACTTTGCTTGTAGATGTTTTCATATTGTTATCTTCTTCTGAGTTTATGTTTTGGTCTTCCATGTCTTGTTCAGTTATTTCAGTCATGTTCAAATCTTTGTAATCTCATTTGGGGTTTTCTTGGCAAAGATACTAGAATGATTTGCCATTTCCTTCTCCAACTCATTTTACAGATGAGGAAACTTAGGCAAATGGGGTTATTGCTCAGGTCACATGGCTAGTAAGTGATTGAGGCAGTATTTGAATTCAGAAAGATGAATCTTCTTGACTTCAGGGTCAACACTTTATCCACTGCACCAACTAGCTGTCCCCAAGTAGTAGTGGTTTTCTATAGGCAAATTCTTTTTTTGTTGTTTGCTCACTTTCCAGCCTATTTTTTGACTATGAACTTTATGTTAAAAGTTGTGCTCTGTTCACCTGGGGATGGGGAGGCACTGTTCCAAGTTTCAGGCCTTTTCGGGATTCTGTTTTCAGAACTGGTTCTGGAAGTCTGTAAGTTTTTGGCGTTTCCAAGGTGGTATGATCCAGGGAGAGATATGATTATTGCTCTTCTGGTCTGCTCTCTGGTTTTCACCCAGGAAGGGATCCTGCTTCCCTGCAGCCACAAGAGTTAGTGTTGTTCTTGGCCCTGGAAACCCTGTTTATGTGTGGTCACACTGCTAGAGCTTCTCTTTGCCCTGGAACTGCAGTCCTCTCCAGCCTGAAATTATGACCTAGAACTGTATATGGGCAATTGAGCTGTCAAACAACTCCAAGTTCTGTATCCAGTGCCAGGAAAAAGCGTCTGCAATCTCTTTCTGACCAGTTGTATGACCCCCTTACCATCTCTGGGCTGAGAGCTTCTGGGGCTGCTGCTGTAGAGTTGCCTCCAAGGTCCACTGCTGGTCCTCTTGCTGTGCTCAAGGCTGGCCCTGAGTGTCATAGATGTCTCCTGCTGACTTCCTAGGCTGAAAAAATGTCTCATTTGACCTTTTATTGACTCTGCCACTTCAAAATTTTATTTGAGAAGTTATTTTAAAGTTGTTTAGAGAGCAATGTTGGTAGAATTCAGCTGGGCTGCTGCTTGTACTTACATTTATACTTGTGTTTATATTTATCTAATAGCTGGTCTTTTTATGGTTGAGGCAAAATTCAGGACACTAGAAATGGTTAAGTAATGTTACATTATCTATTAACAGACAAGAACCAAAATGAAGACTTTAGGGAAAAGAATAGGTATTTTCTTGGCACTTCCCATGGGTCTTGCCGAGGTGGGTACCAGTGGTGGCATCATCCCAAGTCTTCTACCCCAAGGTTTCCAAAGGGTTGGTGGTCCTCCTGAATCTCTTCCTTCTCTGCAATAGTTCAATCCTACATTATCTCTATCCTTTTGCTGGTTGTCCCTGTGTGGCTGACTCTTTAATTCAGCCCTTGATGTACCCACTCTTTTCTCTCCACTACCAGATCCTCAAAATGGTGGAAATATAATTAATTCCAATTAGCTCTAATGGCTTTATATAGGCCAAGAGCAGCTAGATGGCACATCTAGGGTAGAATGTCAGGCCCAGAGTCAGGAAGATATGAGTTCAAATTTGGCCTCAGATACTGTGTGATCTTGGGCAAATCTTAACCCTGTTTGCCTCAGTTTCCTCATCTGTAAAATGAGTTGAAAACCAGGACCTCCAGGATCTTTACCAAGAAAAACCCAAGAGTTGAATATGACTGAAAACAATTAAACAATCACAATTTAGATAGGCCAGAAGGTAGGACCAAATTCTCACAGTCAATTCAATGATACTTTCTGTTGAACCTAAGAAGATGCTTAGGCCATATTCATACCTAATGAACAATTGAGATGTGTTCTAACCTGATATATATCAGGGCACAGCATATTATCGTTTACTTCAACTGGAGTGGGGTAATTCCCTAAACTATCCCCAATACTTTCAATTTCCATCATATCATGATGTCTCCTCTAAATGATATAGCAAAAAAGAGGATATTTTGGAAACATTTTGTTACCAGGCAGTCTGGGACTACTTCATGGAATCATATAAAGTAAATCTGTAGAGGTATACCGACCAAGTTGTGAAGAGTTTTAAAAGACTAGCCAAAGCATCTGTATTTTATTCTAGAGGAAATAGGGAGGCACTGATGTTCCTCAACACAGGAGTGACATGGTCAGAACTGTGCTCTAGGAAGATTATTCTGGCTTCTGTGTAGAATATAGATTGAAGAACGGGGAGAATGAGAACCAGGAGTCCTCTCTGGAGGCTGTTAATTTGGAGGGGAGAGGTGATTAAGTTCTGAACTCTGTAAATAGATAAGAAAGGACAGATGGAAGAGATATAGAGACAGAACTGACAAGAACTAGTAACTTTTCAACCAATATTCCATCTGCCTCATTATTTTAAGGTCTTTCCTCAAGTTTCTGTGACCTGGCTCTGCTCTGAAAACACTACATCCCTTGAAGTTGTCTCACCTGGAATGTTATCTTTCCAAGCTCTATGACTCATAGGCCAAGAAGGAGGAGTGGACATATTCCTTGCTCTCTATTGCTTCTACTTTTAATTTTATCCTTCTATTTCCTTACCTTAATGACCTTTCTTCTTTCAAGGTATTTTGATAATAATAAAGAGTTAGGAGAGACTTTGATGGGTCATATTTTTTAATCCTCATAATTTGCAGATGAGGAAATTGAGGCCCAAAGAAGTTAAGTGACTTTCCCAGGGTGACACAAGTAGTAAGTAAAAAAGTTTCTATCCAGGGTCCTCTGACTCCAGAGTCATTGCTTTTCCCACAGCACCATGTAATTTTCCTTCTTTCTTTCCTGGTTATTGTTACCTACTGACCATTTATCCTTCTATCTTTTTTATTCTTCTGCTCATATCACACCTATTCTTCCACCTTATCTTGTCCTTTATTCTTTAATTCATTTTATTCTCTCAGTTCATCTTTTCTACTCAGGCTTACATCCGGTAACAGCAAGGACCCTAGCATACACAGGCGGGCCAGCTGTACAGATTCTTAGATCTGGTTTTCTAAAAGGAAAGCAACTTTTTCTAAAAGTAAAGCAATCTACTTTAATCAAGCACATATATCATTCACCTACTTCAGAGGAAAAAAGTCAGCACCCTGAACTTCAGAGAAAATACAAACAGAAATTACTAGCAGAAATTACAAACAGAAAGACCAACAGACAGGGATTCCAACTGTCTGCTTCAGTTTCCTCACTTATCAAATGGAGATGATATTGACCATAGACAATACATATATCATTACCAGAAAAAAAAGCACCAACATCTGGGTTTTCAAAGCTGGGGGCTCCTTAGTGGCTAACCACAGTGTCATTTGACACACAAACGTTCTTCTAAAAAAGTAAGCCCCAAAGCAAAATCTCACCTCAGAGTATATATAATATTTTCAGGACTGGAGGGCACAACCCTCATGACCCAGTGCCTGACTAGAAATTAGCAAAAGGTGTATGAGGCCTATTAATGGGTAGATAAGATCTTTAACTCTTCCCCCCACTCACCATTAACCTTTTGTTAACATTACACATCCATATAAAGTTAACCTGTTAAGTTCCTTTAGTGTTTCACTAGCTAGGACACTAAAATCCCTTGGCTTCTGAAATTCTGTGATTCATGACCTATGAGTTCTCACCCTTGAGTATAACTTCAAGTGATTTCTCCATTCTTGCTATAGCAATACCAAGCATTGCTACAGAAAGCCATGAAATTAAGCAGATTCCATCCACTACAAATTTATAAGCCACAACATTACTGTTCCTCATTAATTTTCCTATTCTACTTTTATCAACTCCTTATGCCATTCCTCACAGTTACTGTTCTGTTTTTCTCCTATTCTATTGTTTCCTTCAACCATATGCCCTACAACACATTTACTGTAGATGACTTAACCTGCTATTTCACCAAGAAGACTGAAGTCATCCAAGGTGAATTCCCTCAGTTTATATCTTCCTTTCTTCAGAACTTTACAGCATCACCACCCTTTTGTCTTTCCCTCTGGCCATTTGAGAGTCTCCCTACTCTCAAATTTCATACTTCCACCTATGCTTTTGATTCAACTTTCTTGCATCTCCTCTAATAATTTAAGACCTTTCTCTAGCAGTCATATCCACCTCTCATAGTCTTTGATCTTAGTTTCAGTAGGACTACTTTCCATCTGTTCATAAACATGTTCAAGTTTCATATCCTTAAAATATCTTGTTCTTGATCTTATTATCCCATCCAGCTCCCATCCCATATACCTCTATTCCTTTACTACTAAAATTCTTTTAAAAATTGTCTATACCCAATGCCTCTACTTCCTCACTACCCACTTTCTCCTCAACCCCTTGAAGTCTAGTTTTCAACTTGTTGCTACTCCCTTGAAACTATTCTCTCAATGTGAGGTGAAGGAAGGGAGAGAAAAGCATTAATTAAGAGCCTACTACATGCTAGGTATTGTGCTAAACACTTTGTAGATTTGATTCTCACAGTAACCCTGTGCTAATATTATCCCCATTTTATAGATGAGGAAACTGAGGCAGAGAGAAGTTAAATTACTTTCCCATAGTCACAGAACTAGTAAGTGTCTGAGGTAGTATTTGAACTCAATCGTCCTTGACTCAAGGCCCAGCACTATGGTCACTAATAATCTCCAAAACACCAAACTGAATGTCCTTTTTTTAGTTTTCATATTAACTGCCCTCTCCATAGGCAGGTAACCATTCCCTTGGACTAAATACCAATGCAAAGGTCAAAGCTGTCATGTCAATCTCATTAGCACTACTCAGTGCATTGTGCAACATAGACATAAGTGTCTGTTGAATTTGTTTAACTATATCTTCTAAACAGTCAAGCCATCATTTGTGTTTATCTATACCAATATTGTTGAACTAAAAGCTGCATAGATACAAGATTGTTTTTTTCCCATCAATTTTCATCAATGATTATTTCTCCAGCTCTTATTCCCTATGCTGACAGTTCTTTGCCATTTGAAATAACTTTCCGGTGAACAAAGAATGTCTCCTAATTTCTTTGCTCCTGTAATTCATTTACTCCACCTTTCCCTACCCCCAAAGGAACTAATACTCAGCTTCTTCAAGTTATGTCCTAAAGTTAAAGGATCTATACAAAACTGTTTCATAGACTTCTTGAACTTGACTTAATAAGTCTTGTATTCACTTCCAGCTCTCACTAAATCTATGAATCTATAAATTGATCATCATTTTTATCCTACAAATGAAGAAACTAAAACTCAGAGAGACAAATAACTTGTTCAAAGTGACATTATTAGATGACGACAAGCCAGGACTAGAATCCATGTCTCCTGACTCCCAGGTGAATAATCTTCTTCCATAATCCATGTGTTTTGAACTCCCAATTACTTCATTCTAAGTAATCTATGATGTGCTCTTAATATATACAACTTTATCTCCAAGTACATACCTTATAGTGCCAGGCATAAAGGAAAATAGCATTTGCAGGCAAGTCACAGATCACTTAGAGATTTTTTTCCTACTTTATTAACAAACTGGAAACTGTAGGATGCTCTGAACAAAAAAATTACAAACTATAGAACTGATGAGTTTATAATCTCCTAATAAATCCTTAAATAAAACATGTATGCCTCTGACTACTTCCAGGGTTAACTGGCCCTCATTCACTTCATTAAATGGTCAGTCATCATCTTTTCTTGGAAGAGTATACATACACCATATGGCTAAGGAGTCAAATACAATGACAGAAATAGTCAAAAAGAAACTCCTGTATCGCCATGTCAATAATTATATGTCTGAATATGCGCATTGAATCCATCACCTCTCTGTCAAGAGAGTGTTAGCTTGTTTCACTATAAATCCTCTAGAAGCATGGTTTGTCATTGTGTTGATCAGAGTTCTTCAATCTTTCAGAGCTTTTTTTACATTACATTTTCTTTACATTATTGTTATTATTGTATAAACTGTTGACTTCACTCTGCATCAGTTCAATAAAGCATCCTGTTTTTGCTGAAGCCTTTATCATTTCTGACAACACATTATTATTTCATAATATTAATACATCACATTCACCCACTTGGCTGGCATCTGTCTTAGTTTCCAGTTCTTTGCCACTACAAAAGAACTACTATTAAAATATTTATGTATTTGAGTATTTTTTTCTCATTCTGTCATTTCTTTGGGTTATAAAAATACCAGTTGTATTGTTGTGTCAAAGAATACGTTCATTACTTTTTGGGCACAATTTAAATTGCTTTCCAGAATGCCCAGACCAATTAATAGCTGTACCAGCCATAGATTAATGTGCCCATTTTCCCATAGCTCTGCTAACATTTGCCATTTTCCCTTCTTGTTAATTTTGATAGTCAGAGAGGTATGAAATGGAAACTTGGAGTTACTTTAATTTGCAATTCTTTAATTATTAGTGACTTAAAATGTTTTTACTTATGACTGTTGCTAGTTCCTCTGAAAGCTGCCTCTTCATATCCTTTGATGACTTATGAAATAGAAAAGGACCCGTTTTTTTCTTACAGATTTGGTTCCCTACATATCTTGGAAATAGTTTCGTTTTGTTTTGTTTTTGTCAGAGAAACATGCAAAGTTCTTTTTATTCTCTAGTTGTCTGCTTTTCTTATAATTTTATCTTCATTGGTTTTGTTTGTGCAACATCTTTTTAAATTTTATGTATTTAAAATTGTTTATTCTATCTTCTATAATCCCCTTGTAATATTTCCACTTATATATAAATATGACAAGTAATTTCTTCCTTGATGCTCTAATTTGCTTTTGTCACCCTTTATCAGTGGCTAAGTCAAATGTCTTTGTTGCTATTTTAGTAATTTTCTCTAAAGTAATCCTTTAGTATTTTGATTGGCATTTCACTGGACAATTAAATCACTTTAGGTACTATTTTTATTTTTATTATATTGCTTTGACTTACCCATGAGCACTTAGAAATTCTCCAATTATTTAGAACTGGCAGTAGAACTTGCAGAAGCCATGCATTTCTATTTGGGGGACCTCACTTATTGATATATATGTCACTCTTTTGTAAGTACCATAACCTGAACTGTTGAAAAGGGAGCTAATAGACCAATTTGGGGGGATGCTACTTCTTCCCATTTCTTTTTCTCCTCAAACTCCTTTGCTGAATCATCACCAGGTCATAACTATTAACTCGTTCTGCCCTAGGTCCTCTTCTCTTTTTTCCTTCTAATCATTTTGCTTAGTGAGTTCATCAGCTTCCATGGATTCAATTATCAAATTATACAAATGATCAAATTATCACTATGTATGGTAGAAATTGGGCATTGACCAATATCTTACACCTTTTACCAAGATAAGGTCAAAATGGATATAAGACCTAGATATAGAGAGATTTTAAGAAAATTTGAAGAACATGGAACATACTACTTGTAAGACTTATGGATAGGTGAACAATTTATAAATAAATAAGTGATAGAGATCAGAGTGAGGTATAAAATGGATAATTTTGATTACATTAAATTAAAAAGGTTTTGTACAAATAGAGCAAATACAGCCAAAATAAGAAGGAAAGCAGAAAATTTAGGAAAAAAATGATAGTTTCTCATTTAAAGTTTCATATCTCAAATACGTAAAGAACTTTGTAAAATCTACAAGAATAGGAGTCATTTCCCAAATGATTAACGGTTTTTGTCAGGCAGTTTTTAAATAAAAAAATCAAAACAATTAATAGTCAGATGAAAAAAAATTCTCTATGTAATTGTTGATTGGATAAATACAAATTAAAACAAACTTGAGGTATCATTTTATACCTATCAGAGAGGCTAAAATGATTGAAAGGAAAAGTGACAAATGTTGGAGGGAATGTGGAAAAATTGGGACACTAATCTGTTGTTAGTGGGATTGTGAACTGATCCAACCATTTTGGAGAACAATCTGGAATTATGCCCAAAGAGTTATTAAACTGCACATACCCTTTGACTAAATAATACCACTAGATGTTTTTCCAAAAATGACCAAAGGAAAAGGAAAAGAACCTTTATGTTCTAAAATATTCCTAGCAGCTCTCTGTATGACAGCAAAGACCTGGAAATTGCAAGGATATCTGTCAATTGGGGAATGGCTGAACAAATTGTGCTATATGATTATGATGGAATACTAATGAGTATAAGAAATGATGAATTCCATGATGTTAGAAAAACATGGGTGGGATTGTATGAGATAATAAAGAGCAAAATGAGCAGAACTAAGAGAATGTTGTATACATTAATAGCAATATTGTTTTAAGAATAACTTTGAGTGAATAAGTCATTTTGACTATTATAAATACCCAAGAATATATCAAATAAGATGCCATCTGCATCTAAAGAAAGAACTGATAAAAAGAAATATGTATAGAATGATTTTATATTATATCTATCTATCTATAATATACATTTTTACCTAATGGTAGTCATCTTTAGGGCAGAGGAGTAAAAATATAAGAAATTTACATGATAATTTTGTTAAAAATTTATAAGAAATAGAAAGTTGTAATAATAGATTTGAAATTTCATGTGCAATCATCTTTTTTTATTATACTATGCTTGTTTTATTCCAGAAATTAAAAATAAAATAAATTATCTGTATTAAAATTATTCTTAGATCTACTTATCCGACCTAATCTTTCTCCAGATCTTTAGTCTCATATCTCCAACGCTTATTAGACATCTATAAGTCCCATAGATTTCTTAAACTTAGCATGTCCAAAACTGAACCTGTCATCTTTCCCCAAAACCCTCCTCTCTTCCTAACTTCCCTAGTTACTGACAAGGACATCACCATCCTCCTAGTCACCTAGGTTCCCAAACTAGGTGTCATCCTGGACAATCTCTTACCTGTCCCAATCATTTGCCAAGTCCTGTTGTTTCTCCTTCTGTAACATCTCTTGTGTACATCCCTTTCTCTCCTCTAACACTACTACAATCCTGGTGTAGAACCTTATTACTTCATGCCTGCACTATTACAATAGCATTCTGGTTGGTCTTCCTGCCTCAGGAATGACCCCATGCCACTCCATCCTCTACTAAGCAATTAATGTGATCTTCCCAAAGTGAAGGTATGACCAAGTATTATCTTCCTCCCACCCCACCCCTCACCCCTATTCAGTAAACTCCAGTGACTCACTATTACCTCCAGCATCAAATATAAAATCCTCTCTTTGGCATTTAAAGTCCAACATAACCTGATCTTTTCCTATCTTTTCAGTCTTCTTATACCTTACTCTCCCCACTTTCCCCACCATTTATTCTGTAATCCATTGACACTGGCTTATTTGTTCTTCCTTTCACAAGACATTCCATTTCTGGTCTCCAGGCATTTTTCCTGGCTGTCCCCCATTCTTGCAATTCTCTCTCTCCTCATCTCTGTCTTCTAGCTTCCTTCAGGTCTTAGTTAAAATCCTACATTCTGCAAGAAGCATTTCCCAATTTCCTTTAATGCCAGTGACTTCAATGTAAAATTGACTTCCATTATCTTGCATATACCTTGATTGTACATAATTATTTGCATGTTGTATCTGCGATTGAACTGTAAGCTTCTGGAGAGTAGGGACTGGGTTTGTTGTTTGCCTTTCTTGGTATCCCCAATGCTTAGTACTTGGTATACAGTAGGCACTTTATAAATGCCTATTGACTTGACTTTCTATTTTTCACATTTGTTGGAATAAAATTGCCTTAATTCAAATTGCTTTCATTGAAATTAGTTAAATTCAGATCTTCCTAGAGGAAACCCTCAGTAGAGTTACAAACCAGTAGATGATTTAGGAGAAGCTTCAGAGATATAAAATCAAGTCTATGTAAATGCAGAGCACATTAAGTGATACTATGCTTTCCCTAAACTAAATATCAGTCTTCCTCCCTTTTCTCTCACTTATATCCTCACTGTTTCTTTAAATCTTGCCTCAAGACACATTACCTGTAGGGAATGCTGTGGAAAACACAAGCCAGAGAAATGATGTGACATACAACCTATCACTTAATGTGTATTACTAGCTATCAATGCAGAATATTTTTCTGAAATTTAGACTCAGTCCATATGTTGAATGGCTATGTTCCTTCAACATTTTTGGTTACTCAAGCTTTATTAATTGTTTTCTGGCCCCTTGTATTCTGTGTGGTAGGAGCAGTATTTGGAGCTAGGACACAGGACTGGTAATTCTAGAAGTTTGAATATTTGTGAACAGCAACTGAGTGTAGCACTTTTGCATCTGACTCATATGTCTTCACCTTTGCAGCATAAAGATGTGTAAAGATCTGGTTACTGCCAGAGACCATCATTTTGAGACTAATTAATACAACTATATGCTTCTTCTTTGATAGCTTCAAAATATTTGAGGAAATTTCCTTATTCACACAGAAAAGTTTATTGGAAAGGACAAAGCTCAGTGGGTAAAAAAGATTCTTCAGCTTGATGCAGAATCATCGAAGAAGAGTTGTGTGTTTGTTTTTTGTTTTTGTTTTTTTTTTACTCTGAGATCTAAAGGGTTCTGGGATTTTCTCAGTTTGGTATAGGCCCTCATTCAAGCAATAGTCTTTTATTTAAAGCAACCTTTAAAGGGAATTTTATAGAGATTTTCCCCATGATCTCTATTCAAAATTCAAAAGATAAAAGAATCTAAGGGATAAATTTACCTTTGAAGTTTTATTTCTATTGAGTTTAGTCACAAATACAGGGACCTAAGGGCTTACCTTAGTTTGTACACTTATCTTTGTCAGACAGCAGAGTAGGATGGTGGAAAGGGCATGGATTTGGAACCAGATGATATGGGTTTGAATTTCAGCTCTGCTACTTAACTAGGTATGTAACTTTAGGAAGGTGATGAATAACCTCTCTGGGTCTGAGAATCCAAATCTGTAAAATGAAAGACATTAAAGCTCTCTCCTATTGCTCTGCTTAGTCTTAGAAGTAATAATAAATAGTAATCAGTTAAAGTTACAGAATAGGAAATTTTTATGTGATTTAAAGAAAGATTTCTAACCTTCTGAGTTATTCAAAAGCAGAATTTTTAAAAAAAATTTAATTCATAGAATGTTTTCATTACTTGAATCCCATCATTTCAGCTACTCTGTCTAGAGCTGAATGTATGCTTATAATTTTGCCTGATTCCTCTAGAAAAAATGAATCAACTCTAGAGGTAAAGCCTGTAAACCTGGATCCTAGTACCAAATATATTGTTTCCAAGATGTGTAACTTTGGGGAACACTGAAACTTAGTTTGCTCACCTGTAAATTGGGGTTATGACGCTTACACAGTTTGTTGCAATGATAATTCTATCAAATTAAACATACATTTATCAAGTGTTTCCTGAGGGCAAGCCCCTGTCCTTATCTTTCAGAGCAAATTATTTATGGGTGCATATGTGTTCCTATTCCCACATTCATATTTGTGCATGTATCATGACTAAAGATAAAAAATTTGCCAGGGTTGACATTTAGCCAGTGAATATCTATAAAAAGTAGAATGATTTATCTGGTTAATACCATCTTCTAAGTAAAGGACAATTCACAGGATTACAAGTTATAGAGTTAAAAAGAACTTCAGAGACCTAGTATTCTCTCTCTCTCTCTCTCTCTCTCTCTCTCTCTCTCTCTCTCTCTCTCTCCTCTCTCTTTACAAGTGAGGAAACTGAGACCCAGATAGAGGGAATTTACCTAAAGTCACATTGGTAGTACATAGCGAATCAGAATTCAAACTTTGGTGTTTTGACTCTAAACCAAACCATCTTTCTTATATATTAAATTGGAGGTAAAAATGTTATTTTCCATTGAAGAACTAAAGGGGGTTTTATAAAGAAGAAAGGAAAAGACTTGAATGTATTCAAGGTGAGAAGAGACATAATTGGAAAAGTTGAGAAGGGAGAAATGGTGGGGGGGGGTGATTGAGATAATGGGAAGGGGAAAGAGTTATAGGGGAAATAGGCAAGATAGATGGCTACCTACACATTCAAGGTTCCAACATGTCTATAGCTCTCTTAGTAAATCCACATTCCATAGATGATTTTATTTTCTTTTTTTGAAGGTAAACTAGCATGGCATGCAAGAAATTGACAGTTTGATGGTAATGTAGCACTATGCTTCAGATTAAGCAATATTCTCTCTACTTTGGACCTAAACACATAGCCCTGGGAATAGTGTTACTGGAGGATTATCTGGTATTTGGCAGATCCTTTACTAAACTTCCAAGTTGCTGCACTGCAAGCCTCAAAGACAGGAGATGGTCATTCAGTGGCAGGGCCATACTACTACTTATGGGCCATACTGCTACTTAGTTTATATATGAACAAGAAAATATAATCAAATAGCAAGCATTTATTAAAAACAGCTACTATGTCCTGGGCACTATCCTACGTAACATAAAGATAAAAATTAGACAATCTTTTCTCTCAAAGTGTTTATACTCTTTCAGTGAAGAAAACATGTATGTGTGTATTTATACACATAGAATAAATTCAAATCACAAATTAGGTACCATTTTGCTGAATGTATACAATGCTCTGGATAATGATGATAATCTAGGAAAGGAATTGATACTAGTTATGTAACATGACCATCGGAGATCACTATTCCAACCCACATTCCCACTGGTAGGTTGAGTCTCCAGAGGGATGACATTATTACCCTCAGAGTAGTGCTGGACATGGCTATACTCCTAAATGTTGTCTCATGAGTGCTTATGGTATGCCTCCTTCTAACAATCAGCCAGGAGACTCAGCTCTTTAGCAAAGGCATTACTCAAATGGCATAGCATCAAGAACCATAGTGATGAAACATTTTTCACAATACCAGGGTTGTACTTGCTCACAAATATGTCCATCATTCAAGAAGAGGAGGATATGAACTTAAAGTATATTAATAGTGATGTATACGTATAGGGGCAGCATGTGGTCAAGGCAACTCATAATTCTGGTCATATAAGACCCCAGTGTCCTTTTTCTCTGCAGAGGATTTTCACAAAGTTTGTACAACTTGATTTTGTGACTTCTGGCTCCTTATCAAGCTCAGCTGCTGCTGAGACTGAACAGGGTTGATAACTCAGTGGCTCCTCACCAGACTCTACAACTGTTGGCTTGGGCCATACAATTTCTAGTTAGTATCTGTCAGACAAAATCTCCCAAGCCAGCTATTCTGTTTCTGGGCAGTGGCTGTCAAGTTGGGCTAAGCAGGTTGCTTGACCACTGGATTTTTCTTAAGGTTCAGCATCTCTGCTAGGGGGTCAATCCATTGGTTTCCCAAGCAAGCTTAGGCAACTGCAATCTTTTCCACATCCATCCATTGTGTGAACTGGGTAGTACTGAGCTCTTTCAGCTAGGGCTGAAATTACCCTTAACTTGGACTTGGCAGAAGCTTCTTTGCTTTGAGCTCCTCAGAGTTGAGGCTCTGAGGTTGTTTGTTACCTCCTGTCATGAGAAGGCTTGCCTCTCTTATCAACAAATACTTCATGGTTCAAAAGCTTTTTCCCTCAGTAAGTCACTCCATGTTTCCTGAGGGTTCTTGATTTTAAGTTATTCATTTTCACCTCTCTTGCTCCTTTTTAAATCTTAAGTAGAAGAGTGTGCAAAAAAGTGAATATAGTCTTTGCCCTAAAAGCACATTCTTTATCTTGCTGACTTATTTACATGCAATCAAGATTTTCATATTACCCACGGTTTCTCTTTCCCTATCAGCATCTCTGCTTTTACAGATCTTCAGCTTTTGTCAATTCTCACTGGGACATCCATACTTTATGCATACACACACATAATACAACATACATACATACATACATACAGTATGTATACATATATGTGAATGCACACACATGTTATATAATACACATGTGTATTTATGTAAGTATATTTATATACATATGCATTCATGTGTAAACCCCCACACAAATCCCACATTAGGGTACATGGTACGATGAAAAACACATAGCATTTGAACCCAGAGTACCTGAGCTCTGCTCCTGGATCTACTACATATGTGATCCAAGGCAGATGATTTCACCCATGTAAGTTTCAGTTTCCCAATCTATACAACCAGGGGGTAGACCAGATGATTTCTAAAATCACATCTAGTTCTAAATCTTTAACACTATGATTTTTGAAGCGGACAAGGAGAAAGGGTTAGACTAAATAATTCTAGAACTCCTTCCTAAATTCCTAAGTCACTGAACTTACAGAGTCTACTTGCATCTAAATATTTTAATCCATGATAAATGCTACTAATAACATATTTTGGGAACAGTACTGTGTTGAATGACCACAAAAAAAGAAACCAAAAGCAAAAGCAGCAGCAGAGCATACCCTCTAAAAGAATAGACAGAAAAGTTTTTTTTAACATATTATTTTATTTTTCCCCAATTACATCTTAAAACAATTTTTAAACTTGTTAAAAAAGTTTTGAGTTCCAAAATCTATTTCTTCCTCCCTCTCCCTCCCCCTGCTCCGAGATGGCAGGCAATCTGATACAGTCTATACATGTGCAATTATGTAAAACATTTCCTTATTTATCATTTTGTACAAGAAGACTCAATTTAAAAAGAAGAGAATGAAGGAAAGAAAGAAAGTAAAAAATAGCATGCTTCAGTTTGTATTCAGACAGTATCAGTTCTTTCTCTGGAGGCAGATAGCATGCTTTGTCATGAGTCCTCTGGCCGTCTTAGATCATTGTAAGGTTGAGAAAAATTTAGTTATTCACAATTCATCATATAGCTGTTACTGTGTACAGCATTTTCCTGGTTCTGCTCACTTCACTTTTAGGCACAAAAGCTTGATGGTAACGTAGTGACAACAAATAGCTAAGCGACTTTCAGATATAAACTTGCCACCAACATCACTGTTAAAACTGAGTAGTTTAAGCAAGCTCAAAATGAACTAGAGTCAATTTGAAGGATGGGATGTGACAGTGTCATGAGAAAGAGCTTTAGAAAAAAAACAAGAAGAAAAGGGTCTAAATTTGTGGAAGGGAGCTCAAAAGTTAGACAAAAGGAAGTGCCAATATTACTTTGAACATACCTCACCAGTCCTCAAATTCTTCCTCTGCAAAATGAAGAGGCTGATATACATGGCCATTAAAGTTTCTTCCAGCTCTAAGTATATATTCTATGAATTTAGTTCAACAAACATTTATTAATTGCCTACTATTTGCAATGTTCCATATAAGGTGTTTGTGATACAAAAGAGAAAAACAATTAAGTTCCTACTGCCTTAGAGATGAAGGGAAAAGCATAATGACTTAGAGGAGTTGGAGTTTAATATCAGTGTCATGTAGAGTGTTAAGGAATGTGCTTCTGCTAATGGAAAAGTAGTGGGGCTGACTAGTGAATGGAAAGTAATTAAAAAAAGGAGGAGTTACAGCAGCAGTCTTGAGATAATACAAACTAGAAGGCAGCTCTAACCAGGTACTATTATATGGAATGAGCTAAATCTAATGGGTATGTAGCATGTGGAGGGTCTAGAGGGAGAGTGAGAGGCAAGAATCCGAAAAGCCATGAGATGAATTCTGAAACAAAATAGGAGAAGAGGAAACTAACGGTATTCTTTAAAGCTTTAATGAGCAACATATGAACATGGGATAAAAACAGCTGTGTGAGGAAAGTCAGTGAGGCAGAGGGTAGTCTAATTGCAGGTTCAGTTGTGCTAGAAGAGAGGGTAATCTAACCTCATACCTTCCTGGTATTAAGAGGTGGAGTCAAGCTCTGCTAAAGGGGTGCCTCCTTGGAGGGGGTGACACAGAGACAGTTTTGTCTCAATATTGGGAGAGGACTTTAAGGCAAAGTGCTGAGATGTCTATCACTGTGGAGAAAGAAGTGCACCCTCTGAGGGAAGAACCAATCTCCACATCTTCTACATGGATGTTGATAACCTGGACAAAGCCACATTTACCTCATACTAGCTTCAGTCCTGTTATTTTTATTTTTCAGATATGGAAGAAAATCAAAATCCAAGTCAAGGGACTGAAGGAAGAAAATAACTGAAATTTCTGTTTTCAGGATATTCTACTAGTACTTTGTCTATAGAATCTCAATCTTGAAATAGCTCCTGTGGACCCTAAGCAGCTGTTGCCTTCACTAGTCTCAGAGATAGGGCAAAAGTTTGGTGTTCTGACTGATGTTTAAAGGGCTATTCTAAGAGTATTCTGTTTTCCTTTTTCCGCTTGGCTATAAACTTGAGGGCTAAAAGTATCATCTTTCAGTCACATCTTAATTCGGAGTAAATCCTTAAAGCAAACTTAATTTGGACATTGGCTTGGTTAATTTAGATGGACTTGTAGCACTCAGAATGATCCAGTTACAGCATGTAGTAATAATTATAGCTATCATTTACATATACTTTAATGTTCACATTATATGCATTACTTCAATTGCATAATAAATATCATTCTGCTTTTTAAATAAATGGCTATCATGTTAGCAGGCAATATCTTAAATGTAACAATATTGCATTATCTTTTTCATTAAACTATAAGGGTATCAGAAGAGTTGGCCACTACCTTATCTCACTGCTATATTTCTCGTCCCACTAGTCTGATTTAGGCTCATGTGGCAAAGAGATAGGAAGAAAACAGAGCAAGAAATGAAATGTATCTTCTAACACTGGAAGAAGGGATTTTTTTATTTCTCTTGGGTTCTTCATAGCCTCTTTACCCCAACCAGACACGCTCTGGCCACAGACACATGAAGAGAAATGCTGCCCTAAGGGGTGTGTGATAAAGGTCAGGACTTGGGATGAAACACATACCACCTTAATCTGGAGCTCATAACCGCAAGCCAGGGACACATTTGTTATTTTGTGACTTTCAACTGTCCCTGACTACTTCTCCCTCTGAGACAAATACGACAAATAAGGCAAATAAATAAACGAATGAGATAAGTAAACAAACAAACAAACAAACAAATGAATAAATAACTTAAGACTAGATGAGAGTCCAAGGTCTCCTCCAGTGTCAGTATTCTGTCATTCTATGATTTAAAAATTCCTTTTTCCAAAGTGCGACTCGTGATTTTTAAGGCATTTCCCCCTGATCATAACCACTGTTCCCAAATCTAGTTTGAGGGCCTTTACGCTAGGAATTTCAAACTTGATAGATATTTTAGGGTCCTATTCTTTAGGGAAGAGGGTTCAGAGGCATAGACCGAAAGAACAAGATGTAGCTTCTCATGACTAAGCGAAAGCCCCAGAGTAATAGTATGTCTGGATGTCTAATTTTAGATGACTCTCCTAAGGATTACATATAATATTCAATATTCCATATTCCATATGATAATCTAGGATTGCCATTGGTGATGGGTTTGAATCTGATATCCAGGTACTCTACATATTTCACTTAACTTAGTTAATTTTGGCACAATCTCTTTTTACTAAGTAAATTTGGATGTTACAATAAATTAGATACACACTTCCAGTCTTATTTTCATATTATTTCCCTTCCTGCTCTTTCTATCTCAGCAGAACTGGACTGCAAAGCCATTCCTCATACCCATTTTCTGCCTCTGTACATTGGTATATCAGAAAGAATATTATCCTCCTTGTACTTTTTAAAATCCTTAACTTCTTTGAAAGCTAGGGACAGGTAACACTTACCCTAGTTCCTAACACATAGTAGGCACTTAATAAATATTGATTGATTGCTACTTGACCCTATCCAGTTATTCATGGTCTCTCCTGAAATTATTTTTTATGCATTTGTATAAATTTAGCATCTACTTAACATGTATATGTTTGCATTCCCATCCTAACCCTCCCCTTCATAAGGGAGCTCCACAAGTTCCATGAACTCATGGATGATTTTGTTTTTTTATTGTATTTTGTTCTGTCTTCGTATTGTGCTTTGCTTTTGTATCCTCAACACTGTACACAGTGCTTGGCACTTAATAAATATTATTGAAATTGTCATCGAGATGTAATTGAAATATTTTCAAGGAATAGACCTCGTCAAATGCTGTAAATCTATTGGGATAATATATCATTGCCTTATAAAGGACTGTCCTCTTTCAAATAGTTTAAAGAAATAAACTTAGAGAACGAAAAGAGAAAATATTTTTAAAATAACTAAAATAATAGAGATTTAAAAACTATAATCATTTAGACCCCAGTATTCTCTAGAACAGAAATACAGAAATCTTATGCCTGTCACATGCTACCCACATTTTCACACATTGAAAACAACAACTTCATTCCCCTTTTCAATATTTTGTCCTCGTGTTTATAGTTTCCAGCTCCTGACACTTAAATAGAGTACCTATTAACATACTCTCAGAAGGACTTAAACTCCTCTGGCTTGGGGGGCAGGGTGGTCCAAATCCATTTAAGAAGAAAACTTCTAAAACAGGATGACTCCCTCATATATTTGCTTGTTTTTCCTATTTAGATGTTTCACCTGGTTTCTGTGCTCAGTGAACATCAGTGCACCAGACCTGCTTAAATATATCAGTGATGAAAAAGGAAACACAATTGATAGTCTTTTTCCCTTTTTCAAAACTTGAAAGTTTTGTTATATGAGAAATGTTGGCAATATAGGCACATATTTATAGACATAGACATATGCTCATCATTGCAAACCTTTCTGGGATGTTGGATACTTTAATTACACGTTCACTCCCGAGCACTTTGAACTTCATAGCTGTACTTGGCAGCCTGTTCAGAGGTTCCTAAATTTCTATGACTTGGGTCTTTCCAGAATTAGAAACGTACGATCACATAACTCTGGATTGACATCTAGGGACTATCAATCCTTCAACATTGGCACCTTACATGCCTATTTTTTACTTAAGATAACTTGAGAGAAGACCTAAGTAATTCTTTATGGATGGTTGGATCTATGTTGTTTTCTATGCTGTTTAATGTTTAAAAATGAAAACTTTTGTAAATGAGAGAGAGAGAGAGAGAGAGAGAGAGAGAGAGAGAGAGAGAGAGAGAGAGAGAGAGAAGAGAAGAGAAGAGGAGAGGAGAGGAGAGGAGAGGAGAGGAGAGGAGAGAGAGAGAGAGAGAGAGAGAGAAGAGGAGAGGAGAGAGAGAGAGAGAGAGAGAGAGAGAGAGAGAAGAGGAGAGGAGAGGAGAGAGAGGGAGAGGGAGAGGGAGAGGGAGAGGAGAGAGAGAGAGAGAGAGAGAGAGAGAGAGAGAGAGAGAGAGAGAGAGAGAGAGAGAGACAGAGACAGAGACAGAGACAGAGACAGAGACAGAGACAGAGACAGAGAGAGGAGCATATTTTTACAAGTTTGGGTGCTTCTTTTTTGATTGAGGCTAAAGCATGAGATTTCATCAGCATGAAGAATTGCCCATATGGAAGCTCCCTTCACCAATTTAGATGGTCAATTCTTCTGTTATTTATGGTCCTAGAAAGTTTCCTGGGACACTAAGAGGTTAAGTGATTTGTCCAGGGTCACATAATCAGCGTGATTCAGGTGTGATAGAATGGAGGGCAGATTGGGGGGAGGGGTAATCAGAATGCATGTGTCTTGGGGTCAAGGGAAGGGAGAGATGGGGAGAAAATTTGGAGCTCAAAATCTTGTGGAAACTAAAATTAAATAAATTTTAAACAAGAAATGTCATAAAAAGACATGAAGATCCAACACTTTGAACCTGAAAGATCAACACCCTTCCTACATGCACACACACACACACACACACACACACACACACACACAATTGGTAGAGGTCAGGGTAAGAACCTGGGTAAAAACCAAGCAAGACCTATCACCCCACCTTTATCTTGGGGCAAAGTCCTAATTCAAGGACTGAAGTTGGAGAGATGATAAATCAAAGAAAATACCAAATAGCATAAAAAATTATTGCAAATCTTATTGTTTATCCTTCATACTTGGAAAGGACCAATGATATCATGATGTTGGGGTCAAAGTACAGTGAACTTATCTACAGCATTCAAAATTTCTCAATTTGCTATAACCAATGGTTCCACATATGGATGGTGGGTGTAGTGCTGGTTGATGGAAAGCTTCTGTTTTCTTGGTATTGATTGTCAGGCCAAAATTAGCACAAGTCACAGAAAATTAATCCATATTCTGTTGCATCTTAACCTCAGAGGCTGCATTGTGTGCACAATCATCTGTGAACAAAAAGTCACAAACCAAGTCTCCTTCTACTTTAGTCTTGGCTAATAGCCTTTTCAAGGTAAACAGTTTACCTTCAGTCCAATAGCTGATGATACTGTTTGATACCTCTTGGAAGCCTTCTGACAACATTGCAGAAAATGTCATGCATGGGAGTAAGCATACAACCCTGATTCACTCCATTGGTGACTGGGAAACTTGAAAGCATCATCCTTTATCCAGAATCTGTGCAAGCATGCCAGCATAAAACTGTTGTATTGATGAACTTCTCCAGACAACTAAATTTCTCCACGAACTTCCACAAACCCTCACAACTGACAGTATCAAAGGAGTCAGTAGCTTTCAGAGATTTGGCATACAGCATCACATTTGCTCCTCTGGACCAGAAACTCACAAAAATCAGGATGGGTTTGATGAAAATGATGAGGAATTTCAGAAGTTAATAAAGAACAAGGACTCATTCTCTAAGAAAGTATTATTTAACTCTGTTGCAGACCTAGAGATCTTCAAAGGAAGGAGTTAGTGACTGTGTTTTAGCTCCCTTATCTCAGAGCCAGGCAACCTACATCACCTCCCTCAAGATTCTAGCAAACCTTAAGGGATTACAAATCTTTTTCTCTGCTGTCATTAGCTCAAATTCCGATCAGCTATTGTTCCCCATCTCCCTTTGTTATGGACTCCACTATCAATTTACCACTTAACATGAACTGAACTTTTATAAAGGTGTGTTTATGTCAAAGATATTGCACAAACAAATGTACAAACATTTCCTCCAGTACTTCTGGGGCATAATCTCTTCTTTACCACTTTGGTATTTGGAAGAGTAAACCTAAAACTTAGCTCAGCTCCTATGTACCATTGGTATAGTCAGAAGCAGCATAACTCTCAAATAAGTTCTTCCACAGGTCTGGGGTACCAAACTTTGCTCTTGAAGGTCATTCTTCTTAGGGCACTGATGCTGCACTGGCTGTAAAGTCATCGTAGACTTTGACTCTCAGATTTCAATGGTTCACTATCCCATGGTTTCTCTTCATCTAGAGTGGAAAAAAAATTAAAAAGACCAAAGATGCATATGGTCTCATTGATAAAGAGGGCTTTCACCTTACCTCATTATCTATTACCAAACAGTGCCATGAGCAAGAGAGTCACCAAGTTCCCTAGTTGCAAATGAAGAGGTGACTTGAGCTGACTCAAACCTTTCTGAAGAAGTAAAAATTTTCAGAGCACAGCCAGTATTTTAAAAGCATCCTCCTAACCACATGGTTAGGAGGTATCTATTATAGTATATCCATGCAAAATCAACAGTCATTCTAAGGCAAGACTTCCCTTATTCATCATCAAGGAGCCATATCCTTATCTCTTCCATGTGGAAAAAATTTCATCAACCAAGCAAGATAATGGAGCCTGAGCATATGCCAGGCCACTTACAATATTACTACAAACCAAGATTTAAAGGATAAAAAAAGGAAATTGCATAAGGACTTTCATGAATACCTAGAAGAAATGCAGCAAACGTTAAAAAAATGAAATAAAAACTCTGGAGGAAAGAATTAGGAGGATAAATAGAGTAGAAGAAGTGGTAAACATTACCCAAGTAATGGACTCCCTGAAAACCTAAAGAGACTAAATAGAAGCAAGTGATTACATGAGATGGCAGAAATATTAGAGCAAAATCAAAAAATTGAAAAAAAAAAAAAGAAAATGTAAGACATCTGATACCAAAATGACTGACTTGGAAAATAGCCCATGGAGAGATAAATTAAGAATCATTGAATTCTCTGAAAATTTCAAAGTTTTAAAAATGCATATGAAACATTAAGAAATCATAAATGAAAACAACTCAGATCTATTAGAATTAAAGAACAAAATAAAGAGAAAAAATCCACTGATCACCTCCTGAAAGGCATACCAAAAGAAAAATTTCCAGAAATTTTACAACCAAAGTCCAGTGCTCCCATTTCAATGAAAAAAAAAACTGAACGCATTCAAAAAGAAGCAGATTAAGTATCAAGAAACTATTTAGGGTAACACAAGAACTAGCAGCTTCTGCTATAAATGAGAAAAAATTTTCAAATACAATATTCCAAAAAGCAAAATATAAAGGGTTACAATCAAGAATAGCTTACCTAGAAAATTTGAGTATAAACTTAGAAGACAAAAAAAAGAATCTTTAATGGATATAAGGACCTTTAAGCTTTTCAGATAAAATGACACCATCTGAATAACAATTTTGACGTACAAGCATAAGAGTCAGAAGAAAGCCAGAAAGGTAAATTTATTTGAGCAATTAGAAGAGGTTATATTATGATATGGCACTAAACCTTCTAATGGGTGAAGAAACAAATATGTTTTCAGAACCTTGATACCTTTTGAGACAATTGTAGTTAAATAGGAAAAATAAAGTTCTGGCATTGGAATGATTTTTGTCTGAAGGTTAGATGGGGAAAGGAGAATGAATGGTAAAAGGAATACATTAGAGTAGAAAGAAAGAAGTAAGGTCTGAAGGTTTACTATTTTTCAAAATTAAGGTATATAGGATATAAACATGGAGATCAGGTGAACATCAAACAGAAAGAGGAGGAGGGAAGAGAGAGAGAGAGAGAGAGAGAGAGACAGAGAGACAGAGACAGAGAGAGACACAGAGACAGAGACAGAGACAGAGACAGAGACAGAGAGACAGAGAGACAGACAGAGACAGAGAGAGAGGGAGTAGGTTTAGTTTAGTTTAGAAATACCCCATACCCAACAGAAAAACAAGCAATAATGGAGAGGGAGGGGAGGGGTAGAGAGAGAGTAATACTAGGAGGGAACAGTCACAAACAAAACAAATTTTCTGATCCTAAAGGGAGGTAATTAGAAGGCAGAAGGAGAAAAGCAAAGAAATAGAATCTAAGAGGATCCCTTGAATGACCTCTTAGTCAATCAAGAAATGGCTGGACAAATTGTAGCACAAAAATATAAAAATATTATTGCTCTATAAGAAATGACAAAAGAGACGATTGTAGAACCAGGAGCACATTTTATATAAGGACGATATCACAACGAAAAATAATTGAAACTTAAACACCTTGATCAAGGCAATAATCACCTGTGTCTCCAGAGAACCTATGATGAATCCTGTTATCCACTTCCAAAAGAGATATGAATTCAAAGTACAGAAAGATATGCATTTTTTTTAACATGGCCACTGTGTGGATTTGTTTTGTTCCACTGTTTATTTATTGCAAGATATTCTTCCTTCCTTCCTGTCTCCCTTCTTTCCTTCCTTTCTTTATTTTCCATTTATTTGTCTTTGTTTTTATTTGGAGGAGAAGGATATTGGGTGTAGGAAAAAGTTACCATTAGGTTACCAATAGAGATTTTAAAAAGAGGGCCATTGAAACACTTTTTAATGCCATAGGAGAGAACTGCAATTAGAATAACATAAGATCTAGTAGAGTCTACTAAGTTCAGGAGGAAACACAGACAAGCAGGATAGTTTTGAAAGTAACGTACATAATTTATTATACACCTTTTTTTTTTTTTTAAAAAAAAGTAAGTGGTATGAAATAGGAACTCACAGTTTCATATAGAAAATGATCTGCTATATTCAAAGGAATGTTCTCTTACTTTGAGGTTTAAATTCAGAATAATTGTTTTAAAAGGAGTAACTAGCCCTGGTGTACATATTTCAGAGTTGTGAAACTAAAATTGTAGAGGCAACAAGGAAAGAAAGAAGGAAGAAAGGAAAGGAGAGAAGGAAGGAAGGAAGATAAGATGGAAAGAAGGAAACAAGTATATATTAAGTACATACTGCACTAAATGCTTTACAAATGTCATTTCATTTAATCCTCGTAACAAGCCTGGGAGATAGGTGCTATTGTTATCACTGTCTGGAAGTTGAAGAGACTGAGGCAGATAGCAGTTAAATAATTTGCGCAAGGTCACAGTGTCTGAGGTTGGATTGGAACTCAGGTCTTCTGACTTCAGGTCCAGCACTCTTACCATGGTACCACCTAGCTGAAGCTAAGACCTGGGATCGAGACTATGAAATGCTTCTTTCTTTGTCACCCTGAAGAAAGCTTCTAGTCCAGGGTCTCTATTCAAGGGGTCCATGACCTACAATGGGAAATTTAAAATTTAGAGTGAAAAGAGCAGAAGGCAGAGACTAAAAAAACCCCAAAAAACCTGGACCCCATTCTTGGCCCTGCCACTAACATTCTATGTGACCTTAAGGTAAGGCATTTCCCTTCTCTCAATTTCTTTTTTTGTTTGTTTTAATCTGTGAAATGAAGAGTTAGAACTAAAAAATTTTAAGGTCTGTTCTCATTTTGAAATCCCAAGATTCTAAATCTTGCTGTGTTCCTATTTTGGATTCTATGATCCCTTCTTCATAGTGTGCGTCCCTGAGAAACCATAAACCCAGGCTGTTATTTTTATGAGTGTCAGCAACCCTGCTCCCTCAGATTAGATTGCTTTACAAGAAGGTAGATTTTCGCTGACATGTTAATACTTTTAAAGGGTACTGGTGACTCTTGAAGAGTGAATGAACGTAGCATATGGTCAGCCCAGCTACAAACAGAAGTTGATATGTGTCAAGCAAAGCTTTATATGTTCGTTGTAAGCATCACCAGCTTTTTTTAATTCTTCCAAGGTCATCCTCCTTTCACATGTCCACAGGTCCTTGTATGGTGCTTTCTAGTTTCCTTAAAATAGATCTTGGGATCATAGAATCATGGACTTAGAGCTGTAAGGTATCTTAGAGATCATTTAATCCCACTCCATCATTTTACAGATGACAAAGTGCCCGTGTAGTGAAAGTGCTGAGGAGATAACTTTGGGGAAGGAAATGTGTTTCTCAGATTTCACAGGCCACCTGCTTTCGCTCATGTATTCTCTTAAGGATATTCCAGATGACAATCCAAAGGGAATTACTAAAAAAATTCTTTTTTTTTTTTTTCAGCCCATTTGACTTTTCTCAATAGACCATCTGACTCAATGACAAAGTGACTCCTTGTTAATAAATCAGTTCAATTCAATCCAATAAATAAAAGACACTACATACTGTGGAGGAGATAAGCTTATATTCTAAATGAGTGGTAGCCCCTTGACTGCCATGTCACTCCATTTGAGAAATCAAGTGTGATTGATTCTTTTAGGCTTTTTTTGGTTTCTTCACTGATGCAATTAATTTATATCAAATAAACTTAGGAACTAATGATAGTCTTTCTATCAACATCTGTCCTTTAATTATTTCTGTTTTTTTTGACATCAACATCTTCTTTAATTTGGTCATTTTGTCATCTTATTATAATTTTTCTATCTAATTTTGTAGTCCTGTTCTTTATTCCGAAAAGTGAGCAGTCTGATTGCACTTGTAAAAGACTCCCATATCATAACCAATGGTGTGTTTTGTTTCAAGATATGATCAATATTTTTCTGTGCTATGATTTGATGTTCACCACATCTAGCAACTCCCAAAACTTTATTAAAGGAAATATTTAGTCTATAAGTGTTAGGATTCCATGAGACAATGTGAGAAGCCTTGATATCTTTCATTTCTTACCCCTGAGAAATTTTTTCAAATATATTTTTCACCATTCTCCTCCATTCCTACTCTGAACTAAAATTGTTGAAGCGCTGTCCTGGACCCTCTTCTCTTTTCACCCTATATTATCTCTGGGTGAACTCATTAGTTCCTACAGGTTCAAATATCATCAGAAGATTCCTAGACCTATTGATACAACCCTAGATTCTCTCCAGAACTTCAGTTCTGTATTATAGCTGCCTTCTGGACATCTTAAACTGTATGTCCCATACAGATCTCAAACAACATACCTAAAATGAAACTCATTTTCTTTGTTCATAAAACTCTTCTCTTCCAAACTTTCTTATTACCACTGAAGGCACCACAATGTTCCTAGTCATCTAGGCTTACAACTGGATCTCATCCTCAACTCCTCAATTTTATTCACTCTATATATACAAACCATTTCCAAATCTTGTCATCTCTACCTTCAAAGCATTTTTTGTATATATCTCCTTCTCTCCATTCATACAACCACTATTCTACCTCTTGTGTGCATTATTATAATACTCTTTTAATTGGTCTCCCTCCCTCAGGTCCCTCCTCTCTCCAGTCCACACTCTGCTTAATTGCCAAAGTGATTATGCTAAAGAATAAGACCGACCATGCCACCTACTTAATGAGTAAATATCAGTGACTCCCTGTTACTGCCAGGACCAAATATGAGTCTTCTGTTTGGAGTCTAAAGCCTTTCATTACCTGACCTACCTTTACACATTTCTTATAATTTATTTCTCTCCATACACACTGCATCATCCAGCTGTACAGGCGTCCATGTCGTTCCTTGTCTCTGACACTTCATGCCTAGGCCTTTGTACTGACTGTTCCCCATGCCTAGGACAATCTCCTTTCTCAGCTCTTAGTTTCTTTAGTTTCCTTTAAGATTCAGCCCAAATCCCATCTTATACAGGAAGTCTTTCCCATTATAGCAAACTGCTGGAGCCCTCCCTTTTGATATTAACTGTTATCTATTATATATAGAAAATACATATCTTGTACGTACCTAGTTATTGACATGTTGACTCAGCCACTCAAGCTTCTTGTGAGTAGTCTGCTTTTGGGTTTTTTTTGCCTTTCTTTGTACCAGTGTTTGGGACAGTGTGGGGCACATAAAAAGAATTCAGTAAATGCTTGTTGACTGACTGATTGGATTATACTTTCTTATAATTGGTATTTATTTTTTTACATTGAATACTTTTCTGAAAGTTATAGGCTAATGTGAAGAACCAAGAAAGGAGTCATTTCTAAGCTTTTCTTTTTTTTAATTTTAAAAGATTTTCATTAAACTGGGAGCAAGTACTCTCAGGGGAACAGGGTCTCTGAGAGTCCAGAGCCAAAGCCCTTTGAGACTCTCAGGACCTTAGGGCACAACTGGATGTCTCGTAAAATACCTTCAAGTCCCAAAGTCTATAACAGTCTCTTTGGATTACTTTTTGTTACAGGACTATTCTTCCTATTTACTTTCTATTTACTTATAAGTATTAAGAGGCAGCTAGGTGATCAAGTGGATAGAGTGCCAGGCCTGCAGTCAAGAAGATTCATGTTTCTGACTTCAAATTTGGCCTCAGACATTTACTAGCTGTGTGTTCCTGGGCAACTAACTTAACCTTATTTGCCTGGGTTCTTCATCTGTAAAATGAGCTGGAGAAGAAAATGGCAAAGTGTTCCAGTATCTTTGCCAAGAAAACCCCAAAAGGGGTCACAAAGAATCAAACATGACTGAAAAATGACTAAGCAACAACATAATTCCAGAGATCAAGGAATATTTTAACCTTCTTGAATCCTAATAAAGCTGCCCCCAGCCGTAACATTCAAACTTCCTTATAGGCCCCACTGAGCAGCAGGCACACTGCCCCTACCTAACCACTCCCCTCCTCCCCGACAGAAACTCAATATACTAACTTCTTTATATATGCCTTCAAATATGCTTGCTAGGTATGTCCATGAACTCATATTTCTCACAAAACAGCAGACATGTTCATGTGATGGAATCCTAAACCACTGTCTCTAGCTAGCCACTGCCCCCAGACCCATTCCTTGTATTTTCCACAGAAATAGCAGGTGTTCAACCTGCGTTCAACCACAATCATATCCATCTAGCCTTAGACAGGACCACAAAAGTCAGCCAATCAGAAAGCAGCACTACCGGGATGCCCAAGCAGGATGTAGACCCCAAAACAATAGAAGGGACTTTCCCTAACTGGGCACCTGCACAGTAGTAGTATAGAACTGACCTAGAGTAAACTTATGAAGTAGAGAGGCTTATTATAATATAATTATCATGTGTACATGTCCCCCAACACATGGGTTTTTCTGTATGCACAGTTCTACTGTGACTAGGACCCCTCCACTACTACTTAATCCCTTAAACAAGCTCTTCCTGCCTTTTTAATATTCATAATTTCTGTAATGTAATTGCATCTCTACCCCGTAAAAATCCATCTTACTTTCTCTGAAGTTGCTGGTTCCACTTGGAACTTAGCCCACTTCATGGGAGGTGTCAATCTCAATAAATGCCTATACTTGGATTAGAGGTGGCCTTACTTTGAATTCTTTGAGACAGTTCCACCATGACACATCATGAAACCCAACAGTTTTGGTGTTTTTGGGTGGGCAGAGCCTAAATCCCAACACCCCTAAAGTGCCATACACTTGATAAATGATTATTGAGTGAATGAATGACTCTGTGCTACTGTTACACAGTAATTTTAGAAAAGATTCAGAATGTGAGGAGAAATTGTAATCTCACCCATTTCTACTTCAAGTCAATTCAACACAGAGAAGTGGAATACACAGTACATGTGAACAAGTAAGCGCTATGATGCTACCACCATATGGAACATACTTTTTGTCCTTGGAGAAGTCACTGAGCATTTGTTTCTCAAAGAAACGTTATAAAATTCAGTGGAGCAAAGTATTTGAAATGCTTGGAGATGTTTGGAAGCTACTAGATTAATCGAGGGAATCACTTTGTAAGAGCTCAGCTGGGCAGGAAGTTGGCACACTTAATAAAATCACATAGCATGAGTGTTCTAAGAAGACCTGATACAGTATGGCTGACCCCTTGCCCTGTCACTGTAGGGGCTCCAAAGTTAATAGCTCTGTAAGCTTCTGGAATGTTGACAAAGCACTCACCATATTACCACCCCATTAACTGGAAGCTATTGTCCTGCCACCCTCAGTCATTCTCATTGTTGTAATCATTCCGGGACCACAGCCAGCTACTATCTGGCATTTCTCTTGCATTCTCCTGATGAAATATCTATGTGGCACTTCATCCAGAGAAATCCACAGTGGGGAGGTTGCTTTTAATATGCAGAAGATACTGTACATGTGCTGAAATATTGCTAAAACAGCGTTTTTATTGAATTAGACCACAAAAAAACAGCTACTAGATTCTATGAGGGCACAGATCTAACTTTGTCTAACTTTTATATGTCCCACAGAACTTAATTCTATACATGATCATACTTAATAAATGTCTCATAAAATGGATTTAACAACCCAGGAATAATAGCCCAGAACTATGCAGCACTTCATAATCTTCACAAAACTCTTTTCTTGATACCTAATAGGCCTTGGGCATTAGTACAAATATACTGACATTTTATAGGATAAATGACTTGGGTAAGATCACCCAGTTTTAGAGTTGGGACTTTAATACAGCTTAATAATAAAAAATCATTAGAGACAGCCTGGTATAGTAACAGGGTGCTGATCTTCTGAGTTAGAAGGGTCAAGGTTCAAGTATAGCCTCTGACACTCATTAGCTTTGGAGAGGATAAATTCTCCTAGACTCAGGCAACTCTTTCAGATTATTTAACTCACTATCTTTTTCCCCAAACTCACTGCACTTCAGAGCATCTATATTATTATGGAGGCTACCACCCGTCCTTCTAACCAGATTCCCAACCTGGGGTCATCCTTGACTCCTCAGCCTTCCTCACTGCATATATCCAATGAATTGGCAAATTGTGATGTTTATGTCTCCACAACTACTCTCATAGGTTTTTGCTTCTCTACTCACGGAATCACAAACTTTTTTCAGGTCCTTATCACTTCTAGCTTGCACCTCAAGCCTCTCCCAATTCCAATTCATCCTCCACACAGCCACTATAATGATTTTCCTAAATCGTTAAGTCTAATTAATGTCACCACTGTTTTCTCTTCCCTTCTCCCCTTTCCCCATTCAATAAACTCTAGTGGTTCCTCATTACATATATTATCCTGCATAAACTCCTTTGACACTTAAATCTCTTTACAAACTGTGTCCTTTCCACCTTTCCTGTCTTACACAGTACTCACCTACACTCTAATACTAGCCTACTTGTTTTTGCGCGCGCGCGCGCGCACACACACACACACACACACACACACACACATACACACACACACACACACACACACACACACACACACACACACACACACACACACACACTGTGAAAGTCCCTGTTCCTGGATTGTTTTCTTTCTTTCTGTCTCTCCTTCTCTCTGTTTCTGTCTGTTGGTCTCTCTCTTCACCTTTGCCTTTTGGAATTTCTAATTTCCTTCAGTATTCAACTTGTGCATAAAACCTTCTCTGATCTCTCTCAGTGGCCATTGTCACCTTTCTTCCAGAGTTATCATGTATTCATTTTGTATATTCTTTACATACTTATGTAGAGGGGTTTGGATTAAGATATACACCCATGGAAGGTTGAGCCCAACCTTGGCTAATTTCTGGGAGAATATTCAGCTGTACAAAGTCTTTAGGTATCTGGGAATAAGAAAGTGATTCCCTTATAAGTACCTTAACCTCCTGATAACAAGAAGCAGCAGTATAAGTTTTGAAAGTAATGACAGCTTCTGGTTCTTTCTCTTACTTTCTGTCTATGGCACATGGAATGCCCTTGGTAAAATTATCATGAGGAGGTGAGGGAGAGCAGCACCCTTCCCTATAACCCTCCTGCAAGGCAGCTATAGAACAGGGCAGCTAAAGCAGGACTCAATTAGACAAGTAGAGCCTGTGCCTTCAGCTCCTATTGCCTTTTCTGCTTTATTTTTCTGTAAAGATCATAGGAGACTAAATAGCTGCCCAGAGATGGAAAAATCTAATCTTAGAGGTACCTTCGTGCATTTGGAGAAAAAGATCCTAGGCCCTTTGGTAAGAGTTGACTGGCAACAGATGGTGTTTCTGAATTGAAAAATGATGACCATTGACAGAGGGAGAACTCAAAGGCTCACCTGTCCTGTGTGTGTTCATCCTTCATTGCCTAAGAAGACCATGACGTCAGAGAAATGATGACATGACTTGCACTTGACTTTGTTTTGAGTGAGGGAGGGCTGTGCAGGTCACCAACCTCACTTCTCCTCCAGAGCCATCTGAATCCAGTGACCAGATATTCTTCAGGATGACTGGAGATGACCCAGGAAGAGGCAATTGGGGTTAAGTGACTTGCCCAAGGTCACATAGCTAGTGAGTGTCAAGGGTCTGAGGTGAGATTTGAACTTAGGTCCTCCTGACTATAGCACTGGTGCTTTATCCACTGCACCACCTAGCTGCCCATCACCTGCCCTAGCAGAAGTCATAAATGGGCTGATTTGTGTGATGCAGATCCAAGGTGACATATAAAATGCCAATTTAGCAATCCTATAAAATGCTTCATATTTTAATAGTTTTAAATATCAACTTCCTGGATTAGTAAAATACTTTTGTACATCCATATTGTCTCACTCTTTGGAATATAAGCTCCTTAAAGGTAGGATTCATTTCATTTTTGTTTTCCTGTCCTGAACTTAGTATAATGCCTGGCATGCAGTAGGTACTTAATAAATGCCTACTTGATTGATATACTAGGTTAAAGTTCTGTTTCAAAGAGAAATCAATAGACAACAATGTTTATTGATATATATTTCCATTCAGAAGTATCTTCCTTTCATCCCCCTCTACTGCCAGATTGGGGTGGGGGTAGGGAGACTGCAGTTGATAGAAGAGAAACAAAATACCTACATTCCATATATCTTGTCTATCATCTCTTTAAGATGAGAGAAAGTTAAGATCCACATCTACTTTTTCTCCTGGGAACAGATATAAATAAAGTGTCCTCTGGAGTACTTGAAGTGCCTGGTTACTTTCTTCAGGATGTATAATTAGGGACCTGACAGTTGAGTTATTTTTGTCAAATGGCTTGGAGATCAATAGTTACAAAATATTCTGGAATCATACTCACAGCATCATACCCTAAATGGAGCCTCCAACCGTAGTCATTGCAGAATTTAGAACTAACTAGAACTTCCAATCTGAGCTAAGGATGCCTTGGAAGATCCACAAGCTAGAGACCCAAGATGAGTTGGAGTGGGTACCTTCTGTGGGTCATCTGATTGTTAATGATTCTTATTTGTATCAAGCTGGAGATGAAGATTTCTGAACATAGTGGTGATATCCCTAAGATGAACTGAATTTGTCAGGCATGGTTGATAACAATTTTAAGGTTGATAAAATAATTTATATCATTTGATCCTCACAACAATAATGAGGTCAACACTGTAGCTATCTTCATCTTTATTTTTAAATGAAAAAAACATGCTCAAAGTGGTAAATGGTTTAGTCACTATCACATAGCTAGTTGATAGTTAAAGCAGATTTGAACCTACATTTCCTTGACTCCAAATCCAGAGTCCTTTCCACTATAGCATGTCACTGAATTGTGTGTAATTGAGCATGGTTTCTCATATGTAAAATAAGAATAAATTTTATTTGCATTATATGCATTTCAGAATGTTTGTAAGGATCAAATGAAATAATATGCCATGTTGTATAAATGTTAATTACAATTAATGAGTTTTTGTTTTTGCCTCTACCCAATGTCCTCGAATTTGCAGAATGTCCTTATGCTCTTTACCAAAGAAGAAAAGGATCACTCTTTGTTTTTTCCCTTTCAGGCTTACATTTGTTATTTATTTACTTACTTTTGCTTTAAATTAGTAATTTTCCCCAATTACATATAAAAATTTTTAGCGTTCATTTTTACAAGATTTTTGAGTTCCAAATTTTTCTCACTCCCTCCCTTCCCCTCTTCTGAAAATGGTAGAAAGTTTGATACAGTTTATACATGTGCTATCATGTAAAACATATTTCCATATTTATAACAGTTGTAGAAGAAGAAACAGATCAAAAGAAAAAAAAACATGAAAAAAATGTACTTGAATCTGCATTCAGAGTCCATCAGTTTTTTATCTGGATATGCATTGCATTTTCCTTCTTGAGTCCTTTGTACTGGCCTTGGAGGGGGCACCTAGGTGGTGCAGTGGATAAGAGCACCAGTGCAGGAGTCAGGAGGACCTGAGTTAAAATCTCACCTCAGACACTTGACATTCACTAGCTGTGTGACCTTGGGCAAGTCACTTAACCTCAATTGTCTCATCTTGGGTCATCTCCAGTCATCCTGAAGAATATCTGGTCACTGGATTCAGATGGCTCTGGAGGAGAAGTGAGGCTGGTGACCTGCACAGCCCTCCCTCACTCAAAACAAAGCCAAGTGCAAGTCATGGCATCATGTCTCTGATGGCATGGTCTTCTTCGGCAACAAAGGATGAATACACACACACTTGCCTTGGATCATTGTGTTGCTGAGAAGAGCTGTTATTCATAATTGATCATCCCATGGTGTTGATCATACTGTGTACAAATTTTCCTTTTTCTGCTCATTTCACTTTATATTAGTTTAGACAAGTCTTTCCAAGTTTTTCTGAAATTTGCTTGTTCATCATTTCTTATTGCATAATAGCATTTATTACATTCATATAGCACAGCTTGTTCAGCTATTCCCCAATTGATGTGTATCCTCTCAGTTTCCAAAATTTTGACACCACGAATAGGGCTACTATAAATATTTTTGCGCATATAGATCCTTTTCCCCTTTTTTATGATCTCTCTGAGATCCAACCTAATAGCGGTGTTACTTGGATCAAAAGGTATACACAATTTGGTTTCTTGAGTATCACTCTTGAAAGCAATTTTGCACGAAAAGCTGCTCCTTGATATCCCAGGAGCCAAGACTCTTCAATTGTTGTCTCTCTAATTAGATTGTGAGTTCCTTGAGGACAGGGACTGTCTTTTGCCCAACATTTAGCACAGCCTTGAAACTCAGTAGGCCCTCAAAGCTGGAGATGAAGGTTCTAACAAATATTTATTAATTGAATTAAACCCTTGAAGCTCACCACAAAATATAAAGGTTAACGACAGAGAACTTGTACTCATCAGTTTTGACTCTGCTACTGTTTGGAACACTTTTGTGTTCTGAATGGATCACTAGCTTCACTTGTTCTAAGTAATGAGAGAACACCCCATTTTTCTGACTAACAGATTTGGAGGCTTATAGTTCAAAAAACTATCTCTTCAGATCTATGTATGGTTTGATTGTTGTAGGGCAGTGGTGGCAAACTCAGAAAGAAAGGAATCCTTGTCAGCTGCACGTTGACTTAGGAAACCATAAATTAACATCATCTACACTGTATTACAATTTTATTTATGTTGTTAAATATTTCACAATTACATTTTAATCTGGTTCAGTCTAATCTCACTTTTGTTGCTACATGCTGCCAGTGGGCCATGAGTTTGATATCTCTGGTGTAAGGAATTTCCTTTACCAAATTTATACTGACATTCATAATCTTGGAAAGTTGTGTGAGAAACTGAGAGGTGAGGGATTTGCTTAAGATCATGCAATCAGGAGTCAGAGGAAAATCTTGAACCCATTGTCTTTCTTTCCCCTAAAGCCAATTCTTTATTTACCATACCGCTCAATTTCTCAAAAGATAATTAGTAAGTCCTAAATTGTCTTCCTTGTTAAGAATCATTTCTTCCTGCCAATATTTTTTTCATATTTAGATGACATTCTACAGATGAAAGATCATTAGATGGTTCTAGAAAATTATCATCTTTTTATTCTGATTGTCAATATTTTCTGAACACTCAACTCCCCCCCAAAAATATTAAAGCTAACTGAGATTCTCTTTGAAGTGATCCTTGTAGCTAGGTAGGCCCAGGAATGGCTGAGTGGCTACTGCAATTAGTTTCTGAAAAATAGGCCCTGTGGGATTTTCAGCTTGTGCTGGTGGCTCTCTGTCAAGTTCAGAGTGCCAGAAGGACATGCCTAGCAGACTCATCGAGTCCTCAGATTACCCTCCAGGAGAGTCATCCAGAGTCTTGGATAACATTAACATTTTTGTAGCTATGTTTGTAAAGTGATCCTGCCCTACAGTCCTCACACCAAACAAACAAATGCTTCCAGGGTCTAAGGTTCCTTGTGCCTACACTTAAGCTAAGGTAACTAAGAAACGACCTTGGAGACCCTTCAATACATTTTCTTCTCTCTGTAAGTATCATACATGTTTAACTGATGAATTTCACACGATCTAATTGAGCCATATCAGGTAAATATGATCCTAGCATCATAGAGATAGAGCTGGAAGGGACCTTAAAAACCCATCTAGCTAGCTCAACCTCCTTAGGTATCCAAATAAGACAACTTCATAAACTTATGAGCAGGTGAGGTGACTTCCTAATGTCTCATAACTGGTAAGTGTCAAAAATGGGATTCAAATTCAAGTCTTATGAGTTCCATGTGCTCTATCCATTATACCACAATGCCTGCCATTCTATTTGCTACATTCTAATATTTATCAAGTTTTTTCCCCGTAGCTGTCTATACAAATATTTAGGGTGCATCAACACCCTTAGTATTACTTGATTTCAAAACAATCTCATATGATGGAAGTTCATTTGAAGCCAAATATTTCATGAGATGTAGGAAAAAAAGGTAAAAACAACATTAACAAAACAGTTTCTGCAATGTGGATATAATTTTTATCATTGTGATTATAAATATACAGATGTATTGATCCTATTATTTTCCACCTTTCTCATCAAATGTGCTGCTACCATCCTGAGATGTGTCAGAGGCCTCTGAACCTTCCTCTTTTCCCAAGTGAATGGAGAGCAGGGATAGGTCTTTGTTCTTTATACCTAAGGTGTTCTACTCACCATATTATTGCTAGTTAAAAGAAAACCATTTTTCTTAAACATAAACATAAAATCATACACAGTGAGCAAAGAAGGAAATGATTAGAAAAAGTAGTTTCAGGAAAAAGTCAAAATATTTTACTTAAGTAGAATTTTAGGATGTGAAACTCTTGTAACAAATCTCAGCCTCCAGTCTTTATAATTACCTTCAGCTAAAGACCTGTGTAATTTACAGTAGAATGAACTGAGAAAAACCAATCATTGTCCTTCTAGCCTTTGATCCAAACAGCTGAAAGGCTCTAGTTACTTAATAGATGAGTGACATGGAAATCTTTCGGAGCTAGAGAAGGGGAATGAGTAGGATGAGAGAGGTGATGAAGATAAAGTTAGAAGAGAGAGAAGGATAGTGAGTGAAAAGGAAGGTTAAGGGAGGAAAAGGAATGAACCAACTGAGACATTATTAGTAACAGCTGGCATATAGCCTTAAGGAAAAGAGCAGGACATCCCGTCTCTGATTTCTTCCACAGCATTCTATCTGTGGAACTCTGGAGGATAAAAAATAGCTACCCCTTTGCACCTCAGCATATAGTTGTTGAATTCAAATTGCAACTTATCCTCATTTAAACATATTTTAATATAATATTTCCACAAATTAGATGGAAGATCAAATATAGAAAATGCTCTATTTGCAAATGGGCAAACTCATCAATGTACAGGTGAATACTCCTCCACCCACACCCCCTTCTCAGAGCTTATTTTGGGTCTTTTAAAATTTCAACATTAAGAAATACTTTTCTGAATTAAAAAACAATGTTTGAAATAATTAAATCATTTTATCGATTTGGGAATTAAATAAATAAGAGAAGGGGAAATGTCCGAGATTTCTCATTGGGCTGGTAAGTTCAAACTAGAAAATAAAAATCTTAAGTACTCCCTCTTTATCCATTCTAGTTAAAGAGGGTATTTCCTTGCTCCTTCCAATTTTACCTCCTCACTCTCCAGGTATCAAGTCTGCTATTCTACAAAGGCTATAAACTCTTCCCATTGTAAGCCTTGGTTGTAGAGAATTGTTTAGTTAATGCACAGTCAACTTTTCCTAAATTTGCATCAACAGGAAAATTTCAATAATTAACAATTAGGGGAAATGTTCTCTTTCTATTCTCCAGGTCAGAAATCCTGTATTGCATTTGGGAACTGTTACATGAAATGCAAAACAAAATTAATATGTGAAAAGAAAACCAGTGTTCTTATAAAGAATTCTGCTAATAAAGCAGAGTACCAAATTTAAAATTCAGTACATATAGGACATGAAGATTATAGCAACTCTGAAGCTATACGTCATTCCCATAAAGTCGGTAAAAGTGACAAAAAAAGGAAAATGAAAATTGTTTGTTCGAGCTGATAGAAAACAGTCACAATAATGCATTATTAGTGGAGATATGAATTGGTATTTGATTTTCAAAATCAATTTGGAGCTACACTTCCAGAGTCACTAAACTATGTTAGGTCTTTACCACAAAATGATTTTTTTAAAAAAGAGAGAAAGGATGCATAAAATATTTAGAGCAGCTCTTTTTGTGGTGACAAAGAAATGGAAATTAAGGGAAGGTCCAGCAAGTGATAAATGGATAAACAAATTATTGTATTTAGATTTAATATATGTATATATAATTATACATGTATGTATATATATATGTATATAAAATAAAAAGGATGATTTCAGAAAATACTGGCAAGCCCTGAATGAACTGATGCAAAGTAAAGTCAGTGGAACCAAGGACAATTTATATAAACTATTTTAATGAAAAAACAACTTTGAGAGACTTAAGAACTTTGATCAATGCAATGATCAATATAATTCTATAGAAAGGAACTCAAGGTTCAGAAGGAGACAAATATTTTTGAACATGGACAACAGGGAAATTTGTTTTGCTGGATTTTTTAAAAATATAGAATTACCAAATGATTTTTAAAATGTGGAATAACCAAAATGAAAAACATAAAGAAGAATAAGAAAAGAAGTTTACCGAATCAATTTTTTAAATTGATTGTTTCAGTAGGGAACACAAATAGGATAGCTTTGAAAAAAATTGAATTTATTAATATTTTAAAACAAACTCACAAAACTGATTCACAATTTCAATCCTATTTTTCAGGTTTACTTTGCATGTTGTTTATTAAATCCAGAATTTTATAAAGTTAATAAAAACAAAATTCCAAGAGGTTAGATAGTAACATCTATTCTAAAAAATTTCCTTGTAATTTGTCTTTGACTCTTCTGAAAGAATAGTTCAAAGGGTTTCCTTTCCCCTCGAGAGAAATTTCAATATGTTTGCACCACATCAAGGTTATTCCTTTAAATGACCTATTGCCACAAGGAATCCATTTCATATATCATTCACTATGATTTTTGGCAATATTGCTAGGATTTGCCTATCTCCATAGATAATCAGAGGTCTTCTAATTAGCCAGCAGTCATTTTCATTCCCTGTGATCTTAGTAGTGAATAAATAAATAGTGATGGTCTCCTTCTGTGCAAACTAATTGTAATCATCTGTAGCCATCACAAGGACTTGAACAAATTAATTTGTGATTTTCATAAATCATGGTATAGTAGAAACAATACTAGATGTTAAGAACAACTGGGTTCAAATTCTGGTTCTGCTACTTATGATGATAAGATCTCAAACAGATATAGTGCCAACACGATATTCACGGTGTCTAGGGTGGCCATGAATATGCCAGTGCAATTCTGAATTGTGAAATACAACATACTCTCCAGATGTAAGACAGAACCAAAACATTTATTCAGACACCAGAAAGCCAAATCCCAACACCAGAAATCCAAATCCATCATAGTAACAAAGTTATCGATACACAATAACAATGTAAAGTGCAACACTATCCCCAAGTCTTCCCTCTGTTAGGCTTCCCACAAACTAGTTCCTTTAAACAAATCACAAACAAACTCTCTCACTCATGCTAGTCAGCTGCCTCTTTTCCTCTCTTTCCCTCAGTTTTGACTACTCTGATGAATTTCCTCTCAGTTCTGCTCTAGCTCCCCCTCTTCCTATTCCACCCTTCCTGCTTTACCCCTTCTTGTTCCACCCATTTAGCAAGCTTCTCTTACCACAGGATTCATGTGACTCAGACTTCCATGTGACCCTGGCAGGTCACATGGCCCTATTAACGCATGGGAAATATCTTCCCATTAAGAAGCAAGGTTACATTAACAATAAGCAAAAATACATTATCAAGACAACTGGAAAGTAATTTAGAGTTCATTTAATTCAAATGAAGGTATTGTGACAAATTCATTGGTTTTTCTGCTATCCCTTATTGCCCAGGAGAAGTGGTATCATGGTGATGTATTAATGGATATTAGAGTCTAGGCTATCATTCAACAAGCATTTTTTGAGTACTTATTGTGTGCCAGGTACTATGCTAGGCTCAGGGGATACAGTGACAATGAACAGTATGTGCTTTAAAGAACACAGGTGAGACATCATGACTCATTAAACAGTAACAGATTCTACCTTTCTAGAGTTCATTTTCTTCATCTGTCAAACAAATCAGTTATACTCAACGCAAATCTGTACATAGGAAATTATGCACAAGGGGCAAAAGAATAGAAATTATCTCAATTGGGCCAAAGCAGGATGAATTCTCCAAGATGGGGGTGGGGTGGGAGAATCTAGCTCTATGGATCAATTGATAACTTCTAATTTAATCTAACCTAGCAAGTATTTATTAAATGCCCATTACATGCAAGGTTCTATGCTAAGCACTGGGAATACAAAGAAAAGGAAAAAAGTATTCTTGCTCTTAAGTGGCTTACAATCCACTATAGAGATACAACACATAAACAAAGAAGTTTATACACAGGCATACCTTAGTAATACTGCAGGTTTGGTTCCAGACCATTGCAATAAAGAGAATATCTCAATAAAGTGAGCTACATGAAATTTTTGGTTTCCCAGTGCATATAAAAGTTATACTTACTCTGTACTGTAGTCTATTAAATGTGCAATAGCATCATACCGAAAATGTACATACTTCATTTTAAAAATGCCTTATTGCTAAAAAACAAAAAAGTACATGATCATATGAACCTTCAGCAAGTAGTAATCTTTTTTCTGGTGGAAGATCTTGCCTCAGCGTTCATGGTTGCTGACCAATTGAGGTGGTGACTGCTGAAGTTTGGGGTGACTGGAGCAATTTCTTAAAATAAGACAACAATGAAGTTTGCTGCTTCTATTGACTTTTCCTTTTATGAAAGATTTTTCTGTACCATGTAATGTTGCTTGATAGCATTTTACCCACAGTAGAACTTTCAAAATTGGAGTCAACTCTCTCATATCCTGCCACATCTCTATCAACTAAATTTATGTAATATTCTCCAATAGCATTGTGTCTCATAGAATATAGTCCCAAGAAGAGGGAAAGAGATGGGGGGTGATAGCTGGTAGGTGGAGCAGTCAGAACATATAAAACATTTATCCATTGTTTGCCATCTTATATGGGTATGGTTCATGGTGCCCCAAAATAGTTACAATAGTAACATCAAAGATCACTGATCACAATAGGAGATATAATAATAATAATGAAAAATTTTGAAATATTGTGAGAATTACCAAAATGTGACTAAGAGACATGATATGTTGGGAAAATGAAGTCAATAGACTTGTTCAATACAGGGTTGCCATAACCCCTCAATTTGTTAAAAAAAAAAAAAAGCAACATCCCTAAAGTACAATAAAGTGAAGCACAATAAAACAAGGTATGCCTGTACAATGATTTAAAGAGAGAAATGACTAAGGGGAACAAGCACATCTTCCCTTAGGAAAAGCTGCATGGGGTAAAGCATGGAGAGGTCTTGGGCAAAGACACTGAGGTGAGAGATAGAATGCCAAATTTCAAGAATAGCAAGCAGACTAGTTACAATGGTAATATAAATGGGGAGATCTTTCCCATTCATTAATAGCCCATGTGACCTGCCTAAGTCACATGGAAGTCTGAGTCACATGGAACTTGTGATGAGAGGAATTTGCTGAACATCTGGAACAGGAAGGGTGGAGCAGAAAGGGTGGAACAGAAAGAGGAGGAGCTAGAGCAGAGCTGAGAGGAAATTGGTCAAAGTCTAGTAAGAGCAGGGAAGGATGCAGGCAAGCAGGCTGGCTGGCTAGTGTAGGTGAGAGAGCTTGTTTGTGATTTGTTTAGGTTATCTAGTTTGTGGGAAGCCTACCAGGGGGAAGACTTCGGGATGCTGTTGTGCTCTGCATTGTTATTGTGTATAGATTTTTGTTACTATGATGGATTTGGCTTTCTGGTGTCTGAATAAATGTTTTGGCTCTGTCTTCGATGTGGAGAGTCTGTTGTATTTTGTGATTCAGAATTGCACCAGAATACTCATGGCTGCCATAGGCACTATGAATATTGCATTGTTGCTACACTAGTTTAGCTAGTTTGAGAATAGAATGTATGAAGAAGAAGAATATTTAATAAGGGTTGTAATGGTAAGATTGGACTTTAAAGGCCAAACTGAAGAATTTGTTTTTTTATTCCAGAGCCATTAAAGAAGTCTTAAAGACTGTTGAACAGAATACATAGTTATCCTCATTCTTATTAAATTTATCATGGCAGCAATGTGAATGATAGATTAAGGAAAGGAGAGAATGGATTCAAAGGCTTAGTCAGTATTCTAAAAGAGAAATTATGGGGCTCCAAATTACATGGCAGCCAATTGAGCAAAAAGAAAAGAATGGATGTGAAATATATTGTGAAAGTAGAATCTACAAAACTTGACCTGATTAACTATGGCAAATATGATAAAAAGAAGGGCTGAGGATTGCAACTTCAGTTTCTGAAAGTCTGTGCCCTCAAAAAGAATAGGGAAGCTTGGGGGGGGGGGCAGAGCCAAGATGACAGAGTAGCTCTAGCTCTGCCCCCATAATCCATAAAATACCTGTAAAAAATGACTCTAAACAAATTCTAGAGCAGCAGAATACACAAAACATCAGAGTGAAAGAGATTTCCAGCCCAAGGCAGCCTGGAAGGCCAACAGGAAAGGTCTATTGCACCAGGCTTATAGAGGAGCCTTGGATAAGTGGCATGGCATGAACAGGACTGGAGCAGGCTTCAGGGTACAGAATCATGGGTAGCAGCTGTGGTTCCTAGATTTCTCAACCCACAAACACCAAAGACAGCTTCAGAGGTCAATGAGAAAGCTCTTTCACCCAGATGAGAGGGGAGAGAGGTCCAGCCTGGCCCCAGGGCAGCAGCAGCCACTGTGGTAGCAGTGTCCATTTTTGGAACCCTTGGTCTAAAAACCTTGGGGGAATTGAATGGCTGATCTGAGTCTCAGTCCTGAGTGACAGTCCTGGAGTAAGGAAGAGCACCAATGTGGTGGAGCTGGTGGAAGCTCATGAAAGGGAATTCTACTTGCTGATCCTGGGCAGAAAAGCTATGGTAGTTCCCAGACCAGAGCCAGAAGAGGAGTAAACTCCTCTTCCTTGATTGTGCCAACTTGGGAGGAACTGAGAACCTACAGGTCCCTAGAGTATACCTTCCACTTGGCAAAGGACTCAAAAGTGAAGTAACTGGGCTGGGAAAATGCCCCAAAAGGGGGAAAAATATGATAGAAGGTTACTTTCTTGGATGAGAAAGAACAACGCACACCATCAGAGAAAGACATAAAAGTCAAGACTTCTGCATCCAAAACCTCCAAAAAAATATGCAATGGTATCAGGTCATGGAAGAGCTCAAAAAGGACTTTGAAAATCAAGTAAGAGAGGTGGAGGAAAAATTGGGAAGAGAAATGAGAATGGTGCAAGAAAATCATGAAAAGTGAGTCTACAGCCTGCTAAAGGAGACCCAAAAAATGTTGAATAAAATAACACCTTTACACATAGACTAACCCAAATGGCAAAAGAGATCCAAAAAGCTAATGATGAGAAGAATGCTCTAAAAAGCAGAATTGGCCAAATAGAAAAGGAGGTTCAAAAGCTAACTGAACAAATAGTTCTTTAAAAATTGGAATGGAACAGATGGAAGCTAATGATTTTATGAGAAATCAAGAAATTATAAAACAAAACCAAAAGAATAAAAAAATAGAAGACAATGTGAAATATTTCATTGGAAAAAACAACTGATCTGAAAAATAGATCCAGGGGAGACTATTTAAAAATTATGGGACTACCTGAAAGCCATGATCAAAAACACAAAAGAATGTAGACATCATCTTTCATGAAATCTTCAAGGAAAACTGCCCTGATATTCTAGATACCTATATTAGGGTACAATAAATATTGGAAGAATCCACCAATCACCTCCTGAAAGAGATCCAAAAAGAAAAACTCCCAGCAATATTGTAGTCAAATTCCAGAGTTCCAAGATCAAGGAGAAAATATTGTAAGCAGCCAGAAATAAATAATCCAAGTATTGTGGAAATACAATCAGGATAACACAAGATCTAGCAGCTTCTACATTAAGGGATCACAGGACTTGGAACATGATATTCCAGAAGTCAAAGGAACTAGGGTTAAAACCAAGAATCACCTACCCAGTAAAACAGTATAATACTCCAGGTAATTCAATGGTAATGGTAAAGGTAATTCAATGAAATAGAGGACTTTTAAGCATTCTTGATGAAAAGACCAGCGCTGAATAGTAAATTTGACTTTCAAATACAAGAATCAAGAGAAGCTTGAAAAGGTAAACAGGAAAGAAAAATCATAAGGGACTTACTAAAGTGGAACTGTTTATATTCCTACATGAAAAGAAAGTATTTATAACTCTTGAGATTTTTCTCAGTATTTGGGTAGTTGGAGGGATTATATACATACGTATATATATGTATGTATGTATATATATGTATATATATATATATATATATATATATATAGAGAGAGAGAGAGAGAGAGAGAGAGAGAGAGAGAGAGAGAGAGACAGAGACAGAGAGAGAGAGAGAGAGAGAGACAGAGACAGAGACAGAGACAGAGACAGAGAGAGAGAGGCAGACAGACAGACAGAGGGCACAGGGTGAATTGAATAGGATGGATGATATCTTAAAACAAATTAAGGGGTGAGAGATGAATATATTGGGATGAGAAAGAGAGAAATGAAATGGGGCAAATCATCTCTCATAAAAGAGGCAAGAACAAGCTTTTTCAATGGAGGGGAAAAGGAAGGAGGTGAGAGAGAAAAAGTGAAACTTACTCTCATCACATTTGGCTTAAGGAGGGAATAACGTGCACACTCAATTTGGCATGAAAATCTATCTTACACTACAGGAAAGTAAGGGAGAAGGGGATAAGTGGGGTGCTGAGGGGATGATAGAAGGGAGTGCAAATGGGAGGAGGGATTCATTAGAAATAAACTCTTTGGGGGGGCAAGGCCAAAAGAGAGAATAGAATAAATGGGGGGGCAGGATAGGATAGAGGGAAATATAGCTAGTCTTTCACAACATGACTATTATGGAAGTCTTTTGCATAACTACACATGTATAGTCTATAATGAATTGTATGCCTTCTCAGTGGGGATGGGTGAAGAGGGAAGAAGGGAGAGAAGTTGGAACTCAAAGTTTTAAGACCAAATGTTGAGAGTATTTTTTGCATGCAACTGGGAAATAAGAAATACAGGCAATGGGGTATAGAAATCTATCTTTCCCTACATGAAAAGAGAGAAGATGGGGATAAGGGAAGGGAGGGGTGTGATAGAAGGGAGGGCAAATTGGGGTAAGGGGTAATCAGAATGCACGGTATCTTAGGGTGGGGGAAGAGAAGAGATGGAGAGAAAATTTGGAACTCATAATCTTGTGGAAATGAATGTTGAAAAGTAGAAATAAATAATTAAATTTAATTTAGAAAAAGAAAAGGGAAGCTTAAAAGAAGGGTAGACTCTTGAGGGAAAGGAAATAAACTGTATTTAAGACACATAGAATTTGAGATTCCTTTAGTCATTAAATTGGAAATGTCCAATAGTTATCTGGTGATATAGATTGTGTAAACAGGCCCAGCAGCAAAGAAGTAATAATTGAAGCCATGAAAGTTGACGAAAATGAGAACAAACAGAATATGGAGATGAGAAGAACCAAGACAGAGCCATGTGAGTAGACTTGTACATGAAGAGCATGATATGGAAGATGATGTTGCAAGACCAAGAAGTGCCTAAACATGTAGCAGGAGAACTAGTAGAAAAGAATAGAATGAAAACTCAGAAAGGAAAGACTATTAAAGATGAGGAAGTGGTAAATTGGATCAAATATTGAAGGGAGGTTAAAAAGAGAAATGGCTAAATGGAATTGTGACACTAAATACTGGCTTCTAAAAATTAGGAGAACTTAGCCAGGAGGGCAGGGAGGGAAGGAACTTGGACCAATAGCATTGGGGATAAGAAGTACAGAAGAATTCAGAGCACAACTTGCTATGACACAGCCCCTGCTTTCTTGTTATTTACATTCTTTTGGGGGAAAATAGGATGTTAACAGATGTGCGAAGGAGAATAGCACAAAATAATAAATGATAAATGCTCAAGAGAGTTGTCTACGAAGTTCTATTTGAAATTCAAAGGTAGGAAGATCATTGTCAATTGGAGAGATAAGGGACACTTCCTGGGGGAGGTGAAATTTGAGTTTAGAACTTCAAAGAATGGGTAGACATTCACCTGGTAGAGAGGGTTGTTGGGTTGTTTTTTTTTTTTCAGATACAGCATGAGCAAAAACATGGGGTATGAATACACTATTGGAGAGAGGAGTGTACAGAGGATGGAGTGTATTTTCCTCAAATAAATGCACAATGGTATGACAAAGACAACTAGATGGTGTAGTGCATAGAGTGCCAGACCAGGAGTCAGGAAGATTAATCTTCCTGAGTTCAAATCTGACCTCAAGCTAGACACAACTAGTATGTGCTGCCTTGGGCAATTCACTTAACCCTGTTGGCTTCAATTTCCTCATCTGGAAATGAGTTGGAGAAGGAAATGGCAAAGCCTTCCAGTATCTTTGCCAAGAAAACCCCAACTGGGGACATGAAGAGTCAGACATGACTGAAATGACTGAACAACAAAAATAATATAAGATAAAAATAGAGCAGTGGAGTGGTACCAGACTGTGGATGGCCTTGAATAACAAAGGCATTTGAACTTTCTCAGTAGGTAACATCAAACTTTTTAGTGTTTTTGCATGTAGGAATGATATGATCACAAGTCTGTGCATATAGTTGGATACTCTGTCGATGCTGCGAAGAATAGATTGGAAGAGAAAAAAAAGTAGAGGCAAGAAAAACCAGATATGTGGTAATAAGGACCTAAATTAAGATAATTAAGTATTTCATGGGGCACAAGGCACTGGAGAGTGGGATTGTTGTCCTTCTTTTACCATTTTCTTTCTGTCTGTCACAGAGTTCAGTTTTGCCCTTCTCACACTACCTCATGTGCCTTTGTTGTTGCTTCAGTCATGCCTGATTCCATGAGCCCATTACAGATGAGGAACTGAGCAAACGGGGAAAGGATATGATGTCCTCAGAGAAGCTAGATTTCTGTTACAGCAAGGAGGCAGAAAATGTGCTAGAGGAAAAGTTCAAGGATGTAGAAACCCTAATGAGACTGGAAGGATTCCAAATGTCATAATGGTACAGAGTACGCGTAGGATAAAGAAGATTGAGTCTGGAGATGAGTAAGGGTGAGTTGAATAGGAGTTGAATAGAAGGTTTATGAGAAGGTAATAGGGACAAGCAGCTTATATTTATAGTACAATTTGAAAACTGGGAATGTGGAGGCATTATGAAAGGAGAGAGAGATTAAAGAGACACATAGGTGGTAGGAACCTGGAGAATTTACTGGTTTCCAAGTTCTAAAAGAAATGTGGAATGCTGGTGTTTCAGGATGTATCTACATGAGATCTCATGCCTAACTGTTTTTTAAGCCTACATTGATAAAACCTATGAAATTCCTGTGTCAGGATAGCAGTTGGTGTAAGATAAAGAGGAAGGTATATATTGCTCTTTTGGGGTAATATTGCACCCCCAAATAGAAAGCACATTCTTTGATGGCAGATAGCAGGGGCCAAGTCTTTTACTTCCTACAACATTGTGCTGTTAGGGCTATCTGATATCATTCATTTGTCTTCTTTTTAAACTTGTTAACCTTGTGCTTTTAGGGGGTTTCATTGCTGAGAGTTTTCCATTCCTTTGGAGATGACTTTATCTGTAGGGTTTTTTTTAATTAATTTATTTTAAACTTAAATACACAATAAAAAAAAAGAATAACACAAAAAGAAAGGATTCAAAATGTACTGCAATAAATTTCCATTTCACGAAAACCTATATAATAAAAACTATACATTGTGTTTAGAGCTATCTTTTCTTTGCTTCCTTTAAAATTTTTTTTTTGTTCTCTGCTGTGCATGTTTTACTTTGTTCTTTTTTTCTCCCTTTCTCTACCTCTCCCCCAAGAAAACTACATTTAAGCATAGATATACACACATTATTTACATACATATACATATACACATATACACATTTACATACATATATACACATATACACAAATATATATACACATATGTGTGTATATATGTGTATGTATACACATACATAGAGATTTTTTTTTATTCAGGATTATGCTTAACTTTGCTGGGTATGATATTTTCAGCCACAACCCAGGTTCTTTTGCTCTTCAATATATAATGTTCGCTATATTGAAAACATATATAAAAGACCTCTGGTCTTTTAGTGTCATTGCTCTAGGTCTTGTGTGATTCTAATTATGACTCAATCATATTTGAATTGTTTTATTCTTGTTGCTTGTAATCTCCTTGAACTGAGAGTTTCAGAATTTAACTATGATATTCTTGTAGGTTTTCCTTGTAGGATCTCTTTCAGATGATGATTGGTGGGTTTTTTCTATTTCTATTGCCCTCTCTTGTTCTAATGTTCCAGGACAATTTTCTTTAATTATTTCTGTGTTATTATATCAAGATTCTTTTTTGATCATAGCTTTCAGGTAGTCTGATTATTTATGTTTTTTCTTCTTGATCTGTTCTCTAGATCAGTTATTTTTCTTATGAGATGTTTCTCTCAATTGATTTTTAAAGTCTTATTTCAGTTATTCTATGAATTCTTCAGGGGCAAGTGATCATTTAACTCTTTGGGGTAGAAGAGGTTTTTTTTTTTTTGCTTCAGTATCCTTATCTGAGAACAAACTTCAGTCTTCTCTATCCACATAGTAACTTTCTATAGTTGAGTTCTTTCTCCTTTGGCTGCTCATTTTTTAAAAATTGTAGCAGCTTATTACTTTAATCACCTCTAGTCCTGGGGTATGGGGGATGGTGCCTCTGGCCTCAGGTCTTTCTTCAGTTCTTTCCTCTGACCTGAAACCGAAACCAAGATTTCCACCTTTTTGTAAGTGCCCACAGCCTGCCACACTGCTTCAGCACTCACCAGGTGTGTGCTGGTTCCTTCTTGCCCAAAGTCATGTCTCAGCAGCATAGCTGGGCCTGGAATCCCTTATCAGCAGAAGTTCCCTAAATCTTCTCCTGCTCAGACACCCAACTCCCCATACTGTCAGGAACGTGAAAATTTCTGTGACTGAGCCAAGGCTACCTCCCAACCCAGCTAGCCAAGAGCTATTCAGGGCTACTAGCTGGGAGGTGTTTACACCTCACAGGGACCAAACCTCTGTCCTGTGATTTTTCTTCAGATCTGGTTATCCCAGGAGAACCACTGTTCTGCCCCAATTCTTGTTTATTTTTGCCTTCTCTGTGTTCATCTTGAGGAATTATTTTATTTTGTTAGTGGGGGAAATCTGGAGAGCTTAGAATTTTCTAACCTACTCTGCCATCTTCCCAGAATCCTCTCCCTTCCTTAGGTTTTTAAGCCATGGGATGCTACCTATTCTTCCTCTGAACATTTTTTTCAGTCTTAATTATTTTTTGCTTAATTTTATTTTGTTTTCCCCAATTACATGTAAAGATACTTCTCAACATTCATTTCTGTAAAATTTCGAGTTCCAAAATTTTATCCCTCCCTTCCCTCTCCCCTCCTCAAGACCACAAGCAATCTGATATAGGTTATATATGTACAGTCATGTTAAACATATTTCCATATTAGTCATGTTGTGAAAGAAGAATCAGAACGAAAGGGAAAAACCACAAGAAGGAAAAAGAAGTGAAAATAGTATGATTCAATGTGCATTCAGACTCCATAGTTCTTTCTCTGGATGTGGTTGGCATTTTCCATTGTAAGTCTTTTGGAATTGTTTTGGATCATTATATTGCTGAGAAGAGCTAACTCTATGATAGTTGATCATCACACAGTGTTGTTGGTGATATATATAATGTTCTCCTTCATTCAGCATCAGTTCATGTAAGTCTTTCTAGGTTTTCTGAAATCTGCTCATCATTTCTTATAGAATAATAGTATTCCATTCCATTCATATACCACAATTTTTTCATCCATTTCCTAGTAGATGGACATCCCTTAAATTTCCAATTCTTTGCTACCACAAAAAGAGCTGCTATAAATATTTTTGTACATGTGGGTCTTTATCCTTTTTTATGTCCTTTTTGGGATACAGACCTAGTAGTGGTGTTTCTCTGAACCTTTTGAATTATGTTCTCTAAAAATCTAGGGTGCAAAGTCAGATTATACACAGATTTCCTCTTCTCAGTCAAAATCTAAGAAGAAGTGGTGACTTCCATCCAAGGTTTTTATTTTTCCACCTCAGCAATTGATTCCTGACTATCAATAAGAATCAGATTCAGAATAGAATTTCCCTTTGTTGGTTCTTCTACCTTTTAAAAGATGAAATAATAATTAAGTATAAACTGAATAAGTACATTCTAACAGTATAATAAGGCCCATTGATGTAGTACTGTTTTCTCATTGGTGGAGATCAATGCCCTTCACTTGTATGAAAGATGAGGTAGAGTCAGAGAGAGATCCAGAGTTCTACTGGCTTCCAGCTTCAAGAGAGATGTCTATTACCACCTCCCTTTAGGTCACTCTAGGAAGATTGTCATTGTGTTCATCCTTCATTGTCAAAGAAGACCATGCCATCAGAGAAATGATGACATGACTTGCATTTGACTTTGTTTTGAGTAAGGGAGGGATGTGCAAGGTCACCAGCCTCACTTCTCCTCCAGAGTCATCTGGATCCAGTAACCAGATATTCATCAGGATGACTGGAGATGACCCAGGATGCAACAGGAGACCTTGGCCCCTTAAGGCCAAGGCTTATTCGGTACTCACTTAGGGTGAGGTAACACCCACTCTAGGAAAAAGCTAATATAAGACAGAGTTGGCAATCTCCATTATGTCCCTAGCTTGCTACCCTAGTGATCCTAGAGATTGTTTCCATTAGATGATCTCTCTCTCTCTCTCTCTCTCTCTCTCTCTCTCTCTCTCTCTCTCTCTCTCTCTCTCTCTCTCTCTCCCATGAGCAGAGATATTTTGCTCCACTGGGAGAGCTCCTTCAGCTCCTTCAATTTCTATTGTCTGGTATATATACCAATATGTACACTTTCTCTGATTTCTACTTTGCTATTGACATGGATAAATGGGTTTTCTTACCATTTCCTATGTGAGTTCACTATAGAGCTGGTACATTGTAAGGAGTCAAGCCTTAAATATAAAGTATGCTCTGCCCCCTTTTCCAATGAATGAATAGTAATCATTGAATAGCAACAACCTGAACCTAAAAAATACATCCTTTGACAAATTAGGAAGAGATAGATAAAATTCTAGCCCAACACCCTTTTTCTGAGGAGAGCAGGGAGGCCATCTGCTGCTTCCCCCTTCCTGGCAGGAACCAAAGTCTCTCTTTTTTTTTTTTTTTCATTTTTTTTTTTATTTAGCTTTTAACATTCATTTTCACAAAATTTTGGGTTACAAATTTTCTCCCCTTTTCTCCCCTCCCCCCCCAAACGCCAAGCATTCTAATTGCCCCTATGACCAATCTGCTCTCTCTTCTATCATCCCTCTCTGCCCTTGTCTCTGTCTTCTCTTTTGTCCTGTAGGGCCAGATAGCTTTCTATACCCCTTTACCTGTATTTCTTATTTCCTAGTGGTAAGAACATTACAGTTGATCCTAACACTTTGAGTTCCAACTTCTTTAGCTCCCTCCCTCTCCACCCCTTCCCTTTGGAAGGCAAGCAATTCAATATAGGCCAAATCTGTGTAGTTTTGCAAATGACTTCCATAATAGTTGTGTTGTACAGGACTAACTATATTTCCCTCCATCCTATCCTGTCCCCCATTACTTCTATTCTCTTTTGATCCTATCCCTCCCCATGAGTGTTGACCTCAAATTGCACTCTCCTCCCCATGCCCTCCCTTCTATCATCCCCCCCCACTCTGCTTATCCCCTTATCCTCCACTTTCCTGTATTGTAAGATAGGTTTTCATACCAAAATGAGTAGGCATTTTATTCTTTCCTTTAGTGGAATGTGATGAGAGTAGACTTCATGTTTTTCTCTCACCTCCCCTCTTTATCCCTCCACTAATGAGTCTTTTGCTTGCCTCTTTTATGAGAGATAATTTGCCCCATTCAATTCTCCCTTTCTCCTCCCAATATCTTTCTCTCTCACTGCTTGATTTCATTTTTTTTTTAAGATATGATCCCATCCTCTTCAATTCACTCTGTGCACTCTGTCTCTGTGTGTGTGTGCGTGTGTGCATGTGTGTGTGTGTAATCCCACCCAGTACCCAGATACTGAAATGTTTCAAGAGTTACAAATATTGTCTTTCCATGTACAAAGTCTCTCTTGGAGATTGGTCGGGGGAGGAGACGCTAGAGAAGTCTCTTCTTGCCTCCCTGTGAGTCACATCAGGACAAGTCTCATGACATGAAGGAAATCAAAAAGTTATCAGTTGCCCTGCTTTTGGAAGAGAGAGAACTCAAGCATATATCTGGATAATTGGCCTCTATTACTACCATGTCATACCTATTTCTAAAACTTCTTGCATTTTTTTCTTTTCCTGCCCAAATAGTCTATAGTCTATAACGGTCTATGATGACACTCCTGTTTTGCCTCTGTTTGGCTTTACCCAAATGTTGTCTACCATGCTTCCTTTTTTTTCTGGTTTCTGGATTTCCTCACAAGAATATATCTTTTTAATGTCTAATACTACCCTTACTTCCACCACTACCACTTTTACCTATTTTCTTCCTTTGAGATCAGATATGCCCTACTTTCTTGAGCTTTGTTCTAATCATAGGTCCCAGTGATATATATTTTAGTTAACTTACCTTCCCTTGTGCTGGAAGCTCTACTTCACCTTGATTGTTATCTCTGTATGACTTATAGACATCTAAGGCCACTAGAAATGCCCTTTTCCTAGATTTCTGGATATTTCAATTGCTACTCTTGATCCATTTTCAGCTACTTTCCTTGGATCCAGCTTTAGGCAGTTTACTTACTGCCTTCACTTCTTTTCAGTGTAAAGTCTTTTGTTTAAATTTATAAAATTTGAGACAAAAACTTTCTTAGCAGCCTTTGTTAGTTGCTTTACATACCTGCCCCATGAAAATTTAAACCATGATCCAGAAATTTAAATCCTGTTCCCAGACACCATCTTTTAAATCAACTGTTCATTTCCCAAATATCCCTTTCTCCTCTGAAGTTCTTGTACCAACAGTGAGGAAAACACCACCTCTGGTACAAAAGCCTTTAGTCCTTGCCACCTAAGGATGACTACACCCTGAAGGATCTTCTCTGGTTTGTGAGTCCCTTCTTGGAACAACTATATCTTGAGGAGCCCCAGCCACATTGCTCACCTCATTTCCTACTCAGTCTCAGTCTGCTCTATCTCCACACCAGCTGGCTTACTCTCAACCAGATTCTGCCCTTTCCCTGTTGTTTTTCTACTGCTTTTTATGTTTTGTCTTCCTCTATTAGAATGTAAACTCTTTGGGAGTAAGGATTGTTTTCCTCTTTTTGCATCTCCAGTTTGTAGCACAGAGCTTGGAATATAAATGTTTAATATTCTGTCATTCTATCTGTCAGTCTAACTATCTCGGTCAAGACTTCAGAAATGTTTTCTTGATTCCCTTTGGCATTATCATCTCTGGCCATATGAATCACTAGAAATGAGTGGCACACATCAGGTTTGATGCCTCTTAGGAGTTTCTCTATTATAACCTGGATATACAGACTATGGACATAGCTGACCTTTCTATTGTCATCAGATCAACAAATAGATACCTCAGTATCGTTCAGCAGGGTGTTATCAGCTGCCATTCCCACAAGCTTTCACTTCTTGAACTGGATTCTACATGCTCCCAGAAAACCTCATCAGGAAAACTCATCATCCTGGGAGGTTGCATCAGCTTTGGCACTCATACTTCATCAATATTCTCAATATTCTCTACAACTCTGATTGGAAGGCTAGAAGGCAGAATAAAGAACTCTTCCCAAAAATCTCCAGCCTCGTCATCCCTTCTTTTCCCACCAACTTGTGCTCCTTAAACTGGACTCCACCCACCATGCCCTTTACACTATTTTCTTTCCCAATCCCACACCACCCTTTTCACCTTTCTTTGTATATTGTCTTCCTCCTTAGATTATAACCTTTCTACCTCTCAGATTTGTTTTGAAATGAGATAATTTGTAAAGTGCTTTGCAAGCCATAAATCTTTTTATTAATGCTAGCTGGTATCATTTAGCACCAAGTATTCAGTTAGTTTCCCCTGTCTCCGAGAATCATATTCTTCTGCACTACAAATTCTTGATATTTTATAGAGGAGGAAAATGAAGCTCAGAAAGATTAAATACCAAGGTTACAAAGCTTCTAAGTTCAAAACCAGAACGCTTTCATCCACTTGACATGGTCTCTGGTCATCATCAAGGCAAAATACTGAGGGTTAAGACAACCAGTTGATGACAAGGCACCCTTCCTGCTGTGGGTAGCCCTCATATAATGTTTCCTGCCCTCTTTCCCCACATGATTGTCCTTGATGTCCTCTTGAATTAGATTTCATCTGACAGAAATATTGTTGGGGAAGTGGAAAAGGAAAGGGCATATAGGGCAAAGTTAGAAGAGCACTAGATATGGAATGTGAGGGCCTTGGTCTGAGTCTGCTTTTCCAGTTAGAACTGTGTGACAAAGGACAAGTCTTTTCATCTATCTGACCCTTGGGCACCTCATCTTGCGAAATAGGTATAAAAATACTTACAGGACTGTTCCCTCCTAACTTGTATGAAGAACCTGCTTTGAAAATCTTGAAGGCTTTAGAAATGTGAGTTAATATGATCATCAACAGAACCGAGTATAAACTGCCCCAAAACCCCGCCAAGGAATATTTTACTGCTTGAGGGTCCCTGTTCTGGGTGACATAAACCAGAGATTTCCAAATCTAGGTGTTCATTTCCAGTTCTGTGGCTGTAAGAAAAGATAATCTCTCTTTCCATGGGCATATTTCCTGTCCTCTTCAACCCACCCCCATCTTGTAGTTAACTTTGATTCCAGTTAAGCCAGCCAACGTCCAGAGTACAAAGCCAGATTGATTTGCCTGGACTTGTAACACAGCACTGCCCTCCAGTGGAAAGTCTTGTTCAATACACTTTGGTTTAGGAGAGAATCCTCTCCTAAGGACTTGCTCATCTTTGGGAGTTGGTTTAATTTACTTTTTCTAATGAAACTGCTAGCTTTTGGCTATTTTTGTTAACGTAAGTAGTCCTCTTACAGGTCCCAGAGTCTTTGGGGGAATAGAGAGCCGAGGGGAATTGTACTCTATTTCCTGGACTTTCCTGTCTCAGATACTCTAAACCAGCTGGCACTGATTGAGCAAGGACTATTGAGCAAATAGACCCCTCTTCCCAGTCTTCCTCAGTACCCAATATGGCTGGCACTGGGAAATCACAAAGTATCATAGGACAGTTGATTATTACCAGAGATTGTCCAGTCTAAACCCCTCTCCTTATGGAGAAGGAAATAATTTTGTATTTATAATGAGAGGAACTCTGCCACTTAATAATTACCATTTATATACAGCTATAAGGTTTGCTAAGCACTTGATGAATCTTATCTCATTTGATCCTTACAACAACCCTGGGGATGCTCTTATTATCTCCATTTTACCGACAAGGAAACTGAGGCTGAGAGAAATTAAGTGACTTTTCTACGGTCAAACAGCTATGAAATGTCTGCATCTGGATTTGAACTCAGGTCTTCCTGCCTCTAAGCCTAAGGCTAGCTTCTTCACTTACTTGCTTAACCTTGGGCAAGTCATACAACTTCTCAAGTCTCTTTCTTCTTACCTACAAAACACAGGGACTATACTAGATGACCTCTAAGGTACTTTCCAGCTCTGAATCCTAAGAATTCCTTTGCATTCATTTATTGAATGCCAATGGGAAATGACTCAAGACCATAGGCTGTTGACATTGTAGGTTCTAGCCTAGTCCCTGCTATTTATAGGTGAGGAAACGGTGGCCTCAGGAGGCCAGAGAATTGGCAGGCAGGTGGTAAAGTGGACAGGAGAATGAGTATAGAAGACAAAACAATCTTGTGAGATCTAAAGGTTGGAATATCCACCAGAGTTCCATGAACAGGAAGTTGTGGCAGAGTCTGATGTAGTTGCAGCAGCAAAGCCAAGTAAACCAGCACAGTCCTGAGGATCTACCTGCCTGATGTTGCCCAAAGGCCTTACAGCTAGTAAATATTAGAAGCAAAAGTAGAACACAAAATGCCCAGTACTATTCCTAATGTTAAGCTGCTTCTCTCTGCTGTCAGAGTAAACTAGTGTGTGACCCAGGTACCTTCTCAAACTTACAGAGGCCAGAACAGATTGAATGGTTAGTAAGGAACTAGCTTGAGGCCAGCGGGGAGGAAAAGGGCAGAGAGCAAAGAACATATGCAGCCTTAAGTTGTATGTAGCATCCGTGGACCGAGAGGACACAGCATGTCTGCCTCCTTCCACTCTACCTATAAAGGGGCACCATCTTACCCTTGTCCCTTTCTGTGTGTCTATTTCCCACCCATCCCCATCCATTGTGGAACTTCACTCATTTTCTCTTCTTCAGTTCTGCTAAGGAGTGAGGGGAAAGGTCCTCAAGACAAAATGACTGAGACCTCTTCTATCCTATCTCTGTCAATGATATCAATGCCTTTTGGAGCCACTAAGGGAGAAAGCCATTCAACTGAATCCAAGAAAGGAAAGTATACAAAGCAGACAAGGCAGAGAAAGCATACTCACTAATTCATTCAGTTAGTACCGCAAGCATTTATAAAGTACTCACTATGTGTCAGCACTGTAATAGGTACTGAGAATGCAGAAAGAAAAAAAATAGTCTCCTAATTGGTCTCCCTGCCTTCACTCTCTCTTATCCAATTCATCTTTCAAATGGCAGCCAAAGGTATTTGTTCTGAGCATGAACTGTGCAGATGTGACCACATCATTCCCCTACTCAATAAGCTCCAAACCCTCCAGTCAGCTTTATTTTTTTGTAAACTTTTAAAAATTTAAATTTAAATACAAAATGAGAAAAAATATTGCTATGTACATAGCAGCATCATAGAGGATTTAGTATAAAACAATACATTTCCATTTCAAGAAAATCTATATAATAAATATCACGCATTGTTTTCAAAGCTTTCCTTTGCTTCCTTGTAGATTTTCTTTTGTTTTCTGAGGTGCACTTTTTACTTTGTGTTTTCTCCTTCCTCCTCTACCACCTTAAAGAAGGTTACAGTTCAGTTTGTGGGTGTGTATATATATATATATATATATATATATATATATATATATATATATATATATATATATATATACATATATACATATATACGTACATATACATAAATATCTATAAATATACATGTTTGTACATATATACATGCACACACATATATGTAAGATCATACTATACTTACTTCCTTCTATCATCTGTTTCCCTGAAGATGGATAGCATCTTCATAAGACCAAGTCTTTCCATCTTTTTCTAAATCAATCAGTTCATCATTTCCTATAGCACAGAAATATTCCAACCAATCACATCCAATCTGATACATTGTCTATGAAAGTTTTTCCCCAACTTTCTTCATTTCTTGACTACATAGGTTTTATGTATACAAGAAAATTTTCATTTAAAATAATCAAAATTTTCCTTCTTAAACTTCAACAATGCTCTCACCTTATAATGTAGTTTAAGGTCTGATATTGCTGAATCTACTTCCTTTACATCTTTGTTTTCTTGGTTTCTTTGAAGTTCCTGACCTTTTATTCTTTCAAATGAACTTTGTTATTATTTTTTCAAACTCAGTAAAGCCATTTTTTATTAATTTATTTGGGATGACATTGAATAAATATATCATATAAATTAGAAATTAGATTGGCTTTACCTACCCATGAATAACAAATATTACTTCAATCATTTAGATCTGAGTTTATTTGTATAAAAAGTGTTTTATGATCATATAATTCCTTTGTTTTGGCAGGTGTATCCTCAGGTATTTTATACTATCTAGGCATTTTAATCATCTGAAACAACATTGAATAATATTGCTGACACATAGTGTTGTTTCTCTGTTTTCCACTTTTGGTTAAATCTATTTTACCTTTGAGATCATGATGACTATCCCTGCTTTTTTTCACATACTAAATTCTTCTCCTGTCCTTTGTTTTATCTTTGTGTATATCTCTCATTTTTATGTTTCCTGAAAGCATCATAATGTGGAATTCAAATTTTTAATCTATCTGTTTCTATTTTATGGGTAAATTTGTTCCACTCACATTCTAAGCTGTGCGTACATAAATACAGATCTACACATTCTTGAGGTTGAATTAAACTAAAACATATAGGGGGAGAAAATATCATGTGATACTGTAGAAAGAGTACTCAAATGATAGTCAGGAGAAGGAAACTCTAATCTTGACACTGTTGCTTAATGCTTGGGGGGCCTCCATTTTCATTTCTCTAAAAATTAGACCATAAAGTCCTTCCCAGCTTGAACACTGTTTAAAAGCAATCATTGTTGTGTCCTCATAGAGGTATAGTCTTGGTGTTTATGTTGAGATTGGGGGGAGGGGAGGTAACAAATCTGTCTCATGCCTTTACCTATTGAATCCTTGGGAATATCACTCTTTAAGCACTTGGATCAATCCAACTACAAGTATCTACTATGTGCCAGGTACTGTGTGAGACACTGGAACCACAAACTGAAAATGAAACAGTCCCCGGCCTCAAAGAATTTATAATTTATTAGGTAGTCAACACATATAGATGTGTGGATACACACACACATATACATACATAATATATGTATATATCTATGTAATATAGAATACATACAAAATAATTTGAGGAGGGAGGATGTCAGCATCTGGGGAAGGGGTCTTGAAGATGAAAACTAGCATTCTAAAAGGCAGAGGTGAGGAGACAATTCATTCTAGTCATGGGGAATGATTGTCCAGGATGAAGGTACAGAAATGGAAGAGGAAGAGTAAGAAGACCATCTTGGCCTATCTGTAGTTTTGTGTAGGGGAGTGTTGTATAACAAGACTGTAAAGGTAATTTGGGGCCAGGTTATGAGGGCTCTAAAAGTCCAACAGAAGATTTATATTTTATGCTATAGGCAATAGGTAACTATTGAGGAGGAATGTGATATGGTCAAATCTATGCTTTAGCAGCTATAGGGAGTGTGGATTGGAGTGGAGGGAGACTTGAAGCAAAGATACTAATTAGGAGGCTATTGCAATAGTCCACGCAAAAGGTGATGAGGGCCTTAAATAGAATGGAGGTCCAGCGACTCAAGAGAAGGGTTAAAGGCATAAAAAATGTTTTGGAGATGAAAACAACATTTGGCAACTGATTAGATGATTGTTGTTGGGAATTGAGAATAACTACATGGTTTCAAATCTGAATTATTATAAGGATGGTGGTGCCCTAGACAGAACTAGGGAAGTTAAAAAGAGAAGCAGATTTCAGGGGACAGTTGATGAAATCTGTTGAGAAGTATAGAATTTTAGATTCCTATCATACATCCAGTTCAAAATGTCCACTAGGCAATAAGTAATGCAAAAGTAGAGTTCAGGAGAGAGAGTACGACCTAGATATATACATTTGAGAGTCATAGGTAAAAAGATATTTAAACCCATGGGAGATGATGAAGTCATCAAGAGAGAAAATGTAGAGACAAAAAAAGAAAACAGCCTAGTACAGATCCTTAGGGGCACACTTACAGTTAGGAGCTAGCATATGGATGATGACGCAGCAAAAGACGTTGAGAAGAATCAGTTAGACAAGTAGGAGAAGTAAGAGAGGTATGTAACAAAAACCCCGGAGAGGAAAAAGTGCCCAAAAAGAAAAGGTGATCAACAGTGCCAAATGGTATAGGAAGATCAAGAAAGATGAGAATTAAGGAAAGATCTAAGGAAAGATATGGTAATTAAGAGATCACTGGTGGCTTTGGTGAGAGCAGTTTCAATTGAGTGATGAAGTTTACTAGATTGCAAAGAGTAGAAAAGTATAGAGGGTGGTTGTGAGAGGAAAGACACATAAGATGATAGCTTGAGTAGGTGGTAGAGTCAAATGAGGATTTTTTAAAGGGTAGTGAAGAGTTGGGCATGTTTTTACATAAAAGTGAAGCAACCATTAGATAAAGATTGAATGTGACAAAGAGGAAGTACATCAGTGTAAGGGCAATATGTTGGAGGAGACAGGAATGTACGGGTTCAGGGGACATGGGGAGGACTTGGCCCTGGTGAGAAGGGTTACCCCTTCCAGAGACTGGACTAATGAAGAGAGAATGAAGGATGATGTTAATTGGTTGTAACATAAAAAGGAGGCTTCTGAAATATGATCCTCAAGCTACGAGGTGAATATAAGGGTAGTGTGGATTGATTGAAGAAAGAGGAAATTGGGAACAGCCACTGTGGAGAGTGTTATAGAGAGCCAATTAGGGAGAAATAATAGGATTGTCTGGTTACAGTGAGAGCACAATGTACATTAGATAACTTGTAGTTTTAGTAACCTTAGTCAGCACAGTTTTATTCTTTTTCCCAGCTCAATTTAGAACCTATATATGAACAAATGAGATGGATTGGTGGAAATTAACCAGAGTTTGACAAGGCATGAGTAACAGGAAACAGGGGCAAGGGAATCAAAAGTAGAGGATAGTATAGACTGGAATTAGTTTACTATGGTGTCAAATCAGGAAGGGAGGAAAGTAAAGTCAGGGTAGGGGTGATGCCTTGAGAAAGTATTGGATATGACAGTGAGAATGAAAAATGGGTTCAGGAGGACCAAATCATAAAGAGGGATGGACTGATAGGACCTTATGAGCTCATGCTGGCTGTTTGATCCAGACAAAGCACTTACTTTTTCAATGTCCCTAAAGAACTCTGTAAGAGTTGAAGACCTGCCTTAGAATAAGGAGTTTGCTCACCTGGAAGACCCTACAACAATACAATCATACATCTTGATTGTCTCCAAATGTTTTGCCCATTAGATAGTGCTATTCAAGAGTTCCTCCTTCCCACACTATTTAGCAACCTAATTTGTGTTGAGAGCTTGGACTGAGGCCTTACTCTGCTCCCCTCCACTTTACAAAGTCTACAACAACTAGGCCAGATCATCATGAGGCTTTGGTAGTACCTTTCTGCACTGTTGTAAGCACTGGTGCCCAGCACTGGGTAATCAGCTGTTGCTGCCACCCTCCAAAACCATGGTGGATGAAAAAAGGAAGCAACAGGTGATCTGAAGGCAAACTATTTAAATCTACTCTGCGAAATAACAGCTGAAGTGCTTATCTTCCCAGTGGGAGTGACACTTAGTTAGCCAGGACATTAAACCTCACAGAAGGGGAATAATTCATTACATTGGGGTAGATTCTTATCCTAATGGACAAGCAAATGGGAATAAGTTTGTTACCAAGTCAAGTCAAATCAACAAATATTCATTAATCATATTATAAGCATGGCACTATGTTAGGTCTTATGCTAAGACAGAGTACTTTGGATCTCTGGTCCTGAATTACTGAGTTTACTGGGGAAAGGTAGAAACTATCCTCTATTTAGGAATTCATCTACTCTGTTTAAAATTATTCTCATTATTGCTGAACCTTATTTTCCTCTTTGCTCAAAGCAATATTAATCCTTATAGCTTGACTTACAAATCAACTAGTGCTAAAACGTATGCTACCTGGAAGAAAGAATGAGAGAAGAATGAAAAACTGGGGTTGAATTAAGGGCCAATTAAATGCCAGCAAAGAAGTTTAAGGATTATAGTTGGAAAATAGGAGAGACTTTAGAAACCATCTAGTCCACCTTCCCCCTCATTTTATAGATGAGGAAACTTTGTGCCCAAGGTTACAACACAAGTAATAAACATTAGAGGCAGTATTTCAAGTGAGCTCTGCCTCTTTTCACTTCAAGTGACTCTATCACCCCTGGTGTCTGTTGAGAGACCTCAGTGTGAGAAGAAAAGGTCTTAAGGCCTGACATCTTTTGGCCCTGAGAAATAGGCTTTGGTCCTGGACTTTCATGTGTTCTTTCCATTTTAGATGAAGGTAGAGGAGTCTCCAACCTTTCAAAAGTCAGTAAAGTGAGACAAAGAAATCTAGGTCACTTTTTGCAGCTAGGGCTATGACAGGACAGGTTTAGACCAGAATCTCACAGCATATATATTACAATAAGCTCCAAATAAATATGTGACCTAGGTATAAAAGCTCATGTCATGCACAAATTAGAGGAACAGAAAAAGAGATATCTTTTCCAGCTATGAATAAGGGAAGAGTTCTTAAGGGATAAAGATCAAGGAGATCAAATGTACAATTTTAATTATATAAAATTGAAAACTTTCTACATAAAAAAGTCAGTGTGTTGGGAACTGATTCAAATTCATAAGAATAAGAACCAATTTACAATAGATGAATGATCAAAGAATATGAAAAGGAAATTCTCAAGAAAAGAAATCCAAGTTATCAGCAACCATATAAAAAAACATTCCAAATCATTAATAGTAATAGATACAAATTAGAACAATTCTGAAGTTCTACCCCACTCATGTTAGACTGACACTGATGACAAAGAAGGAAAATGACAATTGTTAGATGGGTTTTAGGAGAACAGGAATACTAATGCCCTGTCTGTGAAGCTATAAATTAATCCAGCACTTCTGAAAAGTAATTTAGAACTATAGCCCAAAGTCACAGACCTGAATATCCTTTGATGCTATTAGTAGGTCTATGTCATGAAGAGGTCAATGAAATAAGAACAAATATCATAGATACAAAAATATCTTTGTATCATAGATACAAAAATATCTTATAGCAGTATTTTCTTGTTATTGTACATCAAATAGCTGTACAAACTATGGCATATGATCTAGTCACAGAAAAGGGACCAACAGATGCTATTATGCTAACTATAAAAAATCAGTCATACTAGTTACTCTCCTACACAACAAATATTTAAGTACCTACTGTGTGCAGAATGTTATGCTATGCATTAGTGGAGCAACATCGTTCTGATCTGCCCTCAAGGAACTTATAGTCTAGTAGGACTATAGATAAAATACAGATAACTACATGACTAACTGTAGTATAATACATTAGAACATAGGGGCAAAAGATAGCATGGTAAAGCAGATAAAGGATGAGTCTCAGAGGCAGAAATGTGTGAATTAAAGTGTAGACTCTGATATATGCTGGTTGTATGGCATCTGTGCAATTTTCTTAACCTCTAAAGGATTGAAGCCCCAAAAGTATGACTTTGAGGGTATCTGCAAATGTAGGAAGCTTCTCTACCAGAAATTCTCAACATGAAGTTAAAAGTAGGATAGCCTATCTCGATCCATCCCTCCAAGAAAAAAACACAATTGTAGCAGTATGATTCCTTGCAACCCTAATTGCAATAAGTCTATGTGATTTGGTGGAAGGAGTTCTAGATTTAATGTCTAAGGAATAGAGTTCAAATTGTAGTTCTGCTGATTATAACCTATAAGATTTTCATAATAATCTACCTGGGCTTCAGTTTCTTCATCTGTAAAATGTAGAGGTTAATCTAGAGGTTGATCAGTGGTGTAAAAATCAAATAGAAACTAATCCCTTCCAGTCAAATATTGACTTAGAAACCACAAAATAATATTATCTATATGTAGTTTGCTAAACCAATTATGTTTTTCCCAGGGGCCTAGCATTTGACACCTCTTTTCTGGAAGGTTTCTATTATCCTTCAAGGTCTAAATCTAAGACCCTATAAAATTTCCTTTCCTTTTCTTTTTTCTTTTTTTTTTTTTTTTTTTGGCCTTCAAATTAACTTTATGTCTTCATAAGGTAAAGCAAGAAGAGATTAGGCTATCGAGTTCTGAACCCCTTAGGCATTTTGCAATGGTCTGCTGACTATTAGGCCTATCATGAACTTTGCCCCACCCCTTTGAGGAAATAAAATAAAGAATAAAGAGAACACCAGTTATGTAACAAAAATAGAAAGAGTGGTTCAGTGGGATAGATAATCAGAAAAGGAGAAAAGAGCTTAGAAACCAGATGTACTACAATTTATATTTTAATAAAGCAGGATAACTATTAATCTTAAGACTTTGGGTAACTATGTAACTTGTCTATGTTTGTTGTTTTACTTTGACTTCATCTGTTTTCCTATAAAAAATATTCTTCATGGAGTTCCTAGTATAGTTGAAAGAATATTGAATTCAGACTGAATACATGACTTAAAAGCATAATTTGGTCTTTTGCTACCTGTGTAACATGGAGCGAGTTATTGCCTACCTTTAGGACTCAGTTTTCTCATCTCTAAAATGTAAAGGTTATATTAAAAAATCTCTAGGTTCTCTTCCAGTTTTAAATCCCATGATCTTTACTATCTTGCTGCTGAACAACAAAGGAGGAGAACCTCAACCAGTTCAGAAACAGACCTAAAATTAGGGAACCATAGGTGGAAAAATGAATGCTGACAACAAAAACAAAAGGAGGAGGGGGGACATAAGAGGATCAATCTCTGAGGTCCAGAGACAAAAGGAAGGAGATCTATTAATGGCCACCAGTTGTGATTTCTTCTTACTCCTAATGACCATGGAAACAGAACATCTTAGATAAAAATAGCCTTTGCCATTTAAGGGTTACTGCCTCATGGTGGCATGCAGACTGGAGGCAGGCTAGCTCCTGGGAATGTCTCAGCATTGCTGAGGGTAACCAGATCATAGTCCAAGCCCAGAAAGTAGCCATCAAATCCCTTCATCCCAAGGTTGTTTTTAGAAACAGACCATTTGTAGGGGTATAAACAGACTCCTGCATGCTAGACAGATTCCTTGCCCCACATTCTCAGCTGCTGCGATGATCCAGCCTAAACGAAATTGAAGGTTGACCTCCCCAGTTGGTGGAAAACTTCAAACATTAGTTTTCTCCCCATAAGGACTTGTTACTTTTTTAGAACTGGTATCCCACATGTGAATATGAAGGCAGCTGTCAATCAAAAAAGAGAGCATCTCAAAACCACTCTGAGCAAAGACATTTTTCAGACTCTTGGTCTCCATTTTCTCTAAAACGGTGACTCTTAATCTCTTTTTAAAAATCTTCTGTATCTTCCCAACATCATTAAAAAAAATGTGTTTATTTTAAGTAGAGGAGGTGAAACAACAGCTTTTATAGGAAGAGAGAACAAGGAATTGAAGTATTCAAAAGCAGACATTAAATTTTACCAAGCACTAATCTTTACCCATCTTTTTTTTCTAACTCTGTCATTTCTAAGATTTTCTACTTCTTGACCATTTCCCCAGCTATTTAACCTCTTGATGCCTTGTTTCCAAGACAGGGCTTCTGTTCTTTAAATGTCACTCTCAGTTCCTTATTTGAGGTTAGTACAGTGCTCTTCCTCACTTACAAATAGTGAGCTTAGTGTCTTATTAATCTATACTAGAATTCTATAGAACAGTAGAAGTCTAGCAAAGTGTATAAGTCCAAAGTATAAAGGAAATTATTTAAAATTTATTTCTCATTGACTTGATTATAAAGGAGTAATATTTCTATAGGATAAATTTTCTCCAAGTAGACACGCTCATGGGTAGCTTCCAGAATTTAATTTTTCTCATTTTCCTTTATTTTGAGAATTTGAGGTATGTAAAACCACTGGATCATAATACCATACTGAACTGTTAGGGTCTGTATCATATGTTCCCATCTGAAACTTCAGTGTGAGGCTTCCAGTTTTCTAAAAGTTGTATATTTTCTGTTCTCCATTATAGAATGAATTAATTTAGGTAATTTAAATCAAGAAGAAGTCTATACTGTTGTCTTTTATATACATATCCTCTTTAAAATGCAGAAGACAATATTTTTAAATGACCGTTTTGGCCATGGCAATGCCTGATGGCCAAATAGCCTTTCAGTTTAATTTCTGACCTCTGAATAGAAGTGATAATCATAGGTCAGTAATCCATTCCATTTCTTAATTACTTACTGTTGGCTGAGGCATTAAAAAATCATGTTACTAGGGATCAGCTCTAGAGAGGCAATGTGGTATATAGAGAGAAGAAGTCAGAAGGCCTGAGTTCTAATTCCATCTATGCCACTCAGCCATATGGATAGGGAATAGGGACTGGATCTATGATTTCATTGTCTTAGGGAACTCTCAGGATGAAGAAACTCCTCTACTCATGTAAGATCACCTGTTTTTGCAAGTTAAAGTCTTAGAGAACTGCCTAAAACATTGAAACATTAAGTGACTTTCTCAGGGTTTTACAACTTGGCAGTGTTCTAGGTGGGACTTAAACTCAGGTACTCTTGGTTCCCAGGCTGGCTCTTTATCTACTATATCACACTGCCTCCCCATATACACTTTTGTTAAATGTAACACTTGGTAAATCACTTCATCTCTCTGACCCTCCATTTCCTCATTTGTAAAATGGGGATAATAACACTAAACTATCTAACATATAGGACTATTATGAAGATCAAGTAAAAATGTATAGAAAATATTTTTGAAAACTGTAATGTGCTAATGTTGCTATCATTATAGACTACCTTGAAGTCATGGATGTGTAGACTCATACAAATAACAGTCTTACTCCTATCCTGAAGGCAAAACCCAGGAGATAGTAAATTTTGTAATTTGTTTCCATGGATTTTCCAGCATGCTCCTCACCTCTGTTGCCTCTGTAATGTAATATATGACATGATCTTGGTGCTATAAACTCAAAAGATTTAACTTTAGAGTTTTAAACAGCCTCCCTCTCCACCTCTTCCCTCCTTTCTGAATATCTCTCATGGAGAAGAAGATCAAGACGTGCAAAACTCAATCCAGATTGGAAGGTGTTAGAAGCAATTGACTTAGTACAATCAGCAGCTCCAGTGGCTTCCCTCCTCTTACTTTCTGGTTCACTCCCAGAGCAGTTAAAGGCCAGCCTCCAGGATGTGGGGATCAGAGTCGGAGCCTCAATCCAAGTATATACAATGTCCTAAGGGCTCTTACTTGCTAGACACATTCTTAGCAACGGGAGACAATATTGCAAAGGTTTCTTTCAGCTGCTGGATGACTTTGAAATTGTCCAAACCCAGTAAAGCTACTATGATTCTGTGTGGTTCTAATACTTTCTAATTTACTGGAAATATGATATAATAAAAAACAAACATTTATTAAATAGCTACTCTGCCCAAGGACAGTACCCTGTCCTTAAGAGGCTTTCAGTCCAGTTCATGACTATCTGTTCAAAAGAAACTCTAGAATTCATCGAGAGAGAGAGAGAGAGAGAGAGAGAGAGAGAGAGAGAGAGAGAGAGAGAGAGAGAGAGAGAGAATTTTGCTGGGGCTCTATTATTCCCAAAAGAATGAAGGGAGATGAGAGTATATGGTTCATCACTAGTGAGACTAGACCCTATCATATCCATTTTAAGGATATACCCATCTCTCTCTCTCCCCCATATCTGAGAGTGATTGTTCTGAAAATCCTAGAAGAGAAGCATCTAAGCCTCAACAAAATAGAGGAGGTGTGCTAGATGAACTCCAAGGTTCCCTCCCACTCTCAATTTCTATAGTTCTCTGATGTCCAGGTAGATTGAACAACATTAGGCCCCTGCCTAAGGGCTGTTTTCTGGACTCTCCTGGCTTAAGAGTGATTGCCCATAGTAACTGTTGCTGTTTCCCTCCCAGTCTGATGTAGTTATTTTTCTTTGCCTCATTAAAGGGGGCCATCCTTTGACTACTTCTTTAACAAGCCTATTCAGTGAAAGGGCATTACCTCACCCTAATTGGGTACCTGAATAGACCTTGGCTAAAGGGGCCAGGGTCTCCCATTGCATCCTGGGCCATCTCTGGTCATCCTGATGAATATCTGGTTACTGGATCCACATGACTCCAGAAGAGAAAGTGAGGTTGGTGACCTGCACAGCCCACCCTCACTCAAAACAAAGTCAAGTGCAAGTCATGTCATCATTTCTCTGATGGCATGGTCTTCTTCAGCAACAAAGGACGAACACAACAACAAACAACAACATTTTCACCCATTGATCCAGACTATCAGTTTTCTAAGAAACACAGGAGAACCTGACAGAGAGGAAAACAAGAATATGGCTGAGGGTAAATGACAGAAGCTGAATTAAGATTCTGGGGTATCTAAGTAACTAGAGTGCCATGCTGACAGTCAGGAAGATCTGAGCTCAAATCTAACTTCACACAATGACTAGCTATATGACCCTGGATAAGTCACGTAATCCTTTTTGTTTCAGTTTCCTTATCTGTAAAATGAGCTGGAGAAGGAAATGATAAAACACTCCAGCATCTTTGTCAAGAAAATCCCAAATGGGGTCAGGAAGAGTCAGATATGACTCAATGAACATGAATCAAGATTGGGGCAGGGAGAAGGGTATAAACCTTGATACTGCATTCTTTCTGCAAGGAAGTAATAAGGTCACTATGAGAATATGATAACTTTCAAAGTAGTTTCACAGACTCTCTTGATCTTCCCAAAGCTACAACAGAGAGGTAATGTAGTTGTTTCCCCAAGCAACACTGACACAGGCTCCTTTGACTCAACAAATTGTTGGTTCACAGAGACATCAACATAAACACAAAGGTCTCTATGTTATTCGACTCTGAGTGGGAGAAAGGATAGAGTGAAGCTGCTCAAAAGTGAAGGCAGAGAAAAGTTTATTATGTGCGTGTATATACAGGTGAGAAAAAGCCACATGGCAGCTACAAGCACACATGGTTAGGAATCAGGGAAATATACATTTTGCATACTTCCTGCCCAGCTCCCAAAAGTAGATCACTCTTCACTTTCATGTACCACCTGGGAATGGAAAAAAATGAAGTATTTTATATTCACATCAGATATCACTGCATTAACCTGCAGCTAGACCCTTTCTCAAGATACCTTCATGAATTTATATGCCAATATTTCAATATGAGAACTCAAGCACATTTTATGGCCCTTATATCTATGAACAGCTACATATATAACTGCAGGCATTTGGAAATTCTGACCCTAAAAGTTCTTTAAGAAGAAAATAAACTGTAAGCCAGGCCAGGAAATAAAGAATTTTTAGCAAAAATGACTGCAGTTATCCCTCCACATTACAACTATTTTTTAAAATCAATATATCACATGTTGGCATAAGAAATTAAGTGGGAATTTTGGGGAAGTTTTGCAGAAGCTGCAGATGACATGCAAAGGCCCATGGATGACATAGAGCCTAATTTAACCCAAATTTTAACCTAACTCAACCCAATTTACTATAAGGTACTGTAAATTCCCCATAAAAAATTCAGACTTCTTCTCTGGTATGAAAGGAGGACCAAAAAATTGTATGTGGATTATCCAGATCATGTGGACATTGCACCCCAAATCCTCATGATGTGGAAGGGATAACTATATGACACAAATTTTTTCAAATAGATTTTCCCATTAACTTCAATGATAAAATTAGTAATATTTCAATAAGAAAAAAGTCCCACTTTGTTCCCTGTTGTTTTCTTATTACCTTCCTACTCCTCCGCTCCCTAGGCTAAATCCTGGATGCACAATTCTGAAGTGAATGAATTGTTAGGAGTGTGTCATATCAGATACATAATTCTCTGCTTTGATGAATCCTCAAAATATACTCCCTGGAGAACAAGCAGAGGAAAAGCTCAATGGGACAATACTGGTCTTCTATTCTTTCCCTTTGGGAAAATTCTTCAAAATGGTAGCTTATACTTCCTCACTCATTCTTGCAACCTTTTGTCTAACTCGATTCAACTGGTCCTCCCTTTCAGTAACAGTGTTCTTTAATGCCAACTTACTCTGGTAGAGGTAAAATCTCGAGTCTTAGCTCTTAGCTTATTGACTTGAGACTCTGCAATATCTGCTCGTTCTTCAGCCTCCTCCAGCTCGTGTTGAGCTTTTCTGAATTTGGTGAGATGAGCATTAGCTTGTTCATCCTGAAATAAAGCAGTCAGTGGAGGTTAAAGATCGTGACGTGGGTTTCATCATATCTTTTGTAAGAAATAAGTATAGTTTGCCAGTTTCTTAAGATATGCGTCTTGTATGACTTACAGCCTCCTCAGCTTGTCTCTTGTAGGATTTGACCTTTACTTGGAGTTTATCCACTAAATCCTGTAGTCTTAGCACATTCTTCCTGTCTTCTTCACCCTAAAAAGATAAGACAACCATAATAAACTTAACAAGGTATAGGTGATAGAGCAACAGAGAATACCATCTGAAAAAAAATATAGATTAGAGGCACCACTGCCAGTTCTACCCAGCTCTAATTGCCAGGACAATCACAACAGGAAGATTCTCCCCATCTAGTTCCAGTGCCTCTGACAAGTCTTTGCCATTTGATTGGATCCAGTGGAATTCAGGCAGCATTAGGAAAGCATTTAACTGACTGTTAGCTTTGTCAGCACTCAATCAATCAAAAGTCATTTTTTAAGTCCTACTATGTACCAGGCACTGGGAATACAAAGACAAAAATGAAACAGGGCTTAACCACAAGGAGCTTACAGTCCGTCAAGGGAGAAACTATATTTGTGTAGATGTCTGTGTCTATATATGTGTATAGAAAACATATACAAATATAAATACAAGGTAATTTGATAGTGAAATCACTGTCAGCTAGCACTATGAGGGAAGCCCTCACATGGAAGGTGGTGCTTGAGCTGAGCTTTGAAGGAAGCCAATAATTCTAAGATTCTAAGCTATGGATCTATCCAAAAGTTTGGTGTCTTTCTCTCACTACTGTGGTCTCTGGAATAGTCACATCAGATAAACTCTTATTTTCTATACACCCATAGGCAGTTCTTCTTCCTCTAATCTCCTTTTTCCTCTACCCTTCACTTATGACTTTTCCTAAGACATTTCTAAGTTCAGTATTTTAGGAGATAAAATGCTGAGGTTCAAAGATATTAGAAAAGGCAAAGCAGGAAAATATTTGTTTTTCTTCCACTTGCCTGATAAGTCAGCTCTTTGACTCGCCGTTCATATTTCCTGAGTCCCTTCACCGACTCTGTATTTCGTTTCTGTTCTCCTTCAAGTTCAAACTCTAACTCTCGGATCTGGAAAAATAATTGAGAGTGGTTTGCTGGTATAACATAGACAAGAGGAGTGTTCAGGAGGCATAGTCTCCTGCCGCATTACATCTAAAAAGAAAAGTTCCATTTAGCTCTGATAGGTACCCGTGTCTCCAGTTTCTGGATCTGCTTCTTCCCTCCTTTCAGAGCCAGCTGCTCAGCCTCATCCAGGCGGTGCTGCAAGTCCTTCACCGTCTGCTCCAGGTTCTTCTTCATTCGCTCCAGGTGGGCGCTGGTGTCCTGCTCCTTCTTCAGCTCCTCAGCCATTATGGCCGCCTGGCAACATGAATTACATTCACTCAATACCACATGTTTATAAAGGATTTCAAGTTTTACAAAATTTTTCTCACTATGAGGCAAATAGTACCATATTTGAGAAAAGAATAAAGAATGAAGTAAATGGGGGCTAACACCAGAGCTAAGAGTAAGACCCAGTAAAATAGAAACCTTGGCAATGGAAAATAGATAACAAATAGGAATTTATATATACACGTTTTAATATGGACCTGTGAGTTCATTAACATAAAGGAAATCCAGAGAAAGAAGCTTCCTCTCACAATACAGTGACAGCTATTCTACAATGTATAGTATTAGAGGAATGCAGGGACACTGAAGGGACAAGTGACTTGTTCAGGGTAATGCAGCCACTATGTTTCAGAGGCAAAACTTGAAACCAGGTCTTCTTGATTCCAAGATCAGTTTTCTCTATCCACTTTCCCAATGTTTTCTCTCAATACATAAGCAAGAATTGGGTACTAATTTGAAAATGATTACTATCAGAGAAAAAAATATTTTAGTTATAGTTAACAATTCTAAAGTGTACTGAAAAGAATAAAATCTTCAGTTCCTGATGTAGTAATCCTCAATTAAAGACTGCTTTTCTCTTTCCTTAGGCTTGATTTTATTGGCTCCTTTAAGTATGTTCAGTGCCTTTATTATTTAGTTCTAATCATTGCTTAGCAGTTACTGAAAGGAAACAAAAATTTCAATTTTACAAATAAAATTGAGGCATGAAGAGGTAAACTTCTAGTAACCTTACACTACTAAATTATTCTTATATTACCAAATTCTGGAAATAACAGAATCATAGAATAGAAGGGACCTTAGAGTTCAACTAGCCCAATCCCTTTGTTATACAGATTAATAGGAGGAAAGTGAAATGATTTGTTCAAATTCACAAGGTTAGTGAGAAGGTGGTCCTGAGATTAATGTAGCATTCTCTCTGTTATACCATGGGATGGTTAGTGAATGTTAGGGCTATCTTTTGCTCTTTCTGGTGTATCTTGGGTTATCCAAAGCAATCCCTAAGGAGACTCTTCAAGAAACCTGGTAACATTCTGATTCCATCTGGTTAGGTCCATCCTAACTGGCTACCATTAACTGGTGAGAAGAAAGAATAATGTATGGAGGGATCAAGTGCTCCATTTGTACCTTCAAATTACAACTAGAACCTATAGGAAGACCTTCAAAATGTTGGGTGGATTGTTTGGGAAGTTACGGAAGAATATGGATGATAGTCACCCAGGATAAAAAGTAAAAGAAGCATACAAAACTCATATCAGTGAGATATAGAACTATCAAAGTATTGAAGAAGAAGAAGAAGAAAATTCATTCTGCATTTCCCAGTCATGGGAGAGAAAAAGTGGTGGTGGTGGTATAGTTTCTGATTTTGGGTGGGAAAGTAAATAAATGTATGATTTACAGTCAGCAAAAAATACAGAAGGTGAAAGTTCAAGGATAGAAATGCATTTGTAATAAGTAACATTTGAAGACCTGAGGACAGATGAGATACTCAGAGAGATATAAAAAAGATAGGTGGATCTAAAAGCTAACAAAATGAGACTAAAGGACAAAGAAAGCCAGCCATATGTAAAACAACTAATGGGAGGGGGGAGGAGCAGTTCTTAGTGTACTCCAGAGATTGGTATCAAAGCTACAGGCACGTAACTGGGAATAGCGGAGAATGATGTCTTCCCTAGGATAGTGGGAAAAGAGGTAAGGGTTGCTTAGCTAAGGAAAGAGGGCTTTGTTAGAAAGTGGCAATTTTTTTAGGGAAAATGTTACCAGTTGGTCTCAATTTTGCCTTTGCAATAAATCAAAGAAAGAAAGAATGGAAAGAAGTAGAACATAATAGCTTCTAGTTTCTCATTCTCTATGGTATCTGTAAGGCACTGTTGTTGCATATACAAAATTTTTCAGCAAGAAGGGAGGATAAAAACTGAACCAGAAGTATATAAAATAGAATATTTACAGCAAAATGCCATTTCCCACATCTATTTATGTATATATTCCCTAGACAGATTGTTAAGAACCAGTTCTAGTGATGCTTTAGAGATCCTGCTATTAAATGATGGCACTGCCAATTTAGTGGATGGAGTGCTGGACTTGGAGATAGGAGGACCTTGGTTCAAATCCTGCCGCAGAAGCTTACTAGCTAGGTGACCCTAAGCTAAACACTTAACGTTTTTTACTCTCAGTTTGTAAAATGGAGATAATAATAGTGCCTACATGTGTAGGGTGGTTTTGAAAATGAACTGATATAACCTATATAAAGTGCTTTGTAAACCAGCATACAAAATGCTAGCTAATATTAGAGTTCTTGACAACTGAATGGAGAATAAAAATAAGCAGTTATGAAGAAGAAAAAATCTTACATCTGTTATCGCTTTCTTTGCTTTCTCTTCAGCATTTCTTGCATCCCTACTGGCATCCTCAACCTCACTTTGGAGTTGGGTAACATCCGTTTCAAGTTTCTTCTTTGTATGAATGAGGCTGGTGTTCTAATGTAAAGAGAAAGAATTAAGTTGGCCTTGTTAGCTGTAGACAAGGCTCCATTTCTTCTCTTTCCTCACTTTTACTTGCCTGGGTGTGCAGCAGTTGCACCCTCTCATTGGAATCCAAGAGCTCCTGTTCAGCCAGTTTCCGAGCTCTCTCAGTTTGTTCCAAAGCAGCTCGGAGTTCTTCCACTTCCGCCTGCAATAAGTTGGCTCTGCGCTCCACAATGGCGAGCTGTTCTTTCAGGTCCTCCTGGCCTCGGAGAGCATCATCCAGATGCAGTTGGCTATCCTGATTAGAAAGACAAGAAAGATGTTCTTGGAAGTAGAAGTATTAGGGTCATGACCATTATAGCCCAGGGTCCATAGTTTTACCAATACTGGTGGCTAAGTCCAAAGCTAGGGGGTGCAACACCAACCTTAAGTTGTCCTTGCACATTCCTGAGGTGTTTCAGTGTCTCAGCAGCCTGGCGGTTGGCATGGCTCAGCTGGATCTCTATTTCATTTAAATCTCCTTCCATTTTCTTCTTTATCCGGATGGCCTCATTCCTGCTTCGCACTTCGGAATCTAGGGCACTCTGCATGGTCTCCACTGTTCTCTGGTAGTTTCTCTTAAGCTGTTCAATCTCTTCATCTTTCTCTGCTATCTTTCTATCAATTTCTGATTTTACTTGCGTCAGTTCAAGCTGGATGCGGAGGATTTTAGCTTCTTCATGCTCAAGAGCTGCCTTTAAAAGGGAAAAAAAAAACATACCAGGGACAATTCAGAGAACACTATGTTTATGCCCAGCTAAATATACCACCGGCCACTTCTGTAATACTTGAAACTAAGTTTCCTAGTTTGTCTTCCCTATACATCCATGCTGGTGAGTAGTTACTAGCAATGATAATAAATCACATCTTTGAGATCTTATATTCACATTTAAGCAATAATTTTCTTAAAGGCTTTCAGAAGCAATTCTTAGACATTATTACACCTTACAATAATGTTATGCAAAAGGTCAGAAAGGTATTATCACTGCTGTTTTCCAGAGGAGTGGTTAAGACAAGGAGGGGAAAAGGAACATAATGAAAAAAAAATCAGGAAATAAAAACAGATATACCAAACCTAGGTCAGGGTTATATACATTCTCACCCTATTTCTGTCTGCTTTTCTTAACACCAAAACCTACCTCTGCTTCCTCAAGAGCCAGCTGTGTATCAGCTTTTTCCAACTCAATCTGCTTTCTTGATTTCTCAAGTTCATGGATAGTTTTACCATTTTCAGCAATTTGTTCAGTAAGATCTGCTATCTCCTCTATGAAGTAAAAAGTGGACATTAATTCAAAATGCCTAGAGTTCAAAAGATTTTCTCAACCACTAAATCTGAAATCCCCAAAGATTGCTAGGTGGCAGAATGGATAGAGTGTGGGGCCTGAAGTCAAGAAGTCTCATCTTCATGAGTTCAAATCTGGTCTCATACATTCACTAACTTTGTGACCCTGGGTAAGTCAATTAACTCTGTTTGCCTCAGTTTCCTCATCTGTAAAATGAGCTGGAGAAGGAAATGGCAAACCATTCTAGTATCTTTGCCAAGAAAACCCTAAATCGGGTCACCAGAGAGTCAGACACAACAATAAAATCTGAAATTTTACCAGTATAGTTTTGAGGGGGAAAAATCAACTCAGCTATATATACAATGACATATGTCTCACTATATATGTGCTAAACTATAAGCTCTTTCAAGGAAGAGAACATGTTTTAAATTGTTTTCATATTCTCCAACAGCAGCCAGAAGGACCCTACTCACAATTAGGCAGCAATAAATGTTTCATTAACTAGTATCTTAGAACCCCCTCAAAGTCAAGATGCTATGTATGTACATATTTCACTGATGGCATTACTACCTATCCGTTTAGTGGTAGCTAAAGAGACTATCAACATATTTCTAACAAAGGTGGCAGCATTCCCCTCCTGGCAGCCCTGGTGAGTCTGAGGGCATGCTGGGTCAGCACAATTCCTCCTTCTAGCACTGTAATGTGACAGAAGTACAAAGGCAGGAATTTTCACAAAATATTCCATATTAGCTACTAGAACTTACGCTCTAGATTCTTGTTTTCTCGCTTCACAGTTTCCAACTGATCTAATGCTTCTTCATAGGCATTTTTCAATTTGAAGAGTTCGGTACTCAGAGAGCGGGACTCCTTTAGAGCTGCTTCCAGCTCAACCTGACTTTCCTCACACTTTGTCTTCCATTCGGCCAGGACCTGAACAAAACAAAGGCGTACTGAGTTACTCACTGTGTTATCCAGCTAACAGACTTTTCTGCTTTGCTTGTCCAAACTCTGCAACCATTAGTATGGAGAGGCAATGTTAGAAGCTGACTTGCCATTTTCTGCCTCTTACTTTCCTTTAATCTTGTTCTGTGGAAAAGCACAGCCAATAAAGTCACTTTCTCAGACAGATCAAGACTGCTCCCTCCCAAATATTTGTATTTCTTATATTTAAAATGATTGTATGGGTCTTACATATACATATATGGGGAGACACAGATGTTTCATTAGTAGGTTTTAAATTTGTATATTTGGTCCTGTTGAAGGAGAGATTTCCATATGAAGCCTCTGATCAGATTTTCAACAGGTCTTTAACTATCTCTTTAGCTTCAAGCAGACCAGCAACAGGATGAAGAAAAATCGTAGAATAATACAGCTGGAAGGAACTTTAAAGGTCATATAGTCAAACTCCTTCATTTTACAGATGAGGAAACTGTGACTCAGTTAAGTAAATTATTGTGAGTTATAAGTAGCAAAACCAGGGTTTGAAATGGGCTTCTCTGACTCCAAATCTAGCACTTTTTCTTTCCACTACTGCTTCTTAAAAGTCATTTTGAACTGAGCAGCACAATATAGTTTGGAAACATCTGCATAAGTAGAGAGAGGTTCAAATAGAACCATGGAATGGCAGAGTGGGAAGGAATTTTAAAGATTATTTCATCAAAACTGAAGGCTGGAGGAGAGACATGACTTATCCAAGGTCATGTGGATAGTTGGGAGCAGGCGCCAAGATGAGATCTAAGACAACCTTTTTTCTAGACTGGCACACTTTCTGTACCCCACTGCTTATACCCTGCATGTTAATAAGGTACCTTATCAAAATTCCTTTGTTTTTTGTCCAAAGCAGCTGCCAGTGAGTTGGCCCGCTCAACATCTATTATAAGGTCCTCCACTTCTCCTTGTAGCCTCTGCTTTGTCTTTTCTAAGGAAGCACACTTTGCATTCACTGCTTCAACCTGCTCCTCAGCATCTTGAAGGCGTTGAGCAAGTTTTTTCCTTAAAGGATAAAAGACAAAAACAAATTCTATTAAAGTTTCACTACTTTTAAAATATATTTATTCAAGTTAAGTCGAGAAACATTTATTAAGTGCTTACAACTATGCTAAGCACTAGGGATTCAAAGAAAAGCAAATATAGTTCTTGCCTCCAAGGTACTTACAATCTCACAGATTCATATTTAGATTTGGGAAGGATCTTGGGGGTCATCTAGTCCAACCTCCTTATGTTACAGATGAGGAAACTATGGTCCATAGAGGGTGAGTGACTGGCCCAAGGTCAAACCAGAAAGTAAATGACAAAGGTAGAATCTTAGGAGTTGGAGGAACCCAGGTCCTCCAATTCCAATGTCAATGCTCTTTCTACTGTAACATGTCACCTTTCATTAACCTACTGCTTATATTTCTTTTCCTAGCATCTACTTATTCCATTATCCCTAAAATACCTCTTTTTTTAAAGGTAATTAGGGTTAAGTGATTAAGTGACTTGCCCAGGATCATACAGCTAGTAAATGTTTGAGTTCAGATTTTAACCCAGGTCCTCTTGTCTTCAGGGCCAGCATTCTATCCACCACATCATCTTAAAGTATTTATTTTCTACAAAAGACTCCTATGAATAGATAAGCTGTATCTTATCTCCAGAGATAATCAAAGTTTTTTATGTCATTGATGGAAACTTTTGGAATATCAGGTACCATTTTGTAGCATAGCAGAGGAGAATAGAAAGAAAATGCATTTCATTAGAGCTTCTGGTTTCTAAAGCAAAAGATTTTATGTATCAGTGATTCTAAATTCAATATAATAGTAAAATATTTTTATATTGTTCTTAGAGATTTAAGAAGTACTTTATTTCATTTGATCTGCACAACAATCCAATGAAAAAGGTACTATTGGCAAGTGATCTGCCCAGGATCACACAGCCAAGAAGTGTCTTCCTGACTCTAAGTCCACTACTCTGTCCAATACTCCATTTAGCTGCCTGAGAAGGTACCTGATGTGATAGGTAGAAGTGACAGGACCAAAATCTACCATAGTTTCCTCTTATCATCTCCATTCTTCCCCCAAGCATAGGTTAGGCTAGATTGCCCCTAAAAGGTGACAAGGTCATGACTTTATTGGCTCCAAATTAGAGCAAGGCTCAAGTTGCATCTCTCTTGATATAGCTCCCTGGTGGGCTCTGCCTCTGTTGATGGGGTTTCCTGGTTGCTTATGAGCCTACAAGGTCCCACTCATAGAGAATTAGTGTCTTTCCAACTTGGTGGATGTCTGAGACCACCACCCTATCACACTGACCTGTCCATAAGAAGACAAAGAAGGCCATATGAGCCAAGTGCTATTGTATATTCTAAGTTAGGACTAAGTATAACTCCTTTTGTTAACTGGTTAATGACCTGTGAACACCTCACTTAGTCTCACTTAACCTGAACAAACAGGATGCCAACATACATCCATTTTAGGTGAGAGGAAAACCTTGGTAGATATTGGGATTTTTAGAATGTTAACTCCCTCCAAAACAAATATTATTCCATACTTGGCCTCCTCCAGTTCCTCTGTGCGCTGAATGGCATCTGTCTCATATTTAGTCCTCCACTGGGCAACCTCACTGTTGGCCTTGGACAGCGCCCGCTGTAGCTCAGCCTTGGCTTCCTGCTCCTCTTCATATTGTTCCCGCAACAAATCACAGTCATGACGGGAAGATTGTAATCCATGGGCCAGGGCATTCTTGGCCTAGGAAATGCAAACAGAACACAGAATGGACTAAGCTAAAATGTTAGTACTCCTTGCAGAATTCAATTTTGGTTGTTTCTGTAAGCTACAGAATTTTCTTATTCTGGTGGAGCAGTAAGCAGATATTACCACAGTATTTACCTTGGTCTCTTCCTCCAACTGTCTCTTGAGTTCTTCAATTTGCTGAGTAAATGCTTGCTTGCTCCTAGAAAGCTGGGATACAATGCTTTCTTTTTCTTCTAGTTGACGGCTCAGCTCACCTGTGATCAAAGGTGGGAGTAGGGAGAGGCAAAACTCTTTAATATCATCAACAAAATGCTATTAAGTGCCCACCTATGGCACTGTGCTCATTATTAGAGATACAGAAGCATATGACATGGTTTCCTGACCTTATTAGATTTATAATTTTGTCAAGGAGAAAGGATATGGACATTAAATAATAAATAATATCAAGTAGCACATACTAAGTGTCTAGTGATATGAAGCTTTATAAAAGCCATTGGAATGTCTTCAATGAATCTTCAGTGCTTTGGTTGTGGCTACTAGCAAGTTAATTTACCTGTGTGGCAATGGATCAGGTTTGGGAGGAGTTATGTTTTCCCAGTCAAAGGCACTAAAAGCATTTGCTTTCGTCCTTGCTATTTCAAGCCTAAGATCCAGAAAATGGACTACCTCTTTTAAAAATTACATTTTTTTCAGTGATTAAATCAACCTACTATGTTCTAGACACTGTACTAGGCACTTGGAATATAAAGACGAATTAATCTCTTGTTTAAAATGAACAAACTAAGATCCCTTTTTGGGATGTCTCCTTCCTTGCATGAGTAAAAATTCTCCTTATAAAAGGAAAAAGGCACAGAAAATGAATCACTTGATTTCACCAGTGGCAAAATGGAGGAGTGATGAGGTCTCAGCACTGAAAATCAGGAGGTCTTTTTTAATTTTTAGTTCATGATTCACTACATGATTTGGGATTGACCCTTATTCTCTCTGGGCTTCAGGCTCCCCAGTTGTTAGGTTCTAAAACTCTAGGTTGCTATGATTTGTTGGGCAATTGTTCTTTCCTATCTTCTCCAGAGTTATCCTCCTTTTCTGGTAAATCACCCAACATCCTTTTGTGAGCTGTTTCAATTGTCCTTCCTAAAAATGCACTTCCTTAGACACTCTCTAAGGTATCTTGTGCTTCGTGAGAATCAGCTCTTCCTTTGATACTCTGATCTCATCATCTGGGGGTGCTTTTCACTGCTTCCTCACCATTCACTGACACAAGCATGTCTTACTTTGGAAAAATTACTTAGTCCACCCTCAGATTTGAGTTATTTCCCTTTCTACTTTCCGTCACATCCTCACCGGACTCAGTCTGTAAGCGAGCCTTCTGAGCAGTCAGCTCATTCAAACTCCTTTGAGTTTCTTCCGTCTTGCTCCGTGACTCACTTATCTGGTCCTCCAGTGTCCGACATATCTTTTCTAGATTTGCCTAAAAAGTTAAGAACGACAGCCTCATTATCCTGCTTACAAATGAATCAGCATTGGGGTTTCCAATGAATTCAGGGCTTTTGTCTTGACATGAAAATGAAAAGCACCTTTGATTTCGATACGCTTTCCACATTACTAGCAAGATCATCAATCTCCAGCTTGAGTTCGCTCTTCTCCTTCTCCAGTTTCTGTTTGACCCTCTGCAGGTTGTCGATTTGCTCACTGAGCTCAGCCGCACTGTCAGCGTGCTTCTTTCTCAAGGTCGCAACCATAGCTTCGTGCTGTAGCGTGGCCTCTTCAAGATCCCGCCTCAACTTGAGGAATTCTGCCTCTCGCTTCTTGTTGAGTTCGATCTGGGTTGAGGTGACGCCTCCAGCCTCTTCCAGTCTTTCACTCAGCTCCTCCAGTTCCCGGGCATAATCACTTCGTTGTTTCTCTGCCTTTGCCCGAGTGGCCCTCTCTGCTTCAATTTCCTCTTCCAACTCTTCAATTCGAGCCTGCGTAAGATAATCATGCCATGGTCACTCTTTCAAGGATAACTTCAAATGTAAAAAAATAAAAAAGTGAATTGTTAAATAAGGAAAGTGTCCCATTCCATGCTATGCAGACGGGCAGTGGCGGTTTGTTTTTGTTTTGTTTTTTTTACTTTGTGGTTATCACTTTTCTGAGGGCAGAATGAGAAAGAACTTGGAGGAACAAGTAGGGCCCCACACATTTACTTATCTCCATAACTCCCCAAATTGCCACCTGCAACACAGGGGCAGAAGATATATGACTAGTTACATCAAATTCTGCATCATCCCTGTGGAGCATCTTACTTGTAGTTCTTTGATTTTCTTTTGGAATTGAAGGCCCAAAGTCTGCTCATCTTCTAGTTTGCTTTGCAACTGGCTATATTCAAAGTCCTTCCTATGGAAGAAAAAATAAATTTAAAAATATAAAGAAAATGCATCAGAACCACACCCCTTTAGATACAGGGACATTAAAGATAATCCAAACTCATTTTGTACAAGCAAGGAAACTGAGACTCAAATAATTTCAAAATAAAAATAAGTAGTTTTATGGCATACTTCTTCAGTCTTTCATCCAACTGCTGTTTGTCATTTTCTAAATCTAATATGGATTCCTGGGCAAGTTTCAAGTCTCCTTCAAGCTTTCTTTTATTCCTTTCAAGGTCTACACGAACTTTCTTTTCTTGTTCCAGGGAGCTTTCAAGCTGAAAGAAAAATAGTTTTAGTTTGATAACAAATAGCTTTTAAATTATGATCATTTGCTAAGTGATCATCACTCACATCATCAACTTGTTGTTCCAGTTTGCTCTTAGTTTTTGTCAATGTATTGACTTTGTCTTCTTCAGCTTGGAGGTCATCCAGAGTTTGCTGATGGACCTCTTGGAGAGCCTTCTTCTCCTTTGTTAGTTTTGCAATTGTTTCATCCAGGCCTGCCAATTCTTCAGTTAGATTTTTAACCTGTGAAAAAGCATACAGGAAGGCGCAGTACATTATCTGAGCACCTTCCCTGAGTTCCTCAACGACTTAATTCAAGAAGAAATACCCACAAAGGTCATACCTTGTTTTCTGTAGCATGTTTTTCCTTTTCAACCTTGGCTAGTGTCAGCTCAAGGTCATCAATATCTTTCTTGAGTTCTGAACATTCATCCTCCAGTTTCCTCTTCTTGGCTGTCAGTTCAGCATTGATTTCCTCCTCATCCTCAGCTCTTTCAGTCACTTCCTTGATTTTAGCTTCAAGTTGAAATTTGGCTTTAATCAGCTGGTCACATCTTTCCTCAGCATCCAACAAATTTTCACTTTCCTTTGAAAGAGAGTTATTCCACTTTAAGGAAATAATTTCTGACATGGCTTACATCCTTAATTATTCAGAAAGTACTGTGTAATATTCTTCAACTAGTAAATGTCAGCTTTTATAGTGAAAAAGTAACACTAATTAACTGGTGCCTCAATTAATTATATCAAGGATCACAGATTTAGAATAGAAAGGGACTTTAGAAATAAACTGGTTCAATCTCCTCATTTTATAAACAGTGAAACTGAAGCCTGGAAGATAAAAGTGACTTGTCCGCAGTCACATAGTAGTAGAACACAGAGGATGAATTTAAACTCAGGTCCTTTGACTTCAAACTTAGCACCATTTTCATTGTATCATGCTAGCTACTAAAAGAAATGGTAGAAAAAGATTACAAAATACATACAGATTGTACTTGGAGCTGAAGGTCATTTTTTTCTTGTAGCAGAGTCACCATTTTTTCCTCAAGCTCCTTTCTTTTTGCCTCTGACTTGGCAAGTTCATCCTTAGTTTTCTGGAATTCTTCCTTGATAGTGGCCATCTCCTTTTCTGTTTCAGCACTCTTGAGGAGGGGCTTAATCTTGAAAAACAACTTCATCCATGGCCAGTGTTTGACATTCATGAATGAGCGAATGTTGTACTGAATACAAAAGATGGACTCCCTGTAAGAAAACTTTGGTTACTTTGAAAAGAAATCTCCCATTGTGTGTATGTGTGTGCGTGTGCATAAATTAAGACAGTTCTCTACCTTCTCTGGACCATCTTTTGGAATTCCACTCTCATGAGGAACCCTCTGCATACAGCCTGAGTCCGTGTAATCAATTTAGCCAAACGATCATCCCTCATCTCTTCCAGAGTTCCCAATAAGCCAGCTTTAAAGAACACCTTAAAGAAGAAAAGTTAAAGCAACATTTAGTTTTGTGTTAGTTGTAAATAAGAAAGTGTCTAACATATGAAATGTATTAGAAATATCAAGCAATTACCTTGGTATGTCCAAATTTGTACTGGGTGTGGTCAATATCAATAGATGCCAACAATTTCTCACAAGCTTTCTTGCTGTCAATAAACTGCCCCTCTGGGATAGCACTGGCATTCAACACACGGTACCTGCAAATTTAAACATAAGGCAAATATTGGATTGTTCAAGTTGGTAAGAACCTTAAAGATGATCAAGTCTAAGCAACTCATTATATAAATAAAGAAACAGAGATGCAAGAGCTGAAGTGATTTGCCCAAAGTCATATATTTATTTAATGCCAGAACCACAGTTAGGACTAACATCTCCTGAGTAGGACATATGGTTCAATCTCTAGAAAAGAAATATATATAATTCATGTGGTGAATTAAGAATTCCAGAAGGAAGTTGATTAGTTTTCATTTGAAACTGACCTCTTATCAGTACTTCTCCATTTCAGCTAACAAATAAATAGCCCTAAATCACAGGTCTAACCATTATCACTCCCCTGCTCAGTAAATTACAATGGCTCCCTATTATCTCTAAAATTTCTCTCCAGCATTTAAAACCTCAGCCTTGTCATAAATAAGTATTTTACAGAATCTATAGTCCAGTCAAACTGGTGTTCTAGCTGTCCTTCGAATATGCATTCTTTTCCCTATTTCTGTGCCTCACTCTTGTCTGGAATGCACCCATGCCTCTTAGAATTTCTAGCTGCCTTCAAAGCTTAGCTCAAGTGCCATTTCTTACATGAGACTTTCTAGATCTTCCCAAATGCTAGTCTTCCCACCACCAAATTATCATGCAACCAACTTTGTATATACTTCTATGTGTAGATGGGATCTCCTCTGATAGAAGGTCAGGAATATTATTGTCAGGAACTATTTCATTCTTGTCTTTTTAACCTCAAAATGCCTGGTACATAATAGCCTCTTAATAAATACATGTTATTCAATCGATTGATTCAGATGCCAGTATTATCTCTTTTAATTAGAAGAATAAGATATGAATTTTTAATTCCATACCTTTGTTTAAAATCTCCATAAAGGATCCTATTTGGGAATCCCTTCCTGCAAATCCTGATACCTTCCAGAACACCATTACAGCGTAGCTGATGTAAGACAAGGCTGTGTTCCATGGCTCCTGAGATATAGAAACAAACAAACAAAAAATCAGATCCACACCAAATTATCTGACACAGTGAATGATTTGGAGATTTATATTGCGAATTACCTGGGGTTTTGGTTTCATTGGGAATTATACAACGTACAAAATGAGGGTGAGTTGTTCTTAAATTTGACATCAACTTGTTAAGATTTTCCTAAAAAAATACAAGGTAGGCATGTCACATAGCATTAAAATAACATATACTTTCCTCTGATTTACCACTCCTTCCTGAGCAGCTCTCTATTTTTATGGGATGATAAGAAAGATCCTTCAGAATTATTTATAAATATAAATGAATAACAACTTTAACCTTCAGTTTTTGTGCCAGATGCTCTTATGTGGACAGAGGCATAGTGGACATTTTAGTGGTATGTGTTCAATTACACTATCTTCTTTTAGTCAGTTTACTGACTCAAAATAGCTATAATTTATATAGCACTTTGACGTTTGCAAAGCACTTCATATACATTTTCTCATTTGATTCTCAAAACAATCCTATGAGGTAGGTGCCATATATACATATATATAAATATATATATACACATATATACATATATATACACACACATACATATATACACCTATACATTCATATGTGTATGCATGTGTGTATATATATATATATATACATATATTTATATGTATGTACATATGTATATAAAGGGCTTCCTGAGATCATCCACTGGAGTATTAGGTATCAATCCTATGTCATAAATCAAGTCAAGAAGGATTTGTCAAGGGCCTATTATGTGCAAGTGTAGCCAGTCCCCCACTTAGTTGTGTTAAACACAGTATAAAATAATAATCAGTTTCTGGATCTACTTTCATAACTGTTTCAACTACAATAAATTGCATTGTTAATACATCCTATTAAATATTAGGTGATAAGGTGATAAGCTTAAGGCAGTGTAATAGCTCTCAAATAAATCTGGTTTGGAACTCTTGGTTTTGAGCTTAATGTATAAAAGTACTTTTAAATGTCCCCTACCCGGAAAAGAGCTGAGACAGTTTGGAATGAAGACCCTTTCTTCTTGGCTACCTTCTTCTTTCCACCATCCGCTGAAAAAAAAGTAACTATAAGTTCTCAACTACATAAAACTAATTAAGACAAAAAAGAAGATAATTTCTTATTTTTTATTACCATCTACAGCAGAAAAGGTGGCATAAAGATGAGCCAAAAGTTTGTTAGATGATTTCTGGTATAATCCAACAACAGTCTCATTCAGAGGATCCTTGTTCTTCTCCAGCCAACCAGTGACACTGTAGTCCACAGTACCAGCATAGTGGATGAGGGAGAAGTGGGCCTCAGCCTTCCCTTTGGCAGGCTTAGGTTTCTGGAAGTTGCTGGACTTGCCAAGGTGCTGGTCATACAGCTTGTTCTTGAAAGAAGCATCTGTTGCTTTGGGGAACATACACTCTTCTTCCAGGATGGAGAAAATGCCCATCGGCTGTATTTAAGTCAGGGAAAGTTAATACAGATAAATGTGAACTGTGGTGACATATTGTACAGTAGGACTTTTTTATAGTAGATAAATACCTTCTCAATGAGCTCAATGCAGGCAGCCAGGTCCATCCCAAAGTCAATGAACTCCCACTCAATGCCTTCCTTCTTATACTCCTCCTGCTCCAGCACAAACATGTGGTGGTTGAAGAACTGTTGCAGTTTCTCATTGGTGAAGTTGATGCATAGCTGCTCCAGGCTGTTATACTAATGCCAAATAATTTTATAATTTTAGTATGAAATATCAGACTTCAAATCAAAATTTAAAAACTCAACAAAGATTTCCTTCATTGCCTCAAGTTTTGATTATTCAACAACCTTGCTTCCTACCTTGTTTCCCAAACCAAACTTCATCCTGTAAATGAAAGGAGTAGGACCAGATAGCAACCTCCAATTCCCAATATCTTTCTTATCAGATTTGAGTAGATGATAATCATGCTCTCACTTAGGTATTTATATCTGTTCCTAACATCACAACCAAGAAGATACTAATGGTAGAACATCTTCTTGATAGTTCATTGTTGATTTCTAAACACTTTTCCAAGCTAATTTGTGATGTTTTTCTTTGACAAATTGGATTTTTTTCCTATTTTAGACACAATAGGTAATTCATAATTCTAGTTGGCTATCATTCCATCTTTTAAAAATAACTGCAAACCTTCCAAGTATAGCAATTTTCTTCTACCTAATCCCATGTCACTCTAGTTTTGCATTAAAATGCCACAAATGGTTAAAGTTAGTTTAATGTGGCTGCAGCATCAAAAACAACAAAACCCCAAGAACAAAAGTTGTAGAAAAATTCACCGCTAGAAAAGAACATGACAAACCTCAAATATTTCAAAGCCTGCAATATCTAGGACACCAATGAAGTGCTGTCTTGGCAGCTTAGTATCTAGTTGCTGATTGATGCGTGTTACCATCCACAAGAATAATTTTTCATACACTGATTTGGAAAGAGCATTTACAGCATGGTGCACCTAGCAAGAAAAAAAAACAAACAAACATTTGAGTTGATGCCAATTGTTGTCAAGTATTAAGCACTACTTATTTGCTCTGAGATAGTCACTTACTTGATCTACAGTTTGACCTTTGGTAACATATTCATTTCCAACTTTCACCCTGGGGAAGCACAAGGCTTTCAGCAGATCAGATGAGTTCAGGCCCATCAGATACGCTGTTTTGTCAGCCACTGGCAGAAAGATAAAGACGCATTACATGTGAGATCACATGAGGATTAATCAAATGGAAAAGCTACATACTGCATCATTCAAATATTCTCAGAAGCTGTTTTCAAATGTGTAGGGCTTTTTTTCCTTTCTTAATAGTTTTCAACCTCTACTATTTGCTCTTTTAAAAGAACATTGATTTCATCAATATAAGGAACTCCTTGTACCAACATGCTTAGCTATATTAGTAGATGGTTTTATTAATTGCTATGTTGAAAAAAGAAAAAAAAACCCAATTGCCATATTTTGCTGATGAGCCTTTCTGAACATAGAGAAGCCACTGCACAATCAACACAATCTATATTACTAAGTACACAACACTAGTATAGCCTTGGAGAATTCAAACCCAACACGCCATAGGTCAACGATGTTCAACAGAGTAGGAAAATGATCAGTAATGAAAGAATAAAATCATTAGAATGAGATTTTGTTTCTCAGGAAATATGACACATTTTTTGAGAAAGCAAGATCCAAATCTAGAATGTCTCTAAAGCTTAATAGCATCCAAATTAAGTAGTAGCATTCTAGTGACTCAATAAATATGAATGACAATATTCCCCAAACTCTTCATCTTTGCAAGTATGGTACAGGGAGAGAGGGGTAGATCTGGAGTTAGAGGACCTGTGTTTGAATCCCTGCTCTGTCACATCATACCTGTACAACTTTGTTGTTGTTAATGTTGAGTTATTTCAGTGACATCCAACTTTTCATGACCTTATTTGGTGCTTTCTTGGCAAAGTTACTGCCATTCCTTCTTTAGCTCATTTTAACAGATGAGGAACTGAGACAAACAGAGTTAAGTGACTGACCCAGGATCACACAGGTAATAAGTGTCTGAAACCAGATTTGAACTCAGGAAATCTTCCTGACTCCAGATCTAGAACTCTATTCACTGCGCTGCCTAGCTATGGGGCAGTCATTTCAGCTCTTTGTGCTTCTTATGTTTAAAATGAGGATATAGGAACACTTAAAGTTAGGACGGCAGCTCCCAAAGAAAAACTTTCAGGCCATTTCCACAAAAATGATCTGGAGAATGATCACAGTAAGATTCCTCCCTGGGCTGTGGTTGATTGGTAAGATTTTTACCTTCAGTGCCATCTGGTTCTGCCTGTTCTTCTCGCTGTTTCTGCTTGAACTTCATGGTACCATAATGCATCACAGCCCCTGTCAGCTTGTAGATTCCTGACTTTTCATCTGGACTGAAGCCGAGGATGTCAATGGCACTCTAGAATTTAAAGAAAGCAAATAAGTTGACCTGAGTGGTAGGTGAGTGATCTTCTACATTTCTCATTTCATTATACTTACATCTGTAGCTAGCAACTCCTCTGTATCATCAATGCTTGCCACCAAGATTTCACCCTGGCTAATGAATGGGTAATCATAAGGATTGGTTGTAATAAGTAGCAACTCTGAAATAAAATAGGAATTGTAAAAGATTACCCATATGGAAGAAAGAACAGTTCTACTCTAGAAACCATATCATAAATTTTAACCATTATATTTTTCTCTAGAATTGAAAAGTCTCCTCTTAGAAACAAATTTAAATCTGAGAAGTGACATCTTCTCTAGTGGAAAATTAAACTAATTGGAGGCCTCTGTGACCCTCCACCACATATCACCTAGTTAAAAAGTTTTAAGAAGAATTCCTGATCCCTTATCCTTATGTGTTGGGATTGTGCACAAAGCCTAAGAATGTCTGAATGGAAAACATTAAGAAACAATAGTTTGTAGTCCTGTAAGGGGAAAATACAGCTTATTTAAGATTTGCCCTATTCCAAAAGAACCTGAAATTAAGTCTTTTAGAATTATATCTTAAGCCACCAACAGTGTTATATTTCCAGTTTTGAGATAGGATATACATCAACTATCTACCATGAAGGTACCTTCTGACCTAGGGTAGCAAATTCATCATGAATCATGCGGGTCATGTACACCTGAATTTTACTATGGTGTTAAGTCACAAGACTTACAATTAGAATATTTGGATTAAATCTTGGCTCCATTACTTACAACACTACCTCTGTGACCTTAGGCAAGTCATGTCATCTCTCTGGGCTTTAGTTTCCTGTTTTGAAAAATGAGGCAGTTGGACTAGATTACATCTAATATCCAAAAAAATGATATCAATACAAATTTAAAATAAAAAATAGGGAGAAATAAAAGTTAGGGGCAAAGAGAGGGGAGATGGAAGATGGAAAATATCCTAGCCAGAACAATTTTTAAGATGGCAAAGGATATGGTAGAAAGGACAGCTTCATCATAGATGTCCTGAATGTTAAAAAGTTCTTAAATATTCATCTGGCAGTAAGTAGCTATGGTTACAGAATAATGTGGGACTACTCTGAAAATTTATGGAAATACAGGTGCAAGACTTGTGGTCAAGATGGATGCAATAAGAGATAGACCACTAGTTCCCATACATGTGCTCCGACAAAAAGCTAAAATTTGTTCCAGATGAAGTAATGATCAAGAAATAGAATAAGAAACTATAGTAAGTAACTTCTTCCACCTCAGAAATACATAAAAAGTCACACATAAGCCCATAGGCAATACGAAAGGAGGCAACCACCAAAGTCAGTGCCAGTGTAGGCAAACTGGTAGTAGGCAAACTGGTAGTCTCTACATCTGGCCACAGACACATATATACTGTAAGGCCCTGTGTGCAGAGGTACCAAGAATATCAAATCCCTCGAGAAAGAGGGAGGTCAGAAAGCCTTAGGGTAGAAACCTTGGAAGTCTTGAGAATCAACCAGAGTGGCCTGGCACTTCTCAGACTGGAACACCCCAGGTGCATAAAGGCTCTTTGGTTCTTACACTCTATCCAGGGATGTTATAAAATGCCATGGACATACAACACTCTGAAACTCAAAAAGCTGAGGTTTTTAACACCAGAAGGCAGTGTAGAAACACAGAGTAAGACCAAGCAGAGGCTGCCTACCCACCTAAAAAGGTATAGGAGGAGGCACATTCTGTCTCTGTCCACAATTTCAGGAACCAAAGCTGGATAAATTATTAAATCAATGAAAGCATTTACCAGTATTAAAAATTTCTGAAGATCTAAAGATCCCCAAAAGACAGGGCAAGTAAATGTGGAGCAACGATAAGAAGCAACTCAAAAAAATGGCTTTTCAACAAAGACTACATAATCACTTAGAGTAGTAACAATTCTTTGAAAGCTCCAATGGACCAAAGAGAAATTAATGAGTCCATGAAAGAGTAAGAAATAATAGATGAAAATCAAAAGATTAAAAAATAGAGGAAAGTGTAAGATATCTAGAATAAAACATAACTGATCTGGAAAACAGGTCAAAGAGAGATAATTTAATTCCTGAAAACATAATAAAAAAGTCAGGACATTATATTTCAAAAGAGGTAAGTATCTACTTGTCATAGATAAGTACTCAAATCTATTAAAACCAAAGGGCAAAATAAAGATGTAAAATGTACTGATAACCTCCTTTAAAAAACAAAAAGGAAAGAAAAAAGAAAAGGAAAAGTCCTAAGAATATCATAGCCAAAGTCAAGAGCTCCCATTTCGAATAAAGAATACTTCAAACATACAGAAAGAAGTAATTCAAGTACCAAGGGACTAGAGTCAGTATAACACAAGACCTGGCAATTTCTCCTAAAATCCAAAGATCTTTGGATACAATATTCCAAAACACAAAAGATGTGAGTTTATGATCAAGACTAACTTACTTGAAAAGCTTAGAAAATTTTACAGGTGGAGAAATAGACCTTTAGTGGAATAGTGGACTTTCAAGCACTTCTGGTAAAAAGACTAAAGCTTTTAGAAACTTTGAAATATAAACACAAATCAAGGGCAACCTAGAAAGGTAAATTTATTTCAACAAATAGAAAGCATTGTATTCCAATAAGGTGAGAAGAAAAAAAAATGTTTCATAACTTTAATGTCTTTAAGGTATATTGATGGAATTAAATCAGAAAAAGAGGACCTAGGAATAGATAGGTTATATTCTGAAGGTTTGAAGAAGAAAATAGATGGAAGGAGGGATATATTAGTATAGAAAGGAGGAAGGGGCTGGAGATGGCTATTTCTTATAATTGAGGCATGTGTCAAAAAGAGTATATGCAAGAATGGAGTAAGAGGTAGGGGGAACAATATCAAAGAAGATTTGCTCTTACCTGAAATGGACAAAGGAGTACTGAACATAAACAAAAACATGAATAGTTTGTGGTAGCAAATCAAATTCAACAGGAAAACAGAAATGGAATAGGGGGAGTTAAGAGAGCAGATAATGCTGGGTGTGAAATAGGAGCAAGTAAAACAAAATAAAGTCCTAATTCTAAATGAGGCATTAGAAGAGTAGAAAAGCAAAAAAAAAAAAAAAAAAAGAACTAGAGTCTATGGGAAATGACTGAACTGTTATAATATAGCAATGCAATAGAATATTATTGTACCATAAGAAATTGTGATAGATGATTTCTGAGAATCATAGGTAGCATGAACCTGGTATAGAACGAACTGGTAGGAAAATTTATACAAGGACAACATCAGTATAAAGGAAAATAACTCTGAAGGACTTAAAAACTCTGACCAATGCAACGACTCATGTCTACAGAGTCCTCAGAGCTTAGGCTGACACATGTTAGCTAATCTGACTTAAGGAACTACAATGAAGCAAGATATTCGTCCCAACAGAAAGATGATGATGGACCTATGACACAGAAAGAGTCATCCATGGATACTATGTGTTCTTGTTTTATTTGACTATTCTTATTTATTATAAGATTTTCTTTCTCTTGGTTTTTAATTTGAGTGGGGATGTGGAAGAGAGGAGGGTTTAGCAATAGTGATGCCAAAAAAAAAAAGCAGGATGAGAGTGGAGGAAAGAGCCACTGAAACATTTTTAAAACTGCACTGAAGTGAACAAAAAGAAATTCAGAAGGAAATACAGACAAGAAGAATAATCTTCACCTGCAGGGCACACTAATGCACTATTGATAAATCTGTGAATTGGTCCAGTCATTCTGGAAAGTAAATTCTGAGCTATGCCATAAAATCATTCAACTATGCATACCCTCTGACCCAAAGATACTGAGTCAGATAACCCAAAGAGAAAAAGGACTCCTAGATAAAAAAAATATTCATAGTAGTTTTTTTAATAGCAAAAAACTAGGAACTAAGGAACTAAGTGGGTGCTTACTTATTGAAAAATGGCTAAATACATTATGGTTTGTGAATGTAATAGGATATTATTGCATCATGAGATATAGTCAAATGGACATTTTAGAGGAAACTAGGAAGACCCATATGAACTGATGCAGAGGGAAGTGAGCAGAGCCAGAACAATTTACATAATGACAATAGCATTGCTGTTATCAAATAATGCTGAATTACTTTAGAACTATAATCAAAATAGTGATATATTTCCAGAGGGTCAAAGATAAACACGCTACTCACTTCTTGACAGAGAGGTGATGGACTCAAAAGACAGAATGAGAAATACATTTTTTCAGACATAGCCAATGAGGGAATTTGCTTTGATTGACTATGAATTCAGGTTATAAGGATTTTATTTTTTTCTCTGCTTTTTAAAAAATATAATGGCTCGAGCTGAGGGGAAAAGAAGGAGGAAGAGAAAATAAATGTTGATAAAAATAATTTTGTAAATGAGAAAATAATTTAGGGAATTATTTTTATGTATCACATTGTATGAAACAGTCATGATTTCATATAAAATCCTTTCCTGTGTATTTTGCTGTGTGTATAGAAATGCTCTCCCTTTTTATGTTAAAATCCTACATTTAACATATATAATATATATATGCTAAATATATATGTTATATATATACATATGAAAATACAGGTGCTTCATTTAAATGAAATTGAATTCTTGAGTTATCTTGGGCCTTTTGAGTGCATCTTCATTGGCCCAATGAAGTGTGTCATTTAAAAAAAAATGTCAGGAGTTAAAACCATCATTTAAGCTTTCTCCAGTGAAAATGCATTGGTGGATTTCCAACCCATTGTGCATTTTAGTGACCAGTTTTTTCCAAATTAGCAGATTGTGTGTGAGGACACAAGGTGGTGCTAAAGGACAAGAGAATTATTTCTTCAGGGTAGTTGATGACTTGTTTAGAGGGCCTGTGGTTTACAGTTATATTTTATAGACTCTCTTCCTTATGAGTCACAAAATATCCTGACCCTATCACCTTGCTATAGTCCCCATTGCCAGCAAGTGATGGTACATTTTTGAAAAATTGTTTTTTAACTTGTCAAAATGGCCATATGTCCTTGTCAAAATGGCCATATTCCCAGAGCAGTTTACCAAAAGGGACTCAGGCCATGGGAAGAGTAAAGGGTTGGAAGTCAAAAACTCAAGTTCCAAACTCAGCTCTGCCCTTTCCTACTCATGTAGATTTGGACAAATGATTTCTCCTCTCTGAGTCCTTCCTTATCAGTAAAATGATGATGTTGGAGTAGACGACCTCTAAGTTTCCCTCCTTAATCTATGATCCTAATGAGCTATGTAGGGGCAAAGCAATTTGATTGACTTGATAAAAAAAAAAAGTTAGAAGTGTCTAAGAGTCAGAAATCTCAGTTCATTTGACAATGAAGTAAAAGCTCTTTCTTACCAATGAGCTCAGGCTTCTTATTTGAAAGAATTTGGTAGAAGATATGGTAGCTTCTTTCAGCCTTTAACTGGAAGGTTACTCTTGACTTCTCTAGCAAATCTATAACACAAATAGATTTTTATTTGTCAAACCGCCCCTGGTTCATGTAAGCGGTAACCTGACCCCAGTTATTTACTTACAGGTCTCAATATCTGCAGAGGCAAGTTTTCCAGTGGTCCCGAAGTGAATTCGGATAAACTTGCCCTATGAGAACAAAAGGAAACCAGAGTGGGCTACAGTCAAGCACAAATATAATTCACAAGTCAGACTGACTAAAGGGTACTAACATTTCCCATGAGGTCTACTTAGAAAATGAATAGAAATTGGTCATCCAAAAACTTTTTCATTTTTTTAGGTTGACAGTATGTGGCTTTCCTCTTCTCCCTTTCATCTTCTTCCCTCCATTCAATACAAGCTAATTAAACAAACATTTATTAAGCACCCACTATGTGCTTAATAGTTTACTATACTAGACCATGGAATTATAAGAGCCAAAAAGAAACAGTTCATTCCCTTGACAAGTTTACATGTCACAAAGGAAGGTAAATATAAAGTATATATAAAAATATATTCTCTCCTGTTTCCTTTCATTCTACTTTTCCTCTACTTATTTTCAGTTTTCCTCAGGGCAAGTAATACTGAGTAAAGAAGGACTAGAAAATGTCCAGGGCTGATTGTAGGAGGGACAAAAAAGTGGATGAGAAGAACACCAAGGAAATACTTTGTTTAGGTTACAATTTTGCCTGGACTAAGAGCAGTTGTGAGAATTCTAAGCCATCATGATTAGATCTTGGAAATGAAGTTGGAAATGGCAACTTTGTTCCCCATAAATTCTCCTTTCTTTCTCCCATAACTCCTCTGTTTCGTTTTCTCTTGATTATAGTGGTCTAAACTGAATTTCCATTCTTCATATTAATCCGACTTACAAAACGAGATGAGTTGTCATTCCTCACAGTCTTGGCATTACCAAAGGCTTCCAGCAGGGGGTTGGCACTGATAATCTGGTCTTCAAGTGTCCCCTAGCACCAAAATTTAAAAATAAATTAATTAAATAAAACAGGAAGGGAAAGATTTCTTCATTTCTCAAGTCCAAAAAACTGCACAAACAAAATGAGCATGTAGCTTGCTATTTGTGATAACCACTTATTAACCTAGAGAATCTCCTCAACTCTTTCAATAAGTAACTTTTCAGCCTGTCTCCCAATCTGAAATTCAAACAAATATTTAAGACATTGCATGTAAGATGTTTTCTCTCTTTTGCCATATTTAGTTATAATTATGAAATTGTTCTCTTGTAATACCTTTGTCTCAAGGGGTCATTTCAGTTCACAACTAAAATTTTCTAAATTCTGTCCATTTGGTTCTGCCTATCTGAGAGATTTCCACCAAATAAATCACTTTTCAAAACTATCAATTTGGATTGGACCTTTTTTTTCTGAGTCTGTCACAGGGTCAGAGTATTAGAGATAATCTAGTCTAACCCTTTTATAGGTGAGGAAATTAATTCCCAAATAATGTAAGTGAATTACTCAAGATCAAACAGTAATTGACAAAGTCAATATTTGAAGCCAGGAACATCTTGTTTCAAATTCAGTACAATTTCCACTGCACTGCTTCGTGGTCTTAAGAATTGAAGGATGTTAGTTGTAAATTCAAACAATAAAAAGAAGTTAATAGAACAGTTTTAAATTTGGAGTCAGAAGACCCAAAATTCTAGTTCTACCACGTCAAAACATAGGAAGGTCACTTCTGTTCAAATGCTCTACTAGATGACTTCTAAGATTCCTTCCATCTCTAAATCTTATTGTCAGAAAGATCTCTAGTTGGAATGGACCTCAGAAGTCATCCAATTTAACCCTCTTATTTTATAGATAAAAGAACTGAGCCTCAGGGAATTTAATTGGCCTACACAATATCATCCAGGTAAAAAGTAACAGAGATGGAATTTGAATCTGAATTCTCTAACTCCAATGTCAGTGTTCTTTCCAATGTATCAAGCTGCCTCCTATGAGATTCCCTTTCTCATTCTACTAAGATAGCTTTTTCTTCACTTTGTTATATAAGTTTCTCAAACTTTTTGAAGTTTTTTTGAAAAGTCTTTCAAACTGAAATTTAAACACATTTTCAATAAGAACTAGAACATGATTGAGATTATAGAGGAAGAAGCAAAATGTTAACATTTTTCACAAAAGTAAAACCATGGTATCTTAGATCCAGATTTCATTCTTCATTCTTCATTCTTCCATGCAGGATTTCATCTTACCTTCATCTTGCCTTCCTTTTTCTTGGCAAGATCTCCAGTAGCAGCAATTGTTGCAAAGTACTGGATAACCCTCTTGGTGTTAACAGTCTTTCCAGCACCAGATTCTCCACTATCCAAGACAATGAGAGAATGGGGACAAAAAAGAAGATGGAAGTGATAGATCTGTTCACTGGGACAGCTTTAACAGAAGATGCTGTGCCCTGTCTCTGGCCCTTCAAGCAGGACAATCTCTTTATCATGTTTATACCTGGCCTGCCTGAATCACAAAGCTCAAGGTAAACACCAGTATGGAAAGCAAAGCATAACTTAGTATAGCTATCTTAAGACTCTTTTATCACTTCACCTATACCCACTCTCACTTTCACACATACACACAGATACAGACTATATATATATATGTGTGTGTGTATATATGTATATATAATGTATATATGTGTGTATACATATATGTGTGTATTATATATATATGTATATGAAAGTTCTCCCCTCTACCTCCATCCACAATTTAAAAAAAAAGAATAGGCCATAATAAAGCACACATTTGCTTTCTAAATTAAAAAAAAAATGGATCATATCCACTGAAACTAACAATGATTTTGCTACTTACGTGATCAGAATAGACTGGTTTTCCCGATCTGTCAAAGGAAAGTATAGTAACCATCACCAATGCTACCAAAAGAGCCATTATCTCTCATCTCCTCTATTTTATATCTTGCCAGTATTGTGACTGTTCTAACTCATTCACCTTCTAACTTTCCCTTTCCTTAGTTCTGGGTTATAGGACTCTCATTCAATCACATTGCCCTGAAGTATTTGTCACCTTAGTTGAAATTTTTTAATGGGCATATTATCCCAAGACTTTAGTGAAATCCATTGATATGCCAAGAAATCCTGGGCTCTATGAGTCCGTTTTGCAGTTAAGAAAAGTTAAGGGAAATTAGCCTAAAATTTTTGCTTTGGGAGCCCAGAGTTTGAGTTCAACCCCCTCATTTTATAGATCAAATCAATCAAACAGCAAGCTTCTAATATATCTTTGATACTAGTAATACAAAGTCAAAAATGAAATAACTCCTACCCTCAAAAAGTTTACATTCTATTTGGGAAGACATGCATATGTAAATATATACAAAATATATTTTAATAGAAAAGGAAGTCAGGAGGGAAGAGTGACTTACTAAGGTCACACAGATAGTAAAGGACAGGGCCAGGATTTGAAACTACATCTCAGACTTCATATCTAATACTTCTTCCGTTACACTACAGACCTTAGAGATCATCAAAGCTACTTCCCTCCTTTCATTTCACATAAAGGCCCAAAGATGTTAACATCCTCTGGGGCACATGTTTAGCTCTTAGAAAAGACAAGACCAGAACCCAGGTCCCTGACTCCTATTCTTATATTCTTCCCACTGTGTCAAGTTTCCTCATCTGAAACATACCAGTCAGCATGAACTGATAGGCATTGTCAGAGATGGAGAAGATGTGGGGAGGAGCCTCCTGGCGCTTTTTGCCTCGGTAGGCATTCACCACCTCTGGGTTATATACTGGCAGCCACTTGTAAGGGTTGACGGTGACACAGAAGAGGCCAGAATAGGTCTGAAAGAAGACAGACAAAAATAATACTTTGATCAGGATTTCTGGTGTTACTTTTCTCTGAAAACCCAATAAAGTCCTTTTATATGTTTTACGTTGAAAATAGCCCTCCAAGAAAAAGAAGCAGAATGAATCCTGTTTATAATTTGCAGAGGTAAGTGAATCACTTGTCCAATTTGATGTAGCCTGACTCCTTATTTCAAGGGGGTAGAAAGAGAGAGACAGAGACAGACATACAGATACAGGGAGAGACCAACAGATCTGCAGAGGAGGACAGAGACTGAGAGAAACAGACATACAGAAAAACAGAGAGAGAGAGAGAGAGAGAGAGAGAGAGAGAGAGAGAGAGAGAGAGAGAGAGAGAGAGAGAGAGAGAGAGAAAGAAAACATGCTCATAGTTGAACAAAAAGTTACTGACATAAATCATCCAGGAAGTATAACGATCCTTGAGGTTATATAGGACAGCTGGCTCATTCAGATGTGTCAGCATTGCCATGTCTTCAATCTTATCAAACTTGGGTGGGTTCATTGAATACACATCTTCTGGTTTAACGACCAGTGTCTGCAATAGGAAAGAAAACCAGGATTGTTAGCCAACATTTTCTGTACCTTGACAAAGATACTCTGGAAGGAACTCTGAAGATATTGCCAAATATGTCTTCATATTGTGAAACTAAGGACTTTTGGGACTCCAGAGAAGAGAGGTACTGGAAAATAAAGGTGGGATGGGGTGGCTAGAGTGGGAAGTCATAGGATCATAAATTCCAGGCTAGAAGAGACATCAGGAAACATGTAGCCCAACCCCTTCATTTTACAGATGAGAAAACTGAGCCCCAATGAAATTAAGTGACTTGCCAAAGAGTCGCACAGGTAGTAAGCGTTAAATACCAGATTTGAACTTCCGTCTTCTGACTCCACAGTCAGTTCTTTTTCTACTATACCTCACAACTATTTTATTTTCATAGCATTTATCTAGCTCAAAGGGCTGATCTGCCCTTTTCCACCTTCACAGAGCAAATATTACATCCCTCATCCCTTGGCATTCTTGGGACAAGGTCCAGAGTAGAAAGGGGAAAGTCCCCTTAATATCTGTGATTCAAGCCAGGGTCATCAGCACAATTCACAGTGACCCTGTATACTTCAAAAGCAGCTGTTCAGTCCCCTCCAGCAAGCTTACACAACAAACCAATTTTACTTCACTCCATGAAAAGAAGCTGAAGTAATGTGTGACAGAAAGTTATAGGTGAATGGTATTGTATGGTGCTGTAAAAATGTGAATTATCACATTTTTACAGCACTATACAATTTATAATATGCATTCCTTGCAACAACCCTGTGAGTTGAAGAGTGATGGTGCAGCCACTTAACTTACTTCTTGGATCTCAGTTTTGTCTTTTGTTAAGTGGAAATAATAATGGCAATCTGACAGATTTATTATAAGGATTTAATAAGATAGTGCTTACCCTGTTATCTTCAGTTTCCACCGTTACTTTCCCATCATGGGAACTCTTGATTTTCCCTTTGGCATATTCTTCCTTTGTATCAACCACAAAGCAATAGGTTTTAGCATCAAATGGTTGATTTTGAGCTTCTATCCGCTCCTTTTCTGACTTTCGGAGAAAGGGAGCAGCTATGCCAAACACTTCCATCTCAGCATCACTACTCATGGTGCCAACTAGAAAGCAACATATCAACATTAGCTTCATTATCCATGGAGATGAGTGGAAATGAGTCCCACCAGGAAGATGATGGTTCATAGAGCTCTTTCTCTTACACCTCCAGAGTGGCTGGCACTAGTCTTTCACCCTGGCAGAGTTGAGTGCTCCATTATGTGCCCTGCATTCTCACACCCTTAAGAAACCAAAACTGAGCATCCCAGAATCAGGACAATTCTTGTTGTTAGCAAGGGTCCCTCCAAATTCAAGTGAGCTAATTTCACCACTACCTGAAGCTTGGGGATTACAATAATTGCTCTCTATATATCAGAGTAGGCCATAGGATTCTGAGGCAGAGATGGACATCTTTTTTAGGCCCCTAATCTTAGAAGAGCTACTTAACTTCATGCTTTCCATAGCATCTGCCTAATCAATTGGATTTGGTGGACATTGCCAACCCCTGGGCTTACCAAAGTCCATACCAGCCAAATACAAACTCCAGCTGGTCCTACCCGGCTGAAATACTTCAAGTATAGTGCCAGTGATGGGCTCTGTCTAACGATCAGTCTAGCTAAGGCTAGAGAAGGTCATTAAATGAAAATGAGACAGTTTGCTCAAGATCTTATTGAGCAACTTGCTCCAACCAAGAAAAAGCTCTCTCACTTGCTGAGTCAGCAAGTGTTAGACTGACTAGCTAAACAGTTTACAGTATATTATAGTCAGAATTCTCACCTTACAATTACGCCAACAGGAAGAAGAAAAGAACTGGTGGAAATATATGACCTGCAACAGATAAAGCAAAAGAAAAGTTCAGAAATACTTAAGAATAGTTGCCCTATTTAATTAATTCTTGGCAAGCAAAGTGCTTGGGAATGCTTGCTGATCAAACTGAAGAAGGAATACTGAATTCACAGATTGATGGAAGGAATAAGCACCACAGGGTGTGAAGGTCAATTAGCCTATATTTGTAACTTGAGCCACAATAAAAGTTCCCACTTGCCCTAAGCAGCCCCCTTACCAGCTTTCTGTGACAATAGCTTCTCCCCTCTTTCTACCTGACTTAAAATTGCTATTCCTTTAGACTGAACAAAAAAGATGGTGCACTATCTCAAGAAAGTTTTATGAAAAAGAAAGTATATTTCCTAAAAGGAAACTTAAGTTAGCTCTTATCAGCATGAATTAGTGACATTTACTAAATGTAAATTGGAAATCATCATAAACCTGGCTCTGAGGGGATGAGTTATAGTTGGGGAAGTTTCCTTAAGCGAATTAAGGCAGAAGAAGATAGCAACATGAAACCCTGGGTCATCAGGAAGCAACATTTGGTGGAGAGAATTGGGTAGAGAACCCAGTTCTGGACAATTAGCATCATTGTTAACGTTTATATAGGGCTTCAAGGTGTGCAAAGTGCTTTATACATGTTATCTCATTATTTCACAACAGCTATGAATAGTTGTTATCATTATTTCCATTTTATAGATGAAGTAACTAAGGATGAGAAAGGTTATGTAACCTGCCTGGGGTCCTACAGCTAGTAGGCAGGATGCAGGAAGGGTCCAGGCCAGTTTTTAGGGGTAGGAATCTACCTATGTGATATAAATTGAGAACCAATGGGAAATCCACATTTTCATACACACACACACACACACACACACACACACACATCCCTGATATTCTACCATTACCCGTTCATTCTGCTGGGTTATGGCATTGTCCTCTTACAAAACACAAAGTACTTTTTAGAGGAGTAATGCATGAAAATGTCGTTAGGCATTAAAACCCTGGCATGAAATTATTAGGAAAGACATAAAAATGAAAGCAGCTCCCTATAAAATGATATACACTCTAGGTAAGTTGGGTGGGAAAAGAGGTCCAGAGATAGGATACTGTCCTGGGCAAACAGGAATGGGTAAGGACCTTGTGGCATCAGGGGACAGTTTAAGGAGGGTAGTGGATGTCTGGAGTTCAATAGCACTAACTTGAAGGAAATTTAACAAAAACTGGGAACTTCATCATTTTCCTTGTCAAATCTTCTGGGTAGTTGGATATAGGGACCAATATGTGGACAGATGTCCAATTAGCCATGGAGAGACAAGTCTGAGAAAATGAGGTGCATCTATGGGTCCCTGCTCTGATAAGGGCATAGTAATGGCAGGGTTGGGGAGGGGGAGTAAGTATAAAAAAGGAGTAAGATATTTTTCTTACATTATATTTTTCTCCCAACTAGCTTTGGTTATAGAAAGGGATTATGGGTTTGGGTGAGAATAGGGAGAATAAAAGGTACTACACTTGGATGATTCAGTGGAAATCCAAGATAATGGAAACACAATTCTGTAATTTCTAACCTTACAATGTTCACCTCTGCCCAGAAGAGAAAGACACACTTGAGTTAGTGACATTCCCAGCAACTTAAACAGAAGAGATACATGCAAGCAAAACATCCGACTTACCTCAACCTTCCTGATAACTACCAAGAACCTGTTCATCCCTCTGCTTTTATAGCGTCACTGATTCTGCTTTGGTTCAACCCTTTGCCATATTTGGAAGACTTGTTGTCCAACAATAGAGGCTGAGCAACCTCCTCACCCACCCCTTCTTTTGGTTGTTGCCAGGAAAAACATATATGGAAGGGAGAAAGATCCATGACGATTTTTTCCAAATGCAGAAAACTCACATGGTGGGTTTGGAATTCCTGTCCCTGAAGCACAAGCAGGCTCTTCATTTTACACATGATATGTGAGCCCTTGCTCTCTCCCAGGAATCAGAGTGCAAAGCATACCTAGATGTAGGGGGCATGCAAATTCAGGATTAATGATCTCAGTGTCATTCTAAATTGGGCAAACTATGCCATAAAGCAGAGAGACAGAATAAAATCAGAAAAGCTGCCTATCATTCTCACTACCCCATTCATATGAATGTAGCCAACAAAAATACTTGGAGATAGATAAAAACTTAAATTCAAGTCAGAATTTGAACTAACCTCTTTAGAATGTTAAAGTTGCAAGCAACATCTAGTTCTGCATTTTCCCAACTGTAATCCTTCTTCTGGTAGGATATAAATAGTAGCTACAAGAAAAAATATCCCACCAATATTTTCCCTCTAAAATATTAAATATGAAATCATGTATAATTCAATCATACCTATTTTAGAAATACTTACAGGATCCTAGAAGTTAGATCAGGGAGAAAAATTAGAGATCATCTAGTTGAACAATTTAATTTTACAAATGAGGAAACCTTTACAAAAGAAAGGTGAAGGTACTTGCCCAAGATCACACAAGTGAGAAAGGCAACAAGGTCAGTATTTAAATGCAGATAAGCAGCATTATGTGCAACAATTTTTTTTTATATGAAAATAAGCTTGATTTCCTCTATTTCATCCCCAGCTCTCGATAACCCACATTTATCTCAGAGGTGTTCCATGACCCCAGATCTCTACCTGGCTTTCATTGTTTCTTACAATTGAAATCACCTTGGTATGTTTCTGTAGTCAAATTCATTTTAGAAACACTGAGCTAATCCAACACTTTACTTTTCAAATTGAGGAAAATGAGTCTCTAATAGAAGTGTCTTGTTCACACTAGTATCAAGTTTTCACTAATAGTAAGTGGCTCATCCAAAATCACTTGGCAGGCTAAGGAAATGGACAGAGGACTAGAATCTTTGGTCTTGCAGCCATAGGCAAATCACTTATTCTGAGTCTCATTTCTTATCTGAAAATAGAGACAATAATACTTGCACATGGAATTTTTTATGAAGATTAAATGAGATGAGCAAGAAATGTTTTGAAAATTATGAAAAATATTTACATCTCAAATTCTCTGTTAAATTATAAACCAGCTAAAGTCAGAGACTATCTTGTCTTATCTTTATATCTCTAGTGCTTAGCACAGTGCCATACATGTAATGGGTACTTGGTAATTGTTGAATCAAGTTTCATTAAACTACAGTACTATATTCATGTAAACTATTATTATTAACAAAAAAACCATCAGAATATTATGTAAAGGGAAGGAATTCTAAGTCAGGTCAACTTTCATCACATAGCTAAAGATGAACTAGAAGTCATTCTCTTTAATTGTCTAGCATTCCCTCTAATTAGGTTTCCATCAACTTGCTCTTTTCTTAATTACCAGTAGGACCAACAAGTTAATACTCAGTGACAAGCAAGTATTAGATTTGTCAGTGTTCTCTGCAACAGCTGCTTCTAAGAGCTTTTGTTATTAAGATATATTACCAATTAGGAAAGACCAGCTGCTGGGGGGTGAGGAGTAGGAGAGGAGTGGGTGTGGCAGAGTAGGAAGGGAGAATGCAAATTTGGGACATTTCCTAAATATACTATGAAAAATACTTCTCTGGTTTTTCCCTAAGTTTGGAGGTTAAGATGGATTTAAAGTTTTCAGTGATCCCCAAATCTTGTTTTACAAACTGAAGCTTTAAGGAGATCAGAAGCTTATCCAATGACTATTCAGTTCAAATAGAAAACAATTCACAATTTCTAGCTCCACTTCATTGATACAGGCAGTGTCCTTCCCTAATATGCCTCCAAACTAGACCCAGAGATAGGAGGCTGGTCTAAAAGGCATAATGTGTACGTGCCAGAAGAAGTCTCCTGGAAAAGCCTTTGAAATGGTTCTTAAATAACTTCAGCCTGATTAGTCAGTCAACCAATCTCCTGTGTATTGATTCTCTAAGCAAAATAAGCAACCACCTTCACAGAAGACTATGAGGACGCTGCAAGGATCCCACTATCCGACAATAGCGTTTCCATAAGCCTGCCATGTCCTTCCCCTCTCTGCCTATCTGACCTGAATCAGAATAGCATAATTCCTTAGAGTTAATATGCAGACTGGGAGCATTGTTTTTAGAAGATCTTAATTTAAATGAACCTTAGGCTCCTGGCTTAGCTCTTTCTGTCCTCCCCTAATCATACATGAGTAAGGGCTAGTTATCAGCGTCATAGAAATACACAGAATTTCAGAGTTGGGAGGGACCTCAGCAGAAAGAATCTCATTATAACATTCCACAATAAGTGGTCAAATAGCTTCTGTCTGAAGACTCCCAATGAAGGGGAAAACCAATATTTCTCATTCCACTTTTAAATTCTATTTTTAGATGACTTTAATTTTTGGAAGTTTTTCCTGACATTAAGACTAAATTTAAATTGCAGCATATGATTCTGATGGAATATTACTGTTGCTATAAGAAATGATGAGTCTGATGATCTTAGAAAAATATAGAGAGACCTGCACAAAATAACAAAGGGCAAAATGGGCAGAACCAAGAGAACATTGTATAAAACAACAACAATATTATTTTAAGAACAACTTTGAGTGAACAAGTCATTTTGACTATTATAAATACCCAAATTAACTACAAAGGTCCTATGAGGAAAGACACTATGTTCAGAGAAAAAACTGATAAATAGACATGTGTAGAGTGGTTTTACACACATGCGCACATGCACGCACACACACACACGAGTCTAATGGCAATGATCTCTAGGATAGAGAGGGGAGGGGAGAAAAAAAATTTACATGATAATTTTATTATATATTTTAAAGGAATAACGTTGTACATAATAGATTTGCAGTTTTATGTGAAATCATCTTTTTTTAAATTATGCTATGTTATGGAAATGCTTGTTTCATTCCATAAATTGAAAAAAATAAAAATTTTTAGAAATAGTAAATTTGCTTCTTTGTAACATTCATGCATTGCTGCCCAGTAGCCAAGAGAACAAGTCCAATCCTTCTTCTACATGATGTAGTCTTTTAGAGACTTAGCAATTATCAAAAATACAAAATTATGCAAAATGATCAAAGATAATTCCAAAGGACTAATGATGTATCTACCTCTAGAGGAAGAACTGATAGTGTTTGAATACAGACTGAAGGATGCTATTTTTCACTTTCTTTCTTTCATTCATTTTCTTTTATTTGAGTTTTCTTATATAAAATTACTAATATGGTAATGTTTTAAATAATTTACTTCTAAAACCTATATCTGATTGTTTACTGTGTTAGAAAGCAGAAAAGGTAAAGAAAGAGGGACAGAATTTTGAACTCAAAATTTTAAAAAAATGTTAAAAATTATTTTAAAATACAATTGGGAGAAAAAATATAGAAAAAGAAAAATTAATGCTTGTTTAATATTGGGATACATCAGGGGAAGGAATACTGGGATAAATTTTGGTGATGTAAAAACAAAAAAATTCAATAAAAATTTATTTAAAAATAAATCAAGATCCTAATGGGACCCAAACAAGACTTTCCCCATTCGTAAACATCCTAGTTCTGATGTTTCAACTCAGGGTAAAGTGGATAAACAAAAGACATGAATAATAAAGTAATATTTTGATAAGAGGCCTTCAGAGACACAAATTCAAAATAACAAAGTATATCTACAACATCTACAAGTAAAGCTTTAAATGAACAAAGCCTGACCACAAGTCCTACTAGAAATCCTTAATGGGGTGAAGCAGGATCTTAAAAATAAGGAATACATAAGGAGGGTAAATAGCATAGTACAGAAGGCATAAAACTTAATCCCAGTAACAGATTCCCTGAAACCCGGAACGAACCATGTAGATATGTATTTGTCATACAGACATATATATATATATATATATATATATATATATATATATATATATATATATATATATATATATATATATATATATATATATATATATATATATATATATATATATATATATATATATATATGACCTAGAAAACAGATCAAGGGTAGATAACCTAAGAATCCAGGGGGAAAAAACAACTTCATAGTTTGAAAAATCATGAAAACTTCCTATAGTTATTAGAAGCAGAAGGCAAAGTGAAAATTGGAACAGTCCATTGGACAAATTTTCTCTCATTTTATACCACTTTCCAATATTGCTCTTTCCATATACATTGAGACTTGGCTTCTAAAGACTTTGCATCCCTGGTCACCCTTTCCAGTGCTGGTTGCAACCTTCTTTCACATCTATACTCCCTGGTCATACTCTCTGATCACAGTCAAGTTGCTGTACGGCTCCCTGCTCTCCATGATCACTTCTAAATTCTCCCTCTACTTAACATCATTCACCAATCTCTCTTTCTTTGAGGTTTATTCAATTATAATCCCACTCATATTCTTGCAGCTGTTGTTTATTGACACTCCAGGACTTTGTCTATCCTATCTCAATGCATTCAGTTCCTGGATGACAATCTTCTTTAAATCAATTTCTGTTTTCATTCTAAGGGAGTTCAACATAACATGTGGATGTTCCTTCAAATATGTTGACTTCCAAGTTTATCAGTCCACTCAAGTACCATGATTCCTTCATTCCACTGTATGTATAGGCTTACTTTTGAGATTACCATTTCCCACACTCCCACACTTTTAATCTTCCAAAAACCACACTTTCTCCCTAGTCCTTACCTTGACTAATCCCTCCAATCCATTCGTACTATCACAAACCATCATCCTGACTCTAATTACATACTTCTCCCTTCCTAATCTTAACATCTGAGTGAGCCAGTTCCATGCTAAAGTCAGTCATTCAATAAGTATTTATTAAACATCTATTATGTGCTGGGCACTATATTAAGTTCTGGGGATACAAAGAAAGGCAAAAAGTCCCTGCCCCTAAGCAGTTTGCAGTCTAATGGGGGAGACAACATATAAAAAACCTATGTACAAACAAGTTATTTGTAGGATTAATAAGAAATAATCAACAGAGGGAAAGCACTAGAATTAAGAAAGATTGGGAAAGACTTCCTGTAGAAGGTAAGATTTTAACTGGGACAAGAAGGAAGCCTGGAAGTGAAGACAAGGAAGAACATTCCGGACATAGAGGACAGCCAGTGAAAATGCTCTCAGCCAAGGGATAGAGTGTTTTATTCAAGGAACAACAAGGAGTTCAGTGTCACTGGAAGAATTTGTGGTGGGGGCATAGTATAAGGTGTAAAAAGACTGGAAAGTTGGGGAGGAGTCAAGTTATGAATGGCTTTGAACACCTAACAAATTTTTATATTTAATCTTGGAGGTAAGAGAGAGCCACTGGAGTTTATTGAGTAGGGAGTGACATGGTTGGATATATCCTTTATTAAAAATCATTTTGGCAGCTGAATGGAGGATAGACTAGAATGAGGAGAGACTTGTGGCAGGCAGACCCATCAGCAAGCTATTGCAACAGTTCAGATGTGAGGAAATGAGGGCCTGTGCCTGGGTTGCATGAGTGTCAGAAGGGAGTTTGAAGAGTATTCATGAGATGTTGTAAAGGTGAAATCAATGGGTGTTCACAACAATTTGGAAATTAGGAATAAGAGACAATGAAGAGTCAAGGATGATCCCTAGCTTGCAAGCGTGGGGACTGGAAGGATGATGATGCTCTTTATAGTAATAGGAAAGTTTGGCAGTGGTTTGAGGGAAAAGATAAAGTATTCTGTTTTAGATATATTGAGTCTAAGATGTCTACAGGACATCCAGTTTGAGGTGGCTAATAAGTAGTTGGAAATGGAAGAAAGGAGGTCAGCAGAGAAGTTAGGGTTGTATAAGTAAATCTGAGAATAGATATAATAAGTGAATCCATGGGAGTTGAAGAAATCACCATGTGAAAGTGTAGAGACAAAAGAGAAGAAAGCCTAGAACAGAGGCCTATAGGACACCTATAGTTAGTGAGCATAAACTGTTGGATGAAGCTAGATGACCAGCAAAGGAGGCAGAGAAGGAGTAACGGTAGCCAGGAGAGGAACAAGGTGAGAGTGGTGTCCCGACGAGAGTATCAAAGAGAAGAGGGTGAGTAACAGTGTCAAGGGCTACAGAAAGGTTAAAAAAGAGAGACAATTGAGAAAAGACCATTGGAGCTGACAATCAAGAGATCATTGCTAACTTTGGAGAGAGAAATGATAAGGTCTGAATCCAGATTACAGGGCATTTAGAAGAGGATGAGTGGAGAAGTGGAAGATTTTTGTAGACATCTAGCTGAGAAGCAGAGATGTAGGTCAATATCTGGTATATTTTTTTAGCCCCTCTGTAACTTTTGACACTTTAAAGCACCACCTCTTCCTGTATACTCTTCTTTTTCTCTGTGTTTTTGTGGCTAATCTCTCTCTCTATAAACTCTCTTTCTCATCCTCTTTCACTAGATCTTCATTACTATCATTCCTACAACTGTATGTATCCTAAAGTCTCTCTCGCTATATTCTCTCACTTGATCTCATCAGCTCCCTTAGGTTTAATGATCATTCTATGCAGATGGATTCCCAGATCCATTTTTCCAGCCCTAGTGTCTTTCCTGAATTCTAGTCACTCATTACCAACAGCCCATAGGTATCTCAAAATGCAACGTGTCCAAAACAGAACTCCTTGTCTTTCTCTCATAATCAATCTCTTCTTACTCCAATCCATCCTCCACACAATGTTGCCAAATTAATTTTCCTAAAGCACAGTTTCTGACCATGTCACCCCCCCCCCCACTCCCAAACCTACAAACACAGACTCAGATTCTTATTACCACTAGGAAGAAATAAAACCCTTCAGCTTGGCATCTGAAGCGCTTCACAACCTAGCAACATGGTATAGTGGATAGACTATTGGGCTTGGAGTCAGGATTCTAATCCAAGTGCTAGTGGCTTCTATTACCTTCCCTCTACTCTGTATTTATCTTATATACATTATTTGCCCTCATCCATTAGAATGTAAGCTCCTTGAAGGCAAGAACTATTTTTGCTTTCTTTTTCTCTGGATCCTCAGATCTTAGAATAATGGCTAGGACATAGTAAGTAAATAACAGATCCTTGTTAATTACTTGAGTCTGACAGTACTTGGAGACTAGACTTTTATAGATCAAGAGAAACTGAGGGTTGAGACTATTATGTGGATAATCTAGACTTGACCTTCAAGAAATTTTGGGGTGTGTGTGTGTGTGTGTGTGTGTGTGTGTGTGTGTGTGTGAAATACAGTTTTTCCATATGGAATAATCCCTAGTATCACAATAACACCTACAAGTCTAGGCAAACAGCATGCTGCTGCTGGGCACTTAATTCCTAATTAGCTCTCTAATTCAGGGAGGCAGCCAGAGAGTTTCCCTACCAGTAAAAAATACTCAAGGCTCACATAAATACAATATGTCAATATGTCCGTGTGACACTCAGTCCTTTCCAGGCGAAATGGGGGAAGGACAGGGTGCGCTTCTTGCTGTGAGAGAAGGAAGGAAGGAAGAGGAGAGGGAGGAGAGGGAAATATATGTCATAATTTTAGAACACTCATGTTAAATTTTTTGTACTTGTTCTTTCCCTTTACATTGTTATAGTCACTGTGCATGCTGTTGTCTTGGTTTTGCTTATTTCATTTTGTGTCCATTGATTTAAATCTTTCTATGCTTCTCTGTATTCCTCAGTTTCATCATTTCTTATAGCACTGCATTCATGTAGAGGCATGTATTTTTGAAGGGCAGACTGGAGACCTCAGAGTTTCACACATATATGAGAAATGAATTCCATTAACCTCTAGAGCCTGTTACTCTAGAGACTGCTTTGAGGGGATCTCCCCAAGCTGAGACTGTTCTTTTCTTTCATGGTTTGAGCTGAGATCTTATTTTTGCCTCCATCTTAAGATCTCATTTACTCATATATTTTTTGGTAGATTCTGATTCATAGAACTTCTCTGACTACAATTCACTATTTTGCTTCAGATAAATATCTTTACATAATATTTACTTTCAGTGATGGTCTTTTGTGTAATTAGTATTCGGTGAGAAAAGGCTGAACTGGTGAATGTAACTTAAGGGCTACCCTCCCCTTAAGAGCAATAAGGGAAGTGGCTTTTCTTTTTTTTAAGAACTCAGAGTCATGATTGTTAAACATTAAAAAAAATAAAAAAATTAATAAAAAAATTAAAAAAAAAAAAAAGAACTCAGAGTCATACCCCTACACTAGAGATATCTGAGAGATAGTAGTAAGGTACAATTCTACCTACTAGATGCTCTTGGAGACTAGAGGAGAGAGATCACTCAGCCTCATCCTAACTAGTCTCCTGTTAATGATTGAAAAACCCGCTTCTTACTCTATACAGGAGTGTACTTGGCCTGATAATTATCCATACCATCTGAGAACTACATTTTAATGTGAGTTAATAGTTTTCCAGTTAATTAGAAGGAAGAAATGAATGTGTAGCTAGAGGCAGGTATACTAATAATAGCAAAAAATGACAGCTGACGACCTGACTGCAAGAGGAGACAAAAAACTATATATATATATACATTGATATATGTGAAAACACAAAAACAGTCTGGATTATTTTAATGCAGCTCCACATACCTCATAAGCCCCGAGAATCTTCTGTATCTTAGCTCAGTATTTAATGTCCACAATGAGAGTCTTAATCATCAAAAAAAGATTAAATTATGTTCCTTAAATACTTCTTAATAAGGAAGAAATATGTGAAATATATTTGAGAAAACTAGCCATTAATTTTTTCAAGCATTTTGGCACTTCAAGGGGAAATTTTCCTTATGGAAGAATGTCATCTTTTCCATTGATGTTATACAAAAGAGTCATATTAACAATAACTATTTTATTAGTCTTTCATAAGGACAGGAGCAGTCTTAACTCTTTTAATTCCTGCCCAGCAATATTTTATTGCCACACCCAGAACTGAGAATGAAACTTACTCCTAACTGAGGTGGAAAAAAAATATCCAGTTCTCTAAGAACACAATGTAAATCCATAGATACAAAGATGGAAATTTTGTTCTGTCTTTTTGTATGCCACTCACACTTTCCCCTGAGCTATATTTCTTCTGCCCTTTATTTCTGATGTAAATAGAAACAGCGTCTCACAGATCAAGAAGCAGCATTCTTCAGATCCCCCCTCTGCTTTCAGCATGAAGTCAGACTCTTCTGCAGATGCCTTCTGGATCAAGTGCCTTTCCTCAGTGACACTGTGAGAGGATTAGGTGTCGGTGGAAAGTTAAGATCTTGGTTATTCTGAGCAAGGATTGTTCCCTGACATGCTTTGAAGTCCCAATCTCCTGCTGCGCATCCCAAGAGGAAAGTTATAACGAAGAGAGGCCACAGCTTCCATGGCTTATTGCTAACTCAGCAGTTGTAGGAAATGTTGAATAAATTAGAGAAATGGCCAAAAAATGAACACTGTATTTGGCACTAGGAGCATATGACCCATTCAGTGTGTTCTACTGCACTGAGTAATGGACTTGTAATTAAGGCGATATAGATTCAAATCTTATATCTGACACTTCCTATCTATGTGACAGTGGGCAAGTCACTTAACTTTCCTTAGCCTCAGTTACCTTGTATATAAAATAATAATACCTGTAGTATGCATCTTAGTGAGATAATCTGTGTAAGGTACTTTGAAAGCTTTAAAGTACAAAGTTTGCCATCTAAATGTCAGTTCTTAATTATTATTAAAGGTATAACTCATGGCCCTAAGTAGTTCTGGATCATTTGGGTCTAGGTTTATAACTTGGTGGATTCTCATTAATTATTCACCTTTTTGTCTTATTTTTCTATCACTCAGAAAATTTAGTAAATGTGTGAAGTTAACTTACATTTAAGTCATTCAGTCCCATGTTACCACTGAGTTGAGAACCTTTATTCAGAATAAAAGTAAGCAGTAGAGCAACATAAAATAATAATATCCTATGTTAGGGCCACCTAAATTGTAATTGCCACAATGCATTTCATTTCTCATTTAGTAGTTATAGCTCTTTTGTAAAGTATGTAAGGATATATTTATCTAGATTTTTGTTTAAATTGCAAATGTTATCCTTCCTTTGTGAACAAATTGATGTTGCTTCCTAAAAAATTAAGGAAAAAATGTGAGTTTCTTAAGTAAAAGGTCATTTCCTTTGGTGGTTGTCAAGGTTTGGTTTTTTTAAGAGATAAAGAGATTCTTATTAAGATAATGATTTCCTGTCTTCCTGCTTTACAAGTTACTGCTTTCCAATATTTTATTTTATATCACTACATTAGTGAAAAAGATCTCTCCATTTTTTTTTTTAATTATAAGTTTATAGATCCCAGTCAAGGAACCAGACCTAAGAAAACTCTACAGTTCTCAGCCCTAGCATATCTGTTTTGGCTGAAAGAGCTTAACACTACTTTAGCATCCCAGAAGAGAAGTAACCTGAGTATTATAGTCAACAGAGAAGCAGTACTGCTAGAAGGAAGGAAAGTCCCTAGAAGGAAGAAAAGTCCCGGAAGAGGATCAGCTCTGGCCATCAAGGGCTTGTGGTATAATTATCTCTGAGGGAGATTATTGTGATCAAAATCTACAGTTCTGTGTTGTGAGATGTGCCAAGACCATGTGTCCCCTACTCATGTGCCTCTAGGCTACTGTTTTATGTTGGTATCTATTCCCCAACATGAACATTGTGTTCATTGGTGGGAAAGTGTATCCCAGATTTATTGGTGTAATATGATGTTATGACGATTCTTATTTTGCCTTCTGTTTAGTAAATGTCTGTAATTAAGATTTACTGGTGGTCAGACATGGTAGCCTGCTTCTGGGGAGACTAAGGCTGGTATAGTGCTTAAACTCAGGAGTTCTGAGTTGCAGTAGGGTTAAAGCCAATTCCATGCCCTGACTAAGTCCTGCACCAATATGGTGAGCCCTTGGCAGTGGGAGAGGTGAGGGTGCCATCAGGCTTCCCAAGGAGGAATCAAACGGCACATGTTGGAAATAGAACAGGTTGAAGCTTCCATAACAATCCATGGGATCAGGCCCATAAATGCCCATGGCATATCTAGCCTGTGTCAGTCACACAGGAAAAAATAATCACTTTATTGTGTCTTATTTGTTAAGTGGGAAGTACACCAGTGGGGATTCAGAAGCGAGAATGTAAATAGTGGTAGTGTATTCTCTACCACCAAAATTGTTAACTAGGACCCTAAGAATAAGTTATAGAAGTTTGGTCACTCCCTGTGAGAACCCCCTAAACCTGCCAGCTTGAAGGCAGTTTGAATGAGAGAGAAGAGAAAGAGAAAAGTTGGGGTTTGGATGCACCATGTCTACCTTCATATTGGCCCAAATGGAGTAGTTTACATATCATCTAATTCTGAATTCTGTAACAAATTTCAAAATTCTGAGCAGAGATGAGATAACTAAGTCATCTAATCTAATACCAATCATCCTATTTAGGCAATCATTGATCTAGAATTGTTACACATTGGACAACTGAAACATCACTAACACAACTGAGATTCTATATAAAATAGGAGAGCTGTTGAAACTCTTTTGTTTTACTAACCTATCCAGAGACCTCTCAGTCTAGGAGTTCTTGGGTGGTTCAACTCTTATGAGCTATCTGAGGAGCTTCCACTCTCCCCCAATTCCATCTACTTCATGGATCAGAAAACATAGGCATCTGCATTGCCCCAAAAGATGTTGCAGATACAACTCAAAACAAAACCCCACAGAACCACAGCACTACCACCTCTATCCTACCATCTCTCTCTGGCTCTCTTGAGACTTCTAGAAACAAAATGTTTTCTTTGGTCAACATACATTCATTTAATGAACTGCTTTTTTTTTCTCTGATGTGACAATTAGCTTACTATAAAATCACACAGTTAGAGAACCATTGCTTCTAAATGTGAGAGCTAATATAGACAATTCTTTTTCTTTCTATTATTGCTGCAGGTCCCAAATAACACTAATTCAGAATTAATTCCCAACGAGTGAAGTTCCATTTCTTTTTCTCCATCCCCTTGAGTAGTTTGGCGTACACTCATGATTGCAGCAGGCAAAGGTTTAGGCAAAGAATCTCTGCAATTGGAATAGCAAAGGGGGACAGAGTAGAAACTTCACTGAGAGAAGATTTTGCATTATTTCTAAAATTGTGTACTATATCTGTAAAACAGACAGGATATCTTTTTTATATACTTAGCAGATCTCAGGAATATTCTATAACTGTTAAGATTATCTAAACTTCTATCTCTCTTATATCCATTCAACTTTTGGGTAGCTCTAATTGATAGAAAATTTTTCCAGACACAGAGATCAAATCTTCTTCTTTAAAACTTCCATGCATCGCTCTCAGGTCTCTCTTTTGTGGTTAAAAAGAATAATTCTTCAATGTGACTCAGAGACTTGTGTTTGGATTAGTGCTATTTAATTTTTTTTATTAATAACTCAGATAAAGGTATAGATGCCCTTCTTATAAAATTAGTAGATAATATAAAGGTGGGAGGGATAGATTATATAAGGGATGACAAAAGTCAGGGTCCAAAAAGAACTTGACAAGCTAGAATACTGAGTTGAATCTAATAAGGAAGCAAGGAAATAAGCATTTATTAAATCTCTATTATGTGTCAGGCACTGGGCTAAGCACTTTACAAATATTACCTCATTTGGTCCTCACAACATCCCTGTGAGATAGGTTCTATTATCTCCATTTTATATTTGAGGAAACTGAGGCAGACAGAGGTTAAGTGCCTGGTTCATACAGCTAGTAAACATCTGGGGCCAGAATTTAACTCTGGTCTTCCTGTCTCCAGGCCCAGTACCCTGTCCATTGTGCCACCTAAATGAAAGAAAGAAATGTAAAGTTTTACACTTGGGTTGCATAAATTTATTTCACAAATGCATTGTGGGAGAGGCATAGTTAGACAGGAATTTGGATGAAAAATAAATCTAGCAGCTTTAATGGAGTTCAAGATCACTATGAGCCAACTTTATAATATGACTGCCAAAAATGTTAATGTGATCTTTAACTTCATTAAGAGATGTTTAACTTCCAGGAGTAAGAAGTTGTTAATCCCTTATCTTGTCAAACCACATTTAGAGTGCCACTGTTTCATTTTGGGCAATACAATTTAGGAGGCCATTGACTGGACCACCTGAAAGTCATAATCAAAAGGAGAACTTCGATAGCATCTCTCAAGAAATATCAAGGAAAACTATTCTGAGATCCTGTAACCACAGGGCAAAATAGGTATGGAAAGAATCCATTGATCACTTCAGGAAAGAGATCCCAAAATAAAAATTTCTTGCAACATTATGGCCAAATTACAGAATATCAGGTCAAGGAAAATACATTTCAAGTGGCCAGAAGGAAACAAATCAAATATCAGGGAGCCACAATCAGGATTATATAGGACTTAGCATCTGCAACATTAATGGATCTGAGATCATGGAACATGATGTTCCAGAAAGCAAAGGAGTTAGGACTACAACCAAGAATCACCTACCCACTGAAACTAAGCATAATACTTCAAAGGGAAAAAATGGTAACTCGATGAAATAGAAGGATTTCAAGCTTTCATAACAGTCCTGAATGAACAAAAATTTGATCTCCAATATCAAGATCCAAGAAAAGCCTTAAAAGGTAAAACGGGAAAAGAAAACATAAGGGATTCAATGGAGCTCAACTGTTTACATCCCTACATGGGGAAGATAATACTTGTAATTCTTTAAAAATTGTACCACCAACAGTACAGCTAGAAGGAATATATATATAGTCAGAGGGTAAGGATATAAGGTGAATTTGAAAGAATGACATAAAATAATTAAGGGATGAGAAAGAGGAGTACACTGGGTTCTGAAGGAAGGGGGAGTTAGTAAAAGGCAAATTATTTCACATGAAGAGTTATGAAACACCTATTACAGTGGAGGGAACCATGGGAGAATGGGTGATGGGCATCACTTGAACTTTGTTCTCATCAATATTGACTCAAAGAGGGAACAATATGCACAACTAGGAATATAGAAATCTATCTTACCTAATAGGAAAGTGGGGAAGGAGACTAAGTAAAGGAAATGGGAGGGAGGGACTGACAGAAGAGATAGCAGAGTGGGAGAGGTGGTAGATGGAAACAAAACACTGTCAAGGAGGGAAAGGGTGAAAAGTGAAAGAGGACAAGTAGGAGAAAAAATGGAATAGAGGGAAATACAGTTAGTAATCGTAACTATGAATGTGAATGGGATGAATTCTCCCATAAAATAGAAGTGGATAGAAGAGTGGATAAAAACCCAGAATCCTATAATATATTCTTTACAAGAAACATACTTGAAGCAGAAACACACACCGAGTAAAGGTAAGGGACTGGCGCAGAATCTATTATATTTCGGCTGAAGTAAGAAAAAAGCCAGTGATAGTAATTCTGATCTCAGACAAAGCAAAAGCAAAAATAGGCCTAATTAAAAGAGATAAGGTAGGAAACTACATCTTGCTAAAAGGTATCATAGACAACGAGGCAATATCAAGACTAAACATATATGCCTCAAGTGGTATCACATCCAAATTCTTAAAGGAAAAGTTAAGTGAGTTACAGGATCATAACCAAATAAGAGGTAGAGAGCATTATAAAATGTTAAATAGATGATTTTGATTATATCAAATTAAATAACTTTTGCACAAAGAAAACCAAATGCAACCAAGATAGAAGAAAAGCTCGGAAACAATCTTTACAGCAGTGTCTCTGATAAAGACCTCATCTTTCAAATACAGAGAGAATTAAGTCAAATTGATAAGAATAAAAGCCATTCCCCAGCTGATAAATGGTCAAAGAATATGAACAGGAAGTTTTCAGATGGAGAAATCAAATATATATATGAAGGCATATGAAGAAGTGCTCTAAATCACTTTTGATTAAATAAATGAAAAATAACAACAATTCTGAGGTACCACCTCACACATATCATATAGGATAATATGAAGAAAGAAAAGGAAAGTGATAAATGTTAGAAAGGATGTGGGAAAAACTGGAACACTACTGCACTATTGCTGGAGTTGTGAACTGACCCAACCATTCTGGAGAGCTAAGGACAACCAAACTGTGCATATACTTTGATCTAGCAACACCACTACTTTATCTGTAACCCAAAGAGTTCATAAAAAAGGGGAAAGGATATGTAAAAATATTTATAGCAGCTCTTTTTGTGGTGGTACAATATTGAAAACTGAAAGGACACCTATCAATTTAGGAATGGCTGAACAAAGCTGTGGTATATGAATGTAATGGAATACTATTGTACAATAAGAAATGGATGAACAGGAAGATTTCAGAAAAGTTTGGAATGATTTATACAAACCAATGCAAAGTGAAATGAGCAGAACCAGGAAATCATTATGCACAATATCAGCAACACTGTGTGATGATCAACTATGAATGACTCAGCTCTTCTCAGCAACACAATGATGCAAGACAACTACAAAGGACTCATGAAGGAAAATGTTATCCATATCTAGTTAAAGAACTGATGGGCTCTGAATGCAGATCAAAGCATACCTTTTTCACTTTATTTTTTTATGTTTTTTTCCTTTTGATCTGCTTCTTATTTCACAACTAATATGGAAATATACTTTACATGATAGAACATGAATAACCTGTATCAAATTGCCTACCATTTTAACAAGAGGGGAAGGAAGAGTAGGAGGGAGAAAAAAATGGAACTCAAAATCTTGTAAAAATCAATGCTAAGAGTTGTCTTGACATGTAATTGGGGGGAAAATAAAATACTATTAAAAAATAAAATAGGAGCTCCTTGAGAGTAGGAGCTATCTCAAACATAAAACAAAACAAAATAAAAAGTATGATATTATATGCAATACTTCATGTCCATGGAAATTGACCAGTAAGGAGACTTACCAAGGAAACTTCACAAAGGAGTAAGGAAAGATATGTTCTATTACCTCTTCTTTGGGGTCAAACTTATTCTTCATATTTTTATAACACCTAATCTTGCCAGACAGGGGGTTTTATATTTGATCCTGGAGATAGTAAAGAGCCATTGGAATTTATTGAATAGAGGGTTAATACGAAGAGACCTGCATTTGAGCAAAGTAAATTTGACCACTAAGGGGAGGCTGGATTTAAGAAGAGAGAGAAGAGGCAAGGATACAAACCAGCAGGTTATTGCCATAGTCCAGGCATGAGATGATGAAGGTATCCATCAGGGTGGGTGCAAGAAGTCTTTCTAAGTCTTTCTTAATCTTAGTGATTTCCCACTGAGATTACTCCCAATTTGTCCTCTATATAGAGGAACTGTAAAAAGACAAACATTAATTATTGATGGAACTGTCAATTAGTACAATCATTTTGGAAAACAATGTGGAACTGTGAAAATAGTCACTAAAATGTCCATAACATAAATTGTTGTTGGTTCTTAAAATTCTACTTACTCTTTTACATTTTTCTTTTTAAAATTTCTTTATAATAAGATATAGTTCTCTGGACATGGAAGAAGAGATACAAGAGGAAAACGATAATGTTAAAACAAAAGATATCAATAACACTCTATTTTAAAAGAATATATTTGTACAACTATTAAGAACCATACAAAATATTGACCCAAATTATTAATAAGAAAAATGAAAATCAAGATCACTCTGAAATTGTTGTTATTTTAATTTTTGAGATATGGACAGCCATAGGAAAGCACACATCAACTTCATTGATGAGCTTTAGGTTTGAAGTAAATAAATAGTAAAGGTTTCAAGGAGAAGTAGAAACAGGAACATGAACTACAGCCTAGGCACAGTATAGAGAAAGCTGGGGTTACATAAGCTAAGGACAGTGGAAAACCAATTCAACTGATCCACCTCTTCCTCACATCAACTTTTGCTTGTCAATGAGATGGATCATGAGCTCCCATTTAACTTTTCTCTGAACCCAGTGATGTTCCCAGTCATCTTGAGCCCAGGGATCATATTCCTTTGACTTACTATGTGGTTTGCAAACTTTTTCAAAGCACTTTTCTTTCTCTGCTATTTATCCCAAGCCTGACTGCAGGTAGGTGGGGCAGGTATTGTCACTGTTTTACCTGTAACATAATGATGACCACACATCATCATGTTTGTGAACACAGCACCTTTGTCACTTCTCCGTAGAGGCAGTGAGACACTTGCATCTGTTTGGTTACACTTATGTATATTGTATCGTATATACTATAGTGATTGCATATACCACTGTGATTCAGCTATATACCCATGCTTATTGGCCTCAACGGCCAACATCTCATCTTGATGGATCCTAGTTCTCAGGTGCATGGGATTCCTTAAACCTAATCATTTCCAACTTTTACTTGTTCTCTCCTCTCCTTACTCATACAACTTATCTGCACTCCTCTGTTCATGCCAAAATCAAATTACTCTTCCCTTATGATTCCCACCAAGACCTAGAAAGAGAGAGCAATTCCTTGTTCTAAGGCTCTGTGGCAGTTACTGAGCCAAAGAGTTAATAGTGACCCCCTTCTTCTGTACCTCCTCTTCTCCCCACTAAGGAACTGTGCTACTTCATCATCTTGAAAACCATAACAGTATTTACATCAGCTCAGTACCTTAGACAACAGTTAACCCCAGAACTTGAGCTCAGCTATGGCTCTTTCTTTAGCCCCAAGATCATCTGATTTGAGTTGCCACAGGTGAGGACCCTTTGCTAGCCACATGCTAATGTCATGAAGGATGACTATCAAGTCACTGATCCAGCTCTCCCTCTTGGGAGGGAGAATATACTAAGTGTGTGTGTGTGTGTGTGTGTGTGTGTGTGTGTGTTTGTGTGTGTGTGTGTGTGTGTGTGTGTATGATGTAGCTCCAACATTTATAATGGGTAATAAAAAATACAAAAAATTTTTGAGATAGCAAATTAGAATTGAAAAAAGATGAGTACAGTTAATGTTGGAGGAGTTGCATAAAGATGGGTAAACTAATACCCTGTTGGTGGAACTATGAATTGCTCCTAATGTTCTGGAAAATGATTTAAAATCATGGAAATAAAACTATGAAAATATTTAAACCCTTTGATCCTACTATTAGGCATATACTTCAAGGAAATCAAAGACAAAAATAGAAGTCCATTATCTACGAAAATACTAATAGTAGCACTTTTTTTGGTGTCAAAGAACTAAAAACAGTACTGATGTCTATAAATTGAGGAATACCTAAACTAACTGTGGTATGTAAATGTAATGGAATATTATCACACAACAAAAAATGTAAAGAATACAGAGAAGAATGTGAAAATCTGGAAGAACTGATACAGAGTTAAGCAAGAAGAAACAGGAACACAGTATACACAATGACTATACTAATGTAAATGTAAAAGCAACAAGAGACAAAAATACAAAGTACTATGTAATGACCAATTTTGCAATTATAATGACCAATGACTGTAACAATGGTTAAGCAATACTATACTGTAATAAGAAAGAACAAAAACGAAAAAAAATAAACACTATGAGATTTTAATAGCCAATTTTGGTGCTGACTTGGAATTGAGAAACTGTGCCACTCCCCTTTATTGTATTTTATTTCCTGCAGGGGTGTGGAGCTATGGATGTGTAAGGTTGCATATGCTGTCAGACACAGTTGACATATTGGTTGGTTTTGCTGAATTTCTCTTTTTCTCTTCTTCTTAAGCTTTGTTTAAAGGATGTTTCACTAAGTAGAGAGGAAGAAAAATGTATATGGAAATGAACATGATGTAAAAATAAAAGATATCCATAAGAATAGTTTAAAAAAAAAAAACTATGGGCATTGCACTATGTTTATGGTATCTCATGTGATCCCTCAGGTTGTTTCCTTTCAGAAAATGGTTCCCACAGGCTCACCATCCCAGCCCTTCTTTCTACTGCGCTTAGAGAGGAGAAAATGTGAAAATGCAAGATTTGTGGGGAGTACTTTTTTGCTAGGCCACTGACACCACTGACAGGGGTTAGAGGTAACCAGAAGCATTGTGGTACAGTGGAAGGAATACTAAACTTGGAATCAAGAAGCCTGGGTTTTCATTCTGGTTCTGCTACTCACTATCTGTATGACCTGAGCTCTTATATTTTCCTCCTTTAGTATTTCTCAGATTCTGTTCCAAGCAGCAAAAGTAGCTCCTGGACAAACTGGAGTACACCGATTACACCAGCACAGATTCTTTGGAAGCTTTGAACATAGCTGGCCAGCATTCTGAAAGAATTTTGCAACACTTAATTCAGAGCATTCACTTGTCCTGGCAAAGAGTCAATAATTTCTTATATTACGTCTCTTCCATAAAGTTCTTGATATGGCATGGAAGGGACTCTTGGCTCTTGATATATATATATATATATATATATATATATATATATATATATATATATATATATATATATATATATATATATATATATATATACATATATGGCTAGTAAAAGCTCTGGTATATTCTACTAAGCTGTAAAGCTTTAAATAGTCACAGAAAAAGACTGTATATGCTGTGTGTATAGCATGTTGTCCCCTAACCTACAAACAGATAAATAATTTGTTAATAAATAAATAAATCTCACCATCCTACGAAGTTCCCTTTTCTTTCTGCATTGACAGCTGCAAAGTGGTGGAATGGGGGTAAAGGTGCTAAAGGTGCCAAACAAACATTAATTCCTTTTGATAAATTAATATGTGATTTTGTTTAATCAACGGAGGAACTAAACTATAACCATTTGGACATTTTTCCTATATATGAAAACAGAAGACAAAGAATGGAAGTTTGATAGAATGATAACTCATAGATTCTCTGTGGATCGATACATAAGAAATTGGTGGAGTTGATGAGCATGCCATGCATCCAAGGACAATAAGAAATATTACTTAATAGGACACTTTGTAATCTTGCCTTGTATTATTCAGGATGAACACATAGAACACAATAAAGATTGTTGAAATTTATTTGTCAATATCTGTTGCAAAGGACGAAACAGTAAAAGCAATCCTAGAAGGAATTTTTGAAAAGATCCTTCAAATCACATCAACGTATACATTGATACTCAGTGAATTAACTGCAATAGTGAACATGGAAGAATAGGAAAAGAAACTTGTAGGTTATTTGGACATTTCCCACTTGTTATATCATGAATAGTCTCTTGTTTTAAATTGTACCTTTTGTTTTTACATTAATCATTTCCTGATATACGCCTACAATTGAACCCTCCTGTCTAACAAGGAAAAAGTTAAGAAAGATCAACTGATACAAAAGCATACCTAATTATGTATGCTATGTTTCACATCCACAGTATCACACCTATCATTTGCCCTAGTAGGCCAAGATTAGCTATGATAATTTCTCAGTGTTCAGATGCCTTTTAATATTATTTTCATCTGTATCGTTTTAGTCATTGTGGTCTTCTGGTTCTGCTTAGTTCACTCTGCAATAATTCATATGATTCCCTCTAAGCTTCTCTTAATTCTTCACATTCATAATTTCTTATGATGTAATAGCATTCCATTACATTTATATACTACGGTTTATGTAGAACAACCCAAAGTCAGATGCCTATCCAATCCCAGAATCCTTGCTACCAAGTGGAGGGAATCCGACAAAAATATCCCAGCCTCCCATATCCAAAAAGCCCATCTTCCACCTGCCCCTTGATCCAGTTCTTTTATAGAAAGGAGATAAAGACCTGTCAGCTGTGGCCCCCACCCAGGAATGCAGCATATGCCCTAAGTGTAAGGGGAGCCTCAGTGAGACAGCCCAAAAAATAAGGGCATAAGAATGGACAGAACAGGTGCCCAGGGTCTGACTGACAATGACCAGCTGCCACTAACTCAAGCCAATAAGAGACATGCCTGCCCTGCAGAATTCCCTTGTACCTCACGTCTTCCTTTATATGTTTCTCCCCATGTTATTGGATCCCAGGAGGTGCCCAAAATCTTTGGAACAATCCTATCAAATTCCCTCAAAGCCTTGCCAATTATAATCCCACCTTTTTTTTTTTTTCAGTTCCAGTGGCATTATTTGTCTGAACTTTTAAAACACATAACCTCCTCTGTTAAACTTTTAAAACCCTTTACAACCTGCCTTATTTCATCTGTTTAGTCTCATTATACATTACTCCATTTACCTAGATGGTCTCATACTCCATTTTCCCTCTCAGTGTGTTTATAAGGGCTGTCCTTCATCCCTGGAATGTAGTCCCTCTTCACCTTTTGCTTACAGAATCATTTTCTTCCTTCAAGATGCAGGTCAAGTACTATTTCCTCCATGAAGTTTTTACTGATCCTCTCAACAGATAGTGTTCTCCTTCTCAGACTATCTTATATGCACAGAAATGGTCATATCCTTCATCTTGCCAAAACCCATATGTGAATATTCTATTTCATTGTTCTCAGACTCTAGCATTCTTTTAGCTGATTATAATCTGTTATCAATTCATCTCTGCCTATGCCCTGTGACCCCAAACTCTTGCCTTCATTCACTGTGACCTTTACTGCCTCCTCCCCTCTGCTTTTTCTCTGGCAATCATCCTAGCACTGGTTACACCTTCCTCCCTTCCTAATTTCACCCTCTTGGTAAAATAGCTCAACTTTACCCTACTCTCTATTCTTAAATCTGTTGTCTCCTTGTCCTGTCATTCATCACACCTTACCAAACTCCAACCACAGATTTTTTTCCCCCACCACCTGCCTCCTCTGGAACAATTAATATGTTGCTAAACAGAATTGGAGGAAATCACAAAATCAAGCTGATTCAGTCTATTACAAATTTATGTTATCTAATCTCAACTGGACCCTTAATGCACCAAAGTAAATAGTCTATCCCCACCACCTAATTAATACACTATTTTACTTTTCACAGTGACTATGACAAATACTCTTCTCTCCCTCAAATTTCTCATAGGATGCCTTCCATACATTGTCTTAGATAAGGACCTCAACTCATACTTTACCAAAAATATTAATACCAGTCCTGAAGAACTATCCCTTCTGGCTTCCTTCTCATTTGACATCATTCAGGCATCTTATCCCCATCCCCATCTTCTCTTTCATTTCAATTTCTGATAAAGACATAACCTTTGTTTTTCTTGACAAGGGTAACCCTTCTATATGGATCCTTGATCTTATCTCTTCCTCATTTCTCCAGTAAATTGTCCCCATTATTCTTCCCATCACCCTTATTTTCAATCCCTTTATAAACCAACTCTTTTATGCCCACAAATGTGTCTGTGTTTTCCTTATCCTTAAAATGTCCTCACTTGGTTCTACTATAGTTATCCTCTATTTCACCTTCCTATTGTGGCAAACTTTTTGAGAAGGTCACCTACAACCACTTATGATTATGATTTCCTTTCTTCTCTCTTAATAATTGATGTAGTGTGGCTACTGATGTCATAAATCAAAACTGCCTTCTCCAGTTAAAAATGATTCTTAAAATGACCTTTTTCAATCCTCATCCTTCTTGACCTCTGCTGCACATGATGCTATGACAATGTTGATCTCTTCTCCTCTTGCAGAGTCTCTCCCTTTTAGGTTTTAATGACAGTACTTTCTTTTGGCTCACCTGTCCATTCAATAACTCCTTTTCAGTCTCTTTTACTTAATTTTCATCCAGGTCACATGGACTCACAGTGGGTGTCCCTGAAATTGTGACCTTGTATTTCATCACTTTATATTTAATGCTCTCATTAGTTCCTATGGGTTAAATTATCATCTCCATGCAAATGATTCCTACATCTATACAACCAGCACTAGTCTTTCTCCTGAAATGTAACCACACATCTCCAACTAACTCTTAGATATTTAGAACTGAATATAATATCGTCATCTCAAACTCAACATGTCCAAAGAAAATTTTTTATATTTCCTCCAAACTTATCCCTCCCTCTTCTAAATTTGCTCTTTCTGTGGAAGTTAACAACATCCTTTAGTTAAACTAGGTTTTTACCCTCAGTATCATGCTACACTCCTCACTTTAACTCACCACATATACAAGTCATTGTCATATCTTGTCATTTCTACCATTAACAACATATCCTTTGTACACCCCTCTTTGCTCACACAGGGTGAGAAATGTGAGGTGCAGTTTTTATTTGACATCGCCCTGAGCCCCATTGGCTATGTTCCCCTCGTTTAAAGACTCTAGCTCCATTTAACCACTTAACATAATTGCCATACTTTCTGTTTAAATGCAATTAAACTATTTAAGCCTCAGACCCTGTTAAAATTGTAAATGTTTGCCTTTACATTTCAGTTTCTGTTTTTGCCTTTCTGACTTTCAGATTTACCAAATCTAGTAGGATAGACTATTACACATAGGACTGGTCTACTGTCACCATGTACCTAAGCAGCTGCTCTAGCTTACTAGTATGCAACCCATCTTTGATTGGCCCAACAGAAGATAAATGCCATCTTAGTTATGCATGGTTCAGTTCTCATATCTTTTAAAGTATCCTGCCCAAGAACTCACTGCTTGATAATGGATTTGATAAAGTGGATTTGATATAAAGGGTGATATCTTATTTTACCTGTCAGATCTATGAATAATGGAAGAATTTATGACCAAATAAGAGCGTTATGGGATATAAAATGGATAATTTTGATTACATGAAATTAAAAAGGTTTTACACAAACAAAATCAATGCAGCCAAAATTAAAAGGAAAGCAGGCAACTGCAGGGGAGGGGGGATTTTTACAGAAAATTTCACTGCTGAAGGCCTCATTTCTCAAACAGACAGGGAACTGAGTCAAATTTATAAAAATAAGAGCAATTCCACAATCAATAAACAATCAAAGTATATGAACAGGCAGTTTTATGTAGAAATCAAAGCTATCAACAGTCACATAAAAATGCTCCGAATCACACTTGATTAGAAAAATGCAAATTAAAACAACTCTGAAGTAGCACCTCACATGTATCAGATTGGCTAACATGACAGAAAAGGAAAATGATAAAAGCTGGAGGAGATGTGGAAAAATAGGTATATTAATGCACTGCTGACAGAGTTGCGAACTGGTCCAACCATTCTGAACATCAATTTGGAACTATGCCCAAAGGACTGTACAGTTGTGCATACCCAGCAATACTAGCTCTGTAGCCCAAAGAGATTAAAGAAAATAGATAAAGATCTATATGTTCCAAAATATTTATAGCAGGTCTTTACGTGGTGGCAAAGAATTGGAAATTGGAGGGGAAATGCCTATTGATTGGCGAATAGCTGAACAGGTTGTGGTATGTGACTATGATGAAATACTATTCTGCTATAAGAAATAACAAGGAGGATGTTTCAGAAAAACATATTCGAACTGATGCAAAATAAATTCAGCCAAACCAAGAGAACAATGTACACAGCATCATCAGTGAAGATCAACCATGAGAGACTTAGCTACTCTGATAAAAAATAAATGATCAAAGACAATTCCAAAAGACCTGCGATGAAAAATGTAATCCACCTCCAGAGAGAAAAACAGATGAATTCTGAGTGCAGACTGAAGCGTACTTTTTACACTTTATGCTTCTTGTATGTTTGTTTTTTGCAACAGGACTAATATGGAAATATGTTTTACTTGACTTCAAATGTATAACTGATACATTAACGTGCCTTCTCAATTTTTTTAAATGAATGTTATAAATAAATAAATTTTAGAAAAAAATTAAAAATCCTGGCCAGATGTTACCCTGGAACCTTAGAATCTTAGATCGATAGAACAATTATGATACAGGTGATCATAAAGTCATTAATTCAACTTCCAATATCTACAGAGAAGAAGCAAGTCTAGTCAATAAGTTACTCTGTGCCTGGTACATTGCTAAGTTCTAAGGATAGGAAGAAAGACAAAAAATGCTCTGCTCTCAATGAGGCCATAGTCTAATGGGAAGACAACGTGGCAACAGATATATTCAAACAAGAAATATACAGAATAAAATGAGTATAATCTGAGAGGGAAGGCACTAACATTAAGGAGACAGCTAGGTAGTTTAATGGATAGAACACTGGGCCTGGAGTCAGACAGGCTTGAGTTCAAATCTGGCCTCAAACACTTACTAGCTGTGTGATCCTAGATACGTCATTTAACTTGTGTTTGCCTTAATACACCAGGGAAGGAAGTGGCAAAACACTATTATCTTTGACGAGAAAACCCCATAGATAGTATGGTCCTTAAGATCATGAAGATTTGGACGCTACTAAACAAATAACACTTGGGAAAAGGCTTATTATAGAAGGTATAAATTTAACTGAAACCTGAAGGAAGTCAGGGAAGCTAGGAGACAGAGACGACAAGGGACAGAAAAACAGACAAGAAGTGAAAATACACTGTTTATCTTCAAAATATAAAATATCTGAACTACCCAAAAAGCCAGATAGGGATCTTAAACCAGTTTCAGAAAACAGATTTAGTTACAAAGGAACTACTGAAAAAGGAGATGAAAAACAACTCCCGAGACTATTGAATTCACATGTCAATTTTATCAAACTTTTAGAGAATAAATAGTACTAAGACTTCACAATTATTTTCAAAAATTGAGAAAGAAAGCACCATCCCAGAATCCTTTATTAGATAAATATAGTCCTAGTATCTAAACTAGGGAAATATAAAACACAGAGGAAAAACTATGTCAATATCATTAATGAAAATTGACTCAAAGTTTTAAACAACAATCTGTCAAATAGACTACAGTGATTAATCCAAGAAATCATTCATCATGATCAAATGAGATTTATGCCAGACAGGCAAGGATTTCTTGCATTAGGAAAATAATCAACATAACTAATCATATTAAAAATCCAAATATCCCAAACCACATGTGATCAAAGGCAGAAAAAGCCTTTGACAAAGTGTTTATGCTAAAAACTCTACATGGTATAACAATGTTGTGATTGTTTAGTTGTTCAATAGAGTTCAACTATTTGTGACCCCATGGAGAGCATGCCAGGTCCTTCTACCCTCCACTCTCTCTCAAAGTCTGTTCAAGTTCATGTTCATTGTTTCCATGGCACCATTTATCCATCTTATCCATTTTTTTCTTTTGACTTTAATCTTTCCAAATATCAGAATCTTTTTCAATGAGTCCCACATTCTCATTATGCTGCCAAAGTATTTAAACTTCAGCTTCAGAATCTTATAGCAAATAGACTGAATTTATATCTTTAAGTATTGACTGACGATCTCCTTGCTGTCTTGTTGTCTCAAAAGTCTTCTCCAGTATCACAGTTTGAAAGCATCAATTCTTTGGCACTCAGCTTTAATTCTAGTCCAACTCTCACAGCCATACCTTGTTACTGGCATAGTGGGACATCAAAAAAGCATCTATAAACCAAAAGCAAGTATCCTATGCAATGGGGAAACACTGGAACCTTTTGTAATAAATATGAGAGTGAAGCAAGGATGTGCACAAATACATACTATTACTTGATACAGCAAGACAGCTAAAGCTCTATTCAGTCATTTAAAATAAGACCTGGAGTTGACTGTAGCTCAGATCATGAGCTTTTTAATGCAAAATTCAGACTTAAATTGAAGAAAATAGGCAAAGCCATCAGACCATATGGGTGTGACCTAAATAATATCCCTTGTGAATATGAAGTAGAGGTGAGGGATTTAAGGGATTAAATCTGGTGGGCAAAGTGCCTGAAGAACTATGGACAGAGGTTCACAATATTGTACAGGCAGCAACAAAAAAACATTCCAAAGGAAAATAAAAGCAAAAAAGCAAATTGGCTGTCTGATGAATCTTTACAAACAGCTGAGGAAAGAAAAGAAGTAAAGTGAAAGGAAAAGGAGAAAGAAATATCGTGTGAATGCAGAATTCCAGAGAATAGCAAAAAGACATAGGTTTTCTTTTTTAAAAAAAACTGTTCATTTTGAACTTAAACATAAAAAGACAAAAAAAGGAACATTTCCACGTACACAGCACAACTGAAAAAGAGGATTCAATCTAAAACCATGAATTTCCATTTCACATTGTTTCCCATATAATAAAAACTACACATCATTTTCAAAACAACCCTGCTTTTCCGTGCTTTCTTCTAAGTTTTCTTTGGTTCTATGCTTTGCACTTTTCATTTTTTTCTTCCTCCCTCCACATCCTGCCCTAGACAAGGCTATGGTTAAATACAAATATGGATGCCATATATATGTATGTATGCAGGTATGTATATATATATACATATACATATATGTAAAGCCACATTATACATATTTCTATTCATCAGTGCTTTCAATGGATGGGATAGCATCTTCCATCATATGTCCTTTGTAGGTGATTTGAGTATTTATAATATTCAAAATGACAGTAATTAAAAATTGCCCTTAGAAACAACATCACTGTTACTGTGTACAATGTCCTCTTGGTTCTGCTCATTATACTCTTCATTATTCCATACAAGTCTTCCTTTTTTTTTTCAATCAAACAGTTCAACATTTCTTATAGTACAGCAATTTTGCATCATAAATACCACAATTTGTTTAGCCATTCCCCAATTGAAGCACATTCTCTCAATTTCCACCTCAAAGAAAGCTGCTATAAATATTTTATAACATTTGAGTTCTTGTTCTTTTTCTTTAATCACCTTAGGAAACAGATCTAATTGTTGTATTGTTGGATCAAAGGGCATACACAGTTTTATAACTCTTTGAGCATAATTCCAGATTGGTTCCCAGAATGGTTGGATCACTTCACAGCTCCACCAAGAGTGAATTAGTGTCCCAATTTTTCCTGTAGGGCAAGATAGATTTCTATACTCCATTGCCTGGACAACTTATTTCCCAGTTGCACGCAAAAACAATTTTTAACATTCATATTTAAAGCTCTGAGTTCCGTATTTTCTAACTTCCTCTTTCTCCACTCACCCTCATTGAGAAAGCAAGCAATATGATACAAGCCATACATATGTAGTCATGCAAAACACTTCCATAACAGTCATGTTGAGAAAGACAAACCACATTTCCCTCTATCCTGTCCTGTCCTCCATTTATTCCATTCTCTTCCTTGACCTATCCCCCTACAATAGTATTTGCTTCTAATTACCCCTTCCCCAATCTGCCATCCCTTCTATTATCCTCCTTCTCCTATTCCGTTCCTCTCTACCTTCCTGTAGGATAAGGTAGATTTCCATAACCAATTGAATGTGTGTTATTTCCTCTTTAAGCTAAATTCAACCAATGAGAGCAAGGTTCACTTATTCCCTCTCACCTCCTCCTTCTTCCCCTCCATTGTAAAAGTTCTTTCTTGCCTCTTTTATGTGAGATGCTTTACTACATTCTACCTCTCCCTTTCTCTTTCTCCCAGTACATTCCTCTCAACACTTAATTTTATTTTTTTAGGTATCCTCCCTTCATATTCAGCTCACCCTGTGCCTTTTGTGTGTGTGTGTGTGTGTGTGTGTATACACACACATACATAGATATATACACATACATATATGTACATATTCATATATCTACACATATATAATATACACATACATACATAAATATGTACACGTGTGTGTGTATGTGTGTTCCCTCTAACTACCTTAATACTGTGAAAGGTCTCATGAGTTACAAATATCATCTTTCTATGTAGGAATGTAACCAGTTCAACTTTAATGAATCCCTTATGGCTTCTCTTTCCTGTTTACCTTTTCATGTTTCTACTGATTCTTGTATTTGAAAGTCAAATTTTCTATTCACCTCTGGTCTTTTCAAAAAGAATGCTTTGAAATCCTCTATTTCATTGAAATTCCATTTTTTCCCCCTGAAGTATTTATTGTACTCAGTTGTGTTAGGTAGGTAATTCTTGGTTTTAATCCTAGCTCCTTTGACCTCTGGAATATCATATTCCAAGATCTCTGCTCCCTTAGTGTAGAAGCTGCTAAATTCTGTGTTATCTTCATTATGCTTCCATAATACTTGAATTGTTTCTTCCGGTTGCTTGTAATATTTTCTCCTTGACCTGGAAACTCTGGAATTTGGCTAGAATATTCCTAGAAGTTTTCCTTTTGGGATCTCTTTCAAGAGGTGATTGATGGATTCTTTCAATTACTATTTTACCCTGTGGTTCTAGAATATCAGAGTAGTTTTCTGTGATAATTTCTTGAAAGATGGTGTCAAGGTTCTTTTTTGATCAAGGTTTTCAGGTACACCAATAATTGTTAAATTATCTCTCCTGGATCTATTTTCCAGATCAGTTGTTTTTCTAATGAGATATTTCACACTGTCTTCTATTTTTTCATTCTTTTTGTTTTGTTTTATAATTTCTTGATTTTTCATAAAGTCATTCACTTCCATCTGCTCCATTCTAATTCTGAAGGAATTATTTCCTTCAGTGAGCTTTTGGACCTCCTTTTTCATTTGGTCAATTCTGCTTTTTAAGGCATTCTTCTCCTCTTTGGCTTTTTGGACATCTTTTGCCATTTGGCTTAGTCTGTTTTTAAAGGTGTTATTTTCTTCAGCATTTTTTAGGTCTCCTTTAGCAAGTTGCTGACTCACTTTTCATGATTTTCTTGCATCACTCTCATTTCTCTTCCCAATTTTTCCTCTACTTCTCTTACTCAATTTTCAAAATCCTTTTTGAGCCTGAGACCATTTCATATTTTTCTCCTCTATGACCTGAGAACATTTCATATTTTTCTTGCAGGCTTTGGATGTAGGAGCATTGACTTTGCTGTCTTCCTCTAGCTGTATGCTTTGATCTTCCTCATCATAAGAAAATACCTTTTCACCAAGAGAGTCTTATTTTTCCCCTTTTTGGTCATTTTCCCAGCCAATTACTTGACTTCTGAACTCTTTGTTAAGTGGATGGTGCACTGTCCCAAGTTTTGAGGGGTTTTGTGCAGCTGCTTTCAGAGATATCTCCAGCAAACTCTAAATTTTCAGCTCCTCCAAAGTGGTATGCTCAAAGGAGCAGTGTTTATTCCTTTCCTGGACTTCAATCTGGTCTGTGAGCACCACAGGCACTCTTTTCTGCTCTGAATCTGTGTGAAGGATCCCCTATCCACAGCTGCCGCCAGCTCTACCATGCCAGCACTCCTTCTTGCCCCATGACTGCCACCCAGGACTGTGATCCAGATCAGCCACTCATTTCCCCCACCATCTGTAGGCCAAGAGCTCTATAAACAGTTGGCTTCTGCAGCAGTGCCCACAGCCCTGGGGCTGGGGTTGGAGCCAGACCACATCCCTCTCACCCAGGTGAGAGAGCTTTCCCATTGACCTTTGAAGCAATCTTTGTCATTTGTGGGTTGAAAAGTCTGGAAACCTCGGTGCAATGATTCAGAGCCCTGAGACCTGCTCTAGTCCCATCTGTGCCAGTGCAACCCACTCTGGGCGGTGCTCCCCTCCAAGCCCAGTGCAATAGATCATTCCTGTTGGCCTTCCAGATTGTCTTGGGCTGGAAATCTATTTCATTCTATCATTTTGTGGCTTCTGTTGCTCCAGAATTTGTTCAGAGTCATTTTTACAGGTATTTTGAGGGGTTGAGGTGGACAACTCAGGCAGGTTCCTGCTTCTACTCTGCCATCTTGGCTCTGCCCCGCCACCTTGTCTGCAATTTTATTTCTGTTTCTGCTCTTTCTGTTTTAATTCTCAGCACCATATTTGTTTCATAAAAGGCCTTTGGTAGGATTCCTTCTTTGCCTATTATTTCAAATAATGTATTTAATATTGGAATTGATTTTTAAATGTCTGGTAGAATTTACTTGTAAATCTATCTGATCCTGATGCTTGTTTCTTAGGAGACTCATTTACCACTTGTTCAATATCTTTTTCTAAAATAGGCTTATTTAGATATTTTATTTCCTCTTCTATTAATCTGGGTAATTTATATTTATGTTAATATTATTCCTTTTCACTTACATTATTAATTTTATTAGCATATAATTGGGCAAAATATCTTATAATTGCTTTGATTTCATCATCATTAGTGGTGAATACACTCTTTCCATTATCAGTACTAGTGATTTGGCTTTCTTATCTCTTTTTATAAACCATATTAATCAATAGCTTACCTATTTCATTTTTTTCCCATTAAACCAACTCCTAGCTTTATTTATTAATTCAATGGTTTTCTTACATTCACTTTTATTACTCTCACCTTTAATAAGAGGGTGGCAAAAATAAATAGAAGAACTATATACAACAAAGATCTTAACCTCACGAGGGTGTGGTTACTTGATTCAAGTGAACATCACTGACACTTCTTAGAACAGGAACCATGATTGAAATGACTCAGGAAGATGTGTAGAACAGTATTGCCTATTACAATATAATACAATATTAACATGTGCTCTTCTGAAGAAATTCAGGAACCAGACAGGAAGGATGTGAAGAACATTCTGAAGAAGATAAATGGAGGAAGAAGATGAATCTTATGTAACATATGAAAAGGCATAACAGAGAGAGTATCCTAGAGAAGAGCATGGGATGATGTTTCATATGCAAAAGAGAGATAAAGAAGGATGAAGACTGAGAAAAAAAATTAGATTTGGTAATTAAGGGATCATTGGAGAGCTGCAAAAATAAAATACATTAATACACTGTTTTTGGAGCTATGAGTTGATCCAGTGATTCTGAAAACAATTTGGAAATATGCCAGCAAAAGTTATTAAGCTTTGACTTAGTGATACCACTAATGGGCTTATATGCCAGAGATTTAAAAAAAAAAAAAAAGAGGAAAAGGAGTCAGATGTACCAAATGATTTAAGCATCTCTGAAGAGTGCCTATAAATTGGGGAATGGCTGAGCAAATTATTGTGCAGGAATGTAGCAATACACTTGCCTTAGGAAACTATGAAGGGGATTCTTTTGGAGAAATATGGGAAAATTTGTATGAACTAATGAAGAGTGAAGTTAGCAAAACCACAACAATGTAAAGACAAAAAAACCCTTAAAAACTTAGAACTTTGATCAACAAAACAACCAAACATGATTCCGAAGGACTTAGAAAGAAGCATCCTACCTCTCTACTGACAGAGAGATGATGGATACCAGGTGAGGAATGAGACATATTTTTTAGACATTGCCAAAATAGAAATTAATTATCTTGTACTATGTGCATATTTGTTAAAAGTTGTTGTTTTTTATCTTCTCCTTCCCCCAAAATATTTTTTTATATTTGAAAAAAGAAAATTTTAAGATAGAGTCAGGATGGCAGAGTGAGAGCAAACATTTTTGCCTTAGCTCTTTCATAACTTCTGCATAACTATAGACCAAGTTCCAATCACAAAAGCCAAGAAAAGTCACAATGAGTCATTTTTCCAGCTCAGGTCAACTCAGTAAGATAGATACTAGTTTTCAGACGCTGGGGAGGGGGATTGGCCAGGAGCATAAGTCAGTGGTAGTGGTATAACAGCAAGAGGGAACATTCCAGTGCTCAGAGAAGATAATGAGACTGAAAACTAGGGCAGGAAACACCTGGGCAGAGATTCCAGGAGATTCTTGTAATAATATGGGTACCAGAATGGGTGTCATCTAACAGCTCTGTTCCAGGTCCCAGTTCCAGGGCAGAGAAGAGCAGGTGCAACAGAGCAGGGGCCCTACCTACATAAGGAGCCAGAAACAAGTTGCAGAAACATAGATGTGTAGTTCTGAGCCCAAGAACAGAGGAAAGACTCAGTTCTTACTTTTATCCCAGCACATAAGCCTGCATTGGAATAAACTCTGGCAGGAAACTAAAACTAAGAGGGAGCCAACAGTTAAGTCACTCTAAAACTTGGAGAACATTCCTTTGGGCTAAAAGTAACCAAGTCCAGAAGGAATCTGTTGAAGTTCAATAACAAATAAGCCAACATACCCAAAACTGAGACAGGAACTTGCAGAGAGCAGACCAGGAGGACAGAGAAGAGACCTCTCCCTGGATTATACCATTTTGGAAACACTAAAAACTTATACTCCCTAAAACTGAACCGTAAAAGCAGCAGAACGTTAAAAGATGGAGGCTCAGGACCGATACTCCCTCCCCTTGCAGAAGTAAGAAGACCTCAACACTAAAATAAAGTCCAAAGTCAAGAAGTAGGCTAGAAAAATGAGCAACAAAATGAAAATCCCATCATAAAAAGTTCCTATGGTAATAAGGAAGCTCAAGACACAAATACAGAAGACAATTACTTGAAAACATCTATAAACAAAATCTCAAAGAAAAATGTAGATTGGACACAAGCTGCACAAAAATATTTAGAAGAAAGTTTTTTTTAAGAGCAAAATAAATTATTTTTAAAATCAGATAAGAACAGTAGAGGGAAAATTGAGAGCTATGCAAGAAAATTATGAAAAGAGAAATAACAGTTTGGTAAAAGAAACACAAAAATACCAAAGAAAATAACTCCTTAAAAATCATAATTGGACAAGTGGAAACTAATAACTCCATGAGATACCATGAAACAATAAAAGAATTAAAAAATTTTTTTTAATGGAAGAAAATGTTAAAAAAAATCCCACAGGAAAAACAACTAACCTGGAAAAAAATTAAGAGAGATAAGTCTAGTTATAGAATTTTTTAAAATTATAAAGGAAAACTCTCCAGATATTTTAGAATTAGAGGGTAATGTGATTAACTTTATTAACTTAGCAAAAAAAATTGTTAAGAATCCACTAATCATCTCCTGAAAGAAATCCAAGATGAAAACTCCCAGGAATATTATGGCCAATGTCCAGAACTTCCAAGTCAAGAATGAAATACTGAAAGAGTCAGGAAAAAATAATTCAAATATTATGGAGCCACAGTCAAAATCACACAAGATTTAGTAGTTATAACTATAAAGGAGCAGAAGGCTTGGAATATGAAATTCTCGAAGGCAAAGGAGCTATGATAGCAACCAAAGATAACCTAGTCAGTAAAACTGAGTATAATCCTATGGGGGGGGAGGTGCGGCGGGTAAAAGAAGAATGAATATTTAATGAAACAGAAGACTTTCAAGTATTTCCAATGAAAAGACCAGAACTGACTAGAAAATTTGACATTTAAACTTAAGACTCAAGAGAAACATAAAAAAAGGTAAACATGAATCAGAAATCAAACTGGACTAAACAAAATTCAACTGTTTACATTCATATGTAGGAAGATGATAAATTTAACTTTATCAACAGGGATCTTAGAGGGAATCTACTAAGTCAAAGGGCCTTGGTGTTACTCTATTATGTTGGGATGATCTCAAAAGAAGAATGGAAGGGTGAAAAAGAAGGTTGTATTGGGAGGGGAGGGAAGGGAAAGGAAGAATCGAGAAAATTATTTCATAATTCCTCTAAATTACCATTGATCAGAGAAATGCAAAGTAAAACAACTCTGAGATATCTTGTGGGGAAACAAAAGGAGGAATTCTGTTTCCACAGGATAAAACTCCTCCTAGCTTTGAGTGATAGCAGAATGTAAGTCAGAGATTACTGATTCTAATCAGAATCTTCACCTAGCAGAGTCAGGCTTCTGATGAGGAAAAAGGTCAGAAGCTTATATACATGCTTAAAGAGCTGCTTGAAGGGGAGTCTATCAGGAAGGAGAACATGAAGTGGGAGATTCAGGACATCTAGCCAATGAAGAGAGAGGTGGGAAATTCAAATTGGGAACAATAAAAAAGCATTGCATTTGTCTGAGCAAGCGTCCTCTACATTAGGGAATAATCCATTCACTAGGAATGTAGAATAATTGACTAAAATAAAATGAGAATTATCCTGGCTTCATAGAGAGTATTATTCTTTGTTCTGAGTGAGTATATTTTTCACAATCTCACACCTACCAGATTGGCTAAAATGATAGAAGAAGAAAATGACAAATGTTTCAGATATGGAAAAATTGGGACATTAATACAGTGCTGGTAGAACTATGAATTAATTCAATCATTTAGGAAAGCAACCTAGAATTATGCCCTAAGAATTATAAAATTGTGTAGACCTTTGACTTAGCAATATCACTATTAGGTCTGTTTCCCAAAGTGATCAGGAAAAAAGGAACAGGAAAAGAACCTATATGTTCTAATATATTTATAGTAGCTCTCTTTATAGTGACAAGGAACTGGAAATTGAGGGGATGGCCCTCAATTGGAGAATGGCTAAACAAGTTGTGGTACATGATTGCAATTGAATTCTTCCTTGCTGTAAGAAATGATGAGCAATTTGATTTTAGAAAAGCATGTAAAAACTTGTATGAAATAATGAAGAGTGAAATGAGAAGAATCAAGAGAATATTGTGTACGGTAACAGCAATATCGTTCAAAGAATAACTGAATGAGTTATTCTGAGTATTATAAATAGTCAAATCAACTACAAAGTACATATAAAGGAAGATACTATCCAGCTGCAGAGAAAGAACTGATAGACATATGCATAGTATGGTTTTATGTATGTGAATATACGTATATATACATATATATGTGTATGTATGTATGTATAACAGGAGCACCTGTTAGTTTCAGTACTTCATTGGTCAGCCTACTTTAATCTCACTATTTCCTAAAGTGGCTTTAAGTGGTCCTTGATATAACGGGTATTTCATTAACTAATTTGAATTTCATCCATAGAAATATTATCAACATATTCAACGATGAATTATTTAGTACATCTGATTAACAAAATGACCCAGAACAATTCCAAAGGACTCAATCAAAAACAATATTCATCTCCAGATTGAGAAGTGAGAGGAATAAAAAGCCCAAGAGAAAGTATTTCTGGTTAATTAATTAGGTTAGCTAATCATCAATAAATTGATGGTGTGGGTTTCTTTCAGTAACCAAAGACAAAATCATGGATCACCGAATGCTTTAAATATCTCTGGAAAAGAGGATGCCCCTGGCAGGTGAAAACCAACACTGATTGATGAACAATTAATTAGAAGGTAGGCTAACAGTCTTTAGCTCCTCTTGCTGAGAACGTGGCTTCATCTTGAGATTCAGTTGCCTCCAGCAATCTGGATAGAAGAATCCATCTCCAACCAGACCACTCTGGTTGGTTTTCTCCTTCATGAGCTGGGTCACCCTGAACTCTAATGGAGGGGTACAAGGACATGGGCTTATTCCTTTGGGTAGGAATTCATCTAGATTAGATTTTCTTTGTGTTTCAAACAGAAGCAAGGTCTCCTGGTTGGTTGGGGTCCTGTCCAAGATTGAAGAGTATGTACCGCAAGGATTAGGACAACCTCTTCTATCAGCCATGCCTTTCAGAGACTGGCTGACTAATCTACAGGGGCTGGTTAATAAGGAAATTAAAAGTCTGGATTCTAATTAATAATAGGTTATTTATACAATAGAAAATAATAATTTCTCTTAGAATTGAGGTTGAAATGTTTTCCCTCTTTCTCTTTTTTTCCCTTGAATAATACAGAAATTGGTTTTGCATGACTTCATATTTGTCATGGGTTTTGTATTTTTTGCCTCTTCAGTGCGTGGGCTGAGAGACTGTTTGGAACTGAAAATAAAACAAATTGAATCTAATCTGTTCAAATTTTTTCTTTAATTAAAAAATTAAATAAAAAAGTAAGATCATCAATAACTCTGAGGAGAGTAATTTCCATTGAGGGATAATGTTAGAAGCCAAAATACAGTTTACAAGTAAATGAGAGATTATATGTAGGCACTGAAAAAGTAGATACCTTTTCAAGGAGTTTGGCTTAGAACAGTGTGAGAAATTAATAATTACTTTCTGTATTTTATAACTAATTATTGAATCAAGACCAAGGATTTTTCTCTTTTCTACTTCTTCATTCAGAAATCAACTAATGTGGGAAATCTCTCTTAAAAGATTTTATCAGGCCAAAATCTTAACAGACAGTAAAAGAAATTCTAAGTTTGGGCTAATGGTTGTATTCCAGCTCATTGTGTCTGCTCAGACAGGTCCCGGGAAATGTTGATTTTTTTTCTTTTATCTTAACAAGTAATATGAAAATTGATGCCTCATTGACTAAGATGTGGGTGATCTAAATCATATACCCCAAGATCCTCATTTTAATATATAGCCCACCTCCTATTGTGTGACTGTCACTGCTCAGGAAAAATCTATTATTTGAAGAGCATATAAACTGTGAGCCCATTGCCCTTTGGTCTAAGAGAGATGGCCAAATGACTATCATTTTATTACAATGCCAGTATTATTTTTTTTAAAGCAATTGAATTACTCAGAAACAGTCTCTCAGAATTTTTTTTAATCATCACAATGGGAGGGGAGATATAAGTCAATAGTTTAAGGAAATGAATATTTAAACCTTCTAGAGAAGTTCTTTATTAACTATTATTATTTAAGTGGGGGGTGTGGATAAGAATTTATGGTTAAAGGAGCCAAGATGGTGGAGCAGAAACCGAGACTTGCTAGCGCTCTCCCCGCCAGCCCAGTTGAATAACTGTAAAAATTAATGACTCTAAACAAATTCTGGAGCTGCAGAACCCATAGAATGACTGAGGGAAGCAAATCTCCACCTCAAGACAGGAAGCATCCATCATACAGGGTTTGGAGCAGAGTGCAATGCAGTGTGGGCTGCCCCAGCACAGACAGGACCTGAGTAGGTGTGAAAGCAACTGAATCTCTGGCACCTCTGGTGGTTTCCAGACTTCACAACCCTAAAATGGCAAGGACAAATTGGAAGATCCGTATAAAAAAACCTGTCTGACCTGTGTGAGAGAGTAGAGTGGTCTGGCGCCACTCCCAGGGTGGCGGAGGGGGTGGAGGAGCCTCCAGCAGCCACAGCAGCAGCAGCAGGGGAAACTGCAGGTGTAGCAGCTGTTTCTGGAGCTCTAGGCCCACAGATTATGGAGAGATCAAGATGATGACCATACACCCTCCCACTCCCACTGGAAGCAGAGAACTATCTTGACAAATAGCTCAAAAGTCAAGCAAATGACTGGTGAAAAGAACAAAAACTGGAAAAAGAATCAGACTATAGAATCTTACTTTGGTGACAAGGAAGGCCAAAATATACAAACAGAAGAAGACAGAAAAGTCAAAGCTCCTACATCCAAAACCTCAAAGAAAAATATGAATTGGTCTCAGGCCATGGAAGAGTTCAAAAAATATTTTGAAAATCAAGTAAGAAAAATAGAGGAAAAATTGGGAAAAGAAATGAGAGTGATGCAAGAAAATCATGAAAAACAAGTCAACAGCTTGCTAAAAGGGACCTAAAAAATGCTGAAGAATATAACACTTTAAAAAATAGACTAACCCAAATGGCAGAAGAGATCCAAAAAGCCAAAGAGGAGATGAATGCCTTAAAAGGCAGAGTTGGCCAAATGGAAAAGCAGACTGAAGTTCACTGGAGAATATAATTCCTTAAAGAATAGAATGGAGCAGATAATAGAAGCTAATGACTATGAAAAAAATCAAGAAATTATAAAACAAAACCAAAGGAATGAAAAAATAGCAGACAATGTGAAATAGCTCATTGAAAAAACAACTGACCTGGAAAATAGATTCAGGAGTGATAATATAAAAATTACAGGACTACCTGAAAGTCATGATCAAAAAAAGAGCCTAGACTTTTCTTCTTTCAAGAAATTATCAAGGAAAATCTAGAACCAGTGGGTAAAATAGAAATTGAAAGAATCCACCAAACGCCTCCTGAAAGAGTTCCCAAAAGGAATATTTCTAGGAATATTGTAGCCAAATTCCAGAGTTCCCAGGTCAAGGAGAAAATATTGAAAGCAGCCAGAAAGAAACAATTCAAGTATTGTGGAAACACAATCAGGATAACACAAGATCTAGCAGCTTCTACATTAAGGAATCAGAGGGCTTGGAATATGATATTCCAGAGGTCAAAGGAGCTAGGATTAAAACCAAGAATCACCTACCCCGCAAAACTGAGTATAATACTTTAGAGGAAAAAATGGCCATTTAATGAAATAGAGGACTTTCAAGCATTTTGATGACAAGACCAGAGCTGAATAGAAAATCTGACTTTCAAATACAAGAATCAAGAAAAGGTAAACAGAAAATGGGACTTACTAAAATTGAACTGTTTCCATTCCTGCACAGAAAGATAATATCTGTAACTCTTGAGACTTTTCTCAGTATTAGGGTAGTTGGAGGAATTTTATACATATAGACAGAGGGCACAGGGTAAGTTGAATATGAAGGGATGATATCTAAAAATAATGAAATTAAGGGGCAAGAGGAATATATTGGGAGGAGAAAGGGAGAAATAGAATGGGGTAAATTATCTCTCACATCAAAGAGGCAAGAAAAAGCTTTTTCAATGAAGGGGAAGAGTGGGGAGGTAAGAGAGAGTGAACCTTACTCTCACTGCATTTGGCTTAAGGAGGGAATAACATGTACACTCAATTTGATATGAAAATCTATCTTACACTACAGGAAAGTAGGGGGTAAGGAGATGAGAGAGGAGTGGGGAGGATGATAGAAGGGCGGGCAAATGGGAGGAGGGGTAATTAGAAGTAAATACTTTTGGAGATGGATAGGGTCAAAAGAAAGAATAGAATAAATAGGGGGCAGGACAGAATAGAGGGAAATATAGTTAGTCTTTCACATTATAACTGTCATGGAAGCATTTTGCATGACTACACATGTATAACCTATGTAGAATTGCTTGCCTTCTCAGTGAGGATGGGAGGGGAGGCAGGAAGTAGGAAATTCTGGAAAAGTTTTAAAAACTAATGTTAAAATTTGTTTTTACATGCAACTGGAAAATAAGACATACAGGCAATGGGGCATAGAAATCTATCTTGCCCTACAAGAAAAGAGAAGGGAAGGGGATGTGAGAATGGAGGGGTGTGATAGAAGGGAGGACAGATTAAGGGAAGGGGTAATTAGAATGTTCAGCATCTTGAAGTGGGTGAAAGGGAGAGATGTGGAGAAAATTTGGAACTCAAAATCTTATGGATGTGAATGTTGAAAACTAAAAATAAATTTATTTTTCAAAAGGAATTTATGGTTAGAAATGAATTTAGGGTTAAGGTAGGGGCATGTCTGAAGGCAATACGGAAGAGAGTAGTACACGAAAGCTTCAGGATTTGAGATAGGTGAGAAAAAGAAATATTTCAATTTGCTAGAGAAAACCAAAATAAATGGAAGCAACTACACTTACAGAAGATTTGGTCTGGGCAAGAAGAAAGGCCACCTCTTTGTCAAAGATTAGACCATGCTTTTAAGAGTGGGTGGTAGAAGGGGTTGGGATAGAATATAATTCTTTAGAGCCATGTTCCCAGACCCAACCTACTGAAAATATTTTGACACTCCGAGAAACACATACCCAGTATAATTTTCATGCTTTTGTCTCCGATGGTGCCAATTTTCCTGAAATGTATGTGTAAGATGGTCTCTTCTTAGTCCTAATTCATCTTGCCTTATCTGCTATAGTTTATATTGTTGATTACTTCCTGGATACTCTGTCCTCCTCTCTGAGTTTTAGTAACACTACTACTTTCTCCTGATTTTTTTCCTGCAAGACTTAACTAAATAACTGGCACGTAACAGGCACTTAATGAACACCTATTGACTGATTCACTGATTGGTTGAATACTACCTTTGTCTCCCCACAAGAATAATCTTAGGTAGAAAATCAACAGCAGAGGTAGATGCAGAAATAATCTCTGAGCAAAAGAACAGAAGCTAAGGATTCCAGTTCCAAAAATACAACTGTAACAAGAGACAACTTTTCTCTCAGACCTCATCAAAATACCAGTGATGCTTAGTGCAATTAAAGAAAGCTCTGGATCCTTTTATAGAACATATGCCAATCAGGAGCAGAGCCTAGTCAAATCCCTTTTTGGAAAAGTTGAACTCCGAGAAGTCCCTAAGTTCAAAGAGCCCCTGAGCTCATCAAGGCATCTCTATCAAATAATCCTCTGCCTTACTATGGTACTAACTATGGAAACTTCTTACTCTTTTCCTGTTAAGACCAAAGAACTGCATATTTAGGCTCATTTGTTTTTTTATCTTATTTTAGTACCAATTCCTCCTCTCTAAATATTCTAAGTCAAATGACCACCAGAGATATTTTTTTACAAAAGGAATAATAACAAGGTAAGAGAATTGAATTTCTGTTCAGCATTTTCTCCCAAACTGGCTGACTTGATGGATACTTTAAAAAGAAAATGATCAGGTGACTAAAGTATACAGAGAATATTACACCCCTGAACCAAAGGATGAAGATGAAGATACTATAGTAAATAAATTCCCAGCTCCTAGCCATAGCCTTTGTCTCAAATCCCCATATTAATCTCTTATGAAGTCTCAGTTGGATTCAGGAATGAGAGAAAATCTTCTAAGAGAGAGATAACAGTTCCTTAAGGAGGTGTAAACTCTGTGAGAAGAAAACGGGTTATGAATGAATTATCTACCTTCAAGGGTGCAGTTGGGTTGCTCCGATGAGTTCTTGAGCACTTACTTTTAAGACCAGTTAAGTAAAAAGTTATCATGTGGGGACAAACTACATCTTTTTTTTTTTAATTGCCTCATTTCTGATCAAAAGGTAAAAGGACCTACCTGTACAAAAATATTCATTGCCAGCTATTTTTTGTGGTGGAAAAGAATTGGAAATTGAGGGAATTCCCATCAATTGGGGAGTGGCTGAATAAATTGTGGTATATGAATGTAATGGAATACATATATAAAAAATGATAAGTGCCTGCTTTCAGAATAACAAGGAAAATCTTACATGAACTGATGCTGGGTAAAGTGAGCAGAACCAGGAGAACATTGTGCACAGCAACAGCAACACTGTATGATATCAACTATGACTGACTTAGCTCTTCTCACCAATATAATGATCCAAGAAATTCCAAAAGACTCATGATGGAAAATACTATCCATATCTAGAGAAAGAAAGAACAATGGAGTCTGCATGCAGATCAAAGCATACTATTTTCACTTTTTTTGTGATGTTTTCCTTTGGTTCTGTTTCTTCTTTCACAGCATAACTAATATGGAAATATGTTTACATGATGGTACAGTATAACCCTTATCAGATTGCTTGCCATCTTTGGGAGGGTGAATGGTGGGGAGGGAGAAAAAATGTGAAACTCAAAATGTTATGGAAAATGAATATTGAAAATTATATTTACATGTAATTGGAAAAAAGAAAATACTATTTACAAAAAAAATGAATTGCTTCATTTCCCCACATACAAATATGGATGAAAGCATACATTGGCTCTTCAGATCATGGCTTATGTTTAGGGTTTATACAATTGGGAGAGTGTGTTTGTCCTTTGTTGCTGAAGAAGAGCATGCTATCAGACAAATGATGGCACTTGCCAAATGAAAGGCACTTGCCTTTGTTTTTGAGTGAGGGAGGGCTGTGCTGGTCACCAGACTCACTTGTCCTCCAGAGCCATCTGAATCCAGTGACCAGATATTCATCAGGATGACTGGAGATGACCCAGAATGAGGCAAATGGGGTTAAATTACTTGCCCAAGGTCACACAGCTAGTGAGTGCCAAGTGTCTGAGGTAAGATTTGAACTCGGGTCCTCCTGACTCCTGCACTGGTGCTCTATCCACTGCACCACTTAGCTGCCCTATAACTGGGAGAGTGGATAGTCTGCAAAGAAGTGAGGGAAAGAAATTGAAACAAAGTGATTATAGTTTTTATGATTATATATCATTTTGCACATAAAATGAGTACCAAAGTAATGAATAACTGAACATACAAATGGCTGGCATGTTCTATGCTGTAGGTGGGAAAAAGCTCCTCATAGATCTATGGAAAGGGAGCCACCATGTTCTTCTCTTGGAAGATGGCCAAAATTGCTGCATTGGGTGAAGTATGAATGATCGCTTTTAAACCTTTGTTAGAGTTTTCCATAGAAATAATAGCTGAACTAGTGTGACCAATCTGTGCTATATAACATAACTGAAATAAATATTATAATGCCAACAGGACTATTTCAGCAACTTTCATACTATTTGTCCCATAGTTATTTTGGTTGCATTATTTCTTAGAATAAATGGTGGTCAGTTCTACATCAAATTTTTAATTCCATCAATCAAATGGGAATTTGTGGGTTAGTTGTGGAACTTCACTAAATATTTTTTCTACTCATTTTTAAGTTGGGATCTGCTTGTAAAGAGAGCTGGAAGTCACAAGTCAACACTGCCCATATGGCATAGAGCAATCTAGTACCATTATAGTCGCCCCCGAAATTTCTCCAGCTTTCTTCCCCACCAATCCCAGAAGACTGAGGGTAACAGTCTATTGGAAGCAGTGGTAACAAAGTGGTAAGAGAGATAAGGTAACATGAAATAATGGGAGGGATCCTGGATTTGGAGGTAGGAGTCATTTCAAATCTCAACTTTGCTACTTACTACTTCTTTAACTTTGAGCCAGTTCTTCCCTTCTCTAATCTTCAGTTTCCTCACTTCTGAAATTAGGGAATCCTTTGTGGTGATACAGCAAGAAAGAGGGCTAGATTTAGAATTTCAGTGAACATATTAGGCACTTAATTGACATGGATTTGAATTCTGATTCTGTCACTTTACTGGTATGACCCTAGTCAAGTCTTAACTTCTTTGGATCTCAGGTCATCATCTATAAGATGAGGAGTTTGGACTTGATAGACTCCAAGGTTTCTTCCAAATCTAAATTTATGATCCAGTGAATTATAAAACAGGTTAGACAATATGATCTTTAAGGTCTCTTTCAACTCTAACCATCTACACTTCTATGAAAGAACTGAGGAGATAAGCTTGTGTTGTAATCCTTCCTTCTAGGGCTAATTTGCTGCATTATCATAGGCAAATCACTTTACTTCTCCGGGGTATTTCCTCATGTGTAAAATGAAGGAATTGGACTGAAAGATCTCTAAGGTTCATTTTGGTTCTAATTTTCTACAAATGTCACCCTTCAAACTTGACGCTGGAATGAAAAGTCAAGGCAGAAGACTTTTTTTTTTCCCCAAAAGCTGTTGCCTCCTTTTCAAGATGACTACCCGAGGTCTAACCTGCAACAGCTGAGAATGAAGGTTCAAAGTTATCAGCCCATACAACGCACTTAGCGCAAACTGATCCAGGCAAATGTTTGATGGCTTAAAACACACAATCTTTTTTAATCTACTTGGCATTTCAGATTCAGCTAAGCTCTCTCAGGTTACATGGAAATATTCTTTTAGTAAATTCTTCACCTTCTTGAGAAGGTTCCCTGAGACAACCAGCCCTTCTAATTTATAGTCTCTTATAAGTCAAGTGCTACAGCTGCTTAATAAAGGAACTAATTGAAGAATGACTTATAAAGTTTACTGATTTCTAAATTGTTTTGTTTGATATTGTCACATGCACACATGTCACAAATAGTAGGACCTTGTACATCATAGGTATTTAATAAATTCACAAAATTGAAACTTAAAAAGCATTTTTCAGGTCTGAAAATAATCATGTAAGAAAATAGCATTGCTATACCAAATTACGAAGGTTCTACTTTATAGAACTTCTTGAAACAACAAAATTCATTTGGAAAATTTTTTGGAAAACCAAAAAAATCTAGAATGTCAAAGGAAATGAAGAAAAATAAGGATGAAGGGGGAATAACACTTTCATACATTAAACTATTATAAAGCAGTAGTCATCAAAAACATTTCGTATTGGCTAAAAGACAGAGCAGTGGAATAGACTAGACAAGGGAGAATCAGAAACAACAGAACTTGAAAATCTAGTGTTGGATAAAAATGGAAAACAAATTACTTAGGAAAAAACTCCTTATTTCATAGAAGTTGCTGGAAATATTGAAAAGCAGTCTGGCAGAAATAAGGCTTACAGCAATACCTTACACCATATTCTACTAAAGATGATACTTTAAAAAATTAGAAAACAGATCATATACCTCTCACTGCTAGACGTGGGAGATGTATTCTTAACCAAAAAAGGAGGTAGAGGGAATTATAAAAGATAAAACAGATAACTTTGATTACAAAATTAATGTACCTTGGATAAGAAAGGAAGTGGTCAAATGGGAAAAAAAAAATCTTTGTAATAAATTTCTCTGATAAAAGTTTGGTATCCAGGATTGACTAGATGGACACATAAAAATACACATATATGTATACACACATTCATATACATATATGTATGTGTGTCTAAGTCATTCTCCAACAGATATGTGGTCAAAGGAGATGAACAAAACAGTTCTCAAAAAAACTGCAAAGCATTCACAATCACAGCAAAGAATACTCCAAAACACTAATAATAAAAGAAATGCAAATCAAATCAACCTTGAGGTTTACCTTATCCCATGCAAATTTACAAAAATGAAAAAAATGGCAATATTGGAGGGATTGTGGAATGACAGACAAATTAATAGTTAGTGGACCTGCAAAATGGTACAACTCTTGGAAATATGATTTGGAATTATGTAAATGAGGTGACTAAAATGTCCATAACCTTTGAACTACTGACTCCATTACTGGGCTTATACTCAGGGAAGTCATTGATAAGAAGAAAGTCCTCATATACTCCAAAATATTTATAGCAGAACTTTTTGTGATAATTAAGAACTGGAAACAAAGTAGATGCTCATTAATTAAAGAACAGATAAATTGTGGAATACGAATGTCATGGAATATTACTGTGCTGCAAGAAGTGATATATATGATGAATACAGTGAAGCATGGATAGATCTACATAAACTGACGTAGAGTAAAATTAAGCACTCCAAAAAAAAAATACACATTAACTACAACAATGTAAATGGAAAATACACACCAAAAAACCCAAAAGCAAATGTAACAAAATTATAAAGATCTAGTAGGACTCAAATAATGAGATATGACATGAGAAGGCCCCCTAACATATACCTTTGGAGATAGAAGTTTCACAGGTATTATACATTGCACATGTTTTCATACTTTTTCAACATAATGATTAGGTGTGCTGATTTTTTTTCTCTCAAAAAATGCTATTTGTTATAGGGGATGACTCCCTGGGAGAGGGAGACAGGAATATTTGGGACAACCATGATGACTAAAGAAACAGAAGATATCAATCGAAACATTTAAAAAAAAAAACTACCATTGGACTGGAACTTTTAAAAATGGAAGCAAAAAGTAATTTTTGTAAAGTGTTAAATGTATAAACACAATTCAATAAGCTTGACTAGGAACCTATCATCCTAGAGAAGAAAGTTAGACTTTTAAAATGAGGAAGGTTGGACTAAACTCCAACAATTGGGAAAGCAGTGAAGAATGGAGTGATTGGAGTTTAAAGTGAGGATACAGAATTAGTTTAGGAGTAAACCAGAGGGAGAGGTGGGATAAGAGATTTTGGTTGGAGATTTTATGGTTCTAGATTAGGATATATTGATGACATCAAGGTGAGCCCAATGACATGGCTGAGGTAGAGTGAAAATGTAGGTCCACAGGAACTACAGTTAATGAACTAGGAGGATAGAGTGCTTGAAAAAATATTTATATGCTGAAATCTCCACATATGAGCTTGGAGAGAGGGAATAATCATTTATGCAGCATCTACCATGTGGCAGGCACCATGCTTAACACTAAAAAAACTACCTCATTTGGTACTCACAACATTGTGAGAGATGCTATTATCCCCATAATAGACTGTGTCAAGTTCTAATCATCTTTAAAAAATGCTAGGAAATAACTCAAGGTTGGTAGATAATTGCAACAACGATTTGAGTACAATAACCAAATTAGAATGAACCTTAAAAGAACTGTTCAGTTATGCATATAGTAATAGAGAAAGGTCTGAACCCAGCGGTGAGGAGCAAGAGAAAAAGTGTACCCTGCACTGGAAAGGATGGTGAAGAAACTTCTGTGGGGAAGATAGATTTCCGGAAGTGTCAGTAGACATAAAATGAAGAGGTCTAAGCTGAAGGAGTCACAGTGAGAGGGGAGGCTATGTCAGGAGGTGAGGTGGGGTAAGGATGAGGTGAATGAGAATGGGAGAATCATGACTGCTAGCAGTTTTGCCTGGGTGCCTTGAAACACTAAGTCAAAAGGATTAGGAAAGAAAATGGGAGTTTGCTAGCCTTAAGAAGGGCAGGCAGTATCATATGACTAGGGCTCGCAACACTGGAAGTCCAATAATGTTGTAAGAGTAAGTCAAGTTATTCAGGGAGATCACATACGGCAAATGGATTAGTAAATACATGGTAAATGGGTTTCTCAGAAAGACAACTCAAAATAAGTTCCTTTGCTTCATCCTAAGATATTAAAGGATGATACAGTCAGAAGATTCTTCAAGATGTATAGCAACTTGGGTCCTGGTATCTCGATATTCTAAGACTGGATGAAGTCCTGATGGTAAGAAACTAATGTAACTATCTGACTCCTGTTGAGTAAGGGTATTTTCATAATAACCAGGTTAGCCCTATGCCTTTTGTACATTAGGATATTTAATCAATTTAATCAGTGACAACTACGCATGAAATAAAATTGATAGTGAAGTCTGGGAGCACAGGATAGACAAATTCTGAAAGTTCAGGTTGAAATTTGATCACTCATATGACGAATATATTTATTCAACACTTAGGTTGTGTTTGGCTCTGAACTAATTCAGTGACATGAAAAGGAGGTAA